>NC_048600.1:28749898-29083648 GCF_003668045.3 Cricetulus griseus | reverse complement strand
ACATTACAGCTAGCTTTTTTATCAGTTTTCTAAGCATAAAGTATAGCATAAAGTACTATATTTTACTTAGCACCCCCCCTTATCAAATGCTCCATTCTAACACAACTGCATGCTATGAATGAAAATAAAAATCCCTTATTTTGTCAAGGCTTTACACAATTTACCTTGTCTTAAGATTATACTCGTGCACACACACACACACACATACACACACACACACACACACACACACTCACACTCACACATAATGCACACATCTATTCTGGTTGACAAGGTCTTCTGCAGAGATAAACAGGAGTAGAAGGTGGTGGTATCTGTGTTGGTTCTGGTGCTAACTGCACAGAAAGACATCTTATGAGCTATAAGTTGAGTCCCCATTGATGATGATATTGGGATCAGAACCTGAACGATCAGAGGAGTGGCAGAGAAGTGCCTGGTGACCTCCTATCTCTGTTGTTCCTCCATCCAAAAGGATGAAGACCTCTCTAAGCCCCACCATGCTACTTCCTGTGTCTATCTGTCCTCAGTCCCTCAGTCCTCCAAGACCTCTATGGTTAATTTTGGTCAGCTAGTTCTAGCCCCACCCTCTGATTCAAAACAAACTTTATTGTCAGTCTCAGGTGCAACAGAATGCAATCAAAATATCGCAGATCAATGATCACTGAGTGAAATGTTTTTGTTTTTGTGTCACTCACTTTTGTGTTTCTTTTCTCCTTCTGGTGATGTCAGCATCCCCTCCATACCCAATGGGCAGTGGCTTGGTAGGTCAGCTTACTAAACAGCATGCAAATACAGACAAGGCAGGCAAGGAGCAGAGATGAGATGGAGCCTTATTGGCAAGAATGTGAGCATGCACTCATGGGTTTGATTGTGGAGGATGGGGCTCCTTTAAGGCTGGCAGTCACCTACTGCTGCTCCACTGGGATTACCAGGAGTTCCAGATGACTCCAGGTGACCTCACTATGCTTTCGTGGCCTCAAATATCAATATGCATGCGACTTTTTAAAAATATATTTTTAAACATTTGCATGTGTGTGTCCGTATGTGTGTGTATGCAGCTGAGTGCAGAGATAAAAAGAAAGCGTCAGATCCCCTAGAGCTGGAATTACAGGCATTTGTTTGTGGCCCGCTCAACACCCTTGCTGGGAACCCAACTCAGGGCTTCTATAAAGGCAGTGTGCAGTCCTAAGTGCTGAACCTTCTCCCCAGCCCTACAGTCTTCACATGATTTTAACAAATCACCTGACCTGCTCGGTGCCATCCTATCACCAATATTATGCTTATCAAATGAGCATCCATCCTGGCTGAGGCTCAGCGTCCTCACCACCTCATTTATCACTGCAGTGTGATGTCTTCTATCAAATGTGATCTTATTTATAAATGTGGGTGTGTACATGCTTGCATGCACTGTGGTGTACTATATGTGTATGGTTTATTTCCAGGAAAAGTCCCAGTGAAGGAAATCTTTCCTTTACGAATGTTCTCTAAGGTCCACTCTATAGTGGACCTTAGAGATCATTTATTAATTGCAAAGTTGAGAAAACAGACTTGGGGAAATCTTATATTTATCATCTTTAGCACTAGGTGGCAGTCTAACTCCACATTCAGCTTTCAGAAGGAAGCCTGGGGTTGATCTAAGTAAGGCTAGGGAAAAAGAACTGTGTTCATTTGAAACAGCCCCACTGCCTGGTATAAATATCAGCAGGTCTTCAGTTGCCAGTTATACCTAGAGAGGGGGTGGCACACACTTTTAATCCCAGAGTTGGGGAGGCAGAAGCAGGTAGATCTCTGTGAGTTCAAGGACAGCCTGGTCTACAGAGAGAGTTCCAGGACAGCTAGGGCTACACAAAAACCCTGTCTCAAAAAGCAAAATAATAATAATAATAACATATAACAGTCCATGTTAGTCTTTAAACTCCAGAAAGGCAAGGGTAGCTCAGTAGAATGAATGTCTAATGTCTCTGTCATTCTTGTTCCTTCATTTGAGGGATCTTGTCCTAGCCCTCTTACACACTAAAACATCTGGGCATCTTTGTCATCTCAGCCATTTTCTGTCCTCTAGCAAAGGCAGGCCTCTGTTTCTTCGGTGACCTTTACCTGGAATTTAACCCACTTCCTGTGAGGTGTATTAGCCTTTGATGAAATCTTAGTCTTTCCATTAGACAGTGTTCTCCTGGGGTGTCCAGATCTCAGGTGTGTTTGTATTTGTATTAGCTAGCCATGGTCTAACTAATAATGGTTGCTCAGGAGAAATCAGTAATTGGCTGAATGCATAGAAAAATGGACTGGGGTGGGTTCGTGAAGGGAGAAGAGAAAGGAAGGGAGGGAGAGCAATGAAAAAGGAATATAAGTAGATGAACCAATGGTTGGTTGGATAGAGAGGGGGTACATGGGTGATTGTTAAAGAATTAGATAGTCGAATGAGCGTTGGTGGTGGATGGATACATGCATGGCTCCGTGGATGGTTGGATGGGTAAGTGGGTGAATGAAGGCATAGATCATGGGAAGCTGAATAGATGAATGCATACGATGGATAGTTATGTGGGTGGGTGAACTGTATGGTGGGCCTATGGGTGGATAGATAGATGCATGATTGGAAGTATGGATGGGATGGTGGGTGGTGGTGTGGTTTAAACTTCGGCTGTGGAACCTACAAAACAGTCCTCCTCACCTTTGCTCTCTGTTTCCCTTCAAGGTGGTGGGAATTTTTGCTGGATTTGGGCTCCTGCTCTTAGTGGCGTCCCCTTTCTTGCTCCTGGCCACACCCTTTGTCCTTTGCTGCAAATGTAAGTGCAGTAAAGGGGACGATGACCCACTACCCACCTAGAGGACGGCGTGATGCTGGAACAGACCCCTGCCTCGGGACGTGTGGCTCCCCTACCCCTCACCAACCTCTTTCTCTCTCTAAGCATGTTTCTTGCCTTATGTGCCCCATTGAGCTGCAGAGATTTCAGGGACGACCCCGGCGCGTGGGCAGAGGCCTCGGGGTGTGGCCTCTGGGGTGTGGGGGAGGAGTGGCACAAGTGGGCGGGGCACATCCCACAGAGTCCTTCTGTGTCTGCAGAGCTGGCCTGAGGTGGCATCAGCTGCACCTGAGGCAGTTTTATCCCCCTGGCCATAGACTGGAAATGTGCCATGGGAGCTTACGAGACCCACTCAGACAAAGGGATACCTTGGCTTCAAGATGGCACTGCGTTGTCAGGAGAAGTCTTCGAGAATTAGGACTCTTCTTCAGCCAGCACCTGATTATCTGACTTGAGAAAATCTCTCTGTGACAACTGTTTTTACTCCTAAAGGCATTTAGTAAAATCCTTTTTAGAAGGCTTTTTTTTTTCTTTCTGTCAACTGAAAATAGTGAAAATCAACAAGGTGCGTATAAACCATCCTATGCCTTTTTCGAAATGTGTATTTTATGAAGTTATAGACAAATGACTTTTCTGGCCTGATCGTTTTGTTTTTCCAGAAGCTACAGAAAGCCTTATGTACACTTTGTGTTCTTCTTGGAACCTGCTGTAATTACTTTTTGAATGCCGTGAGCTGTGTACTGTTACTCACATGGGCCCCTGTTGTTGCATTTCTTTGAAAATTCTGACATATTTAAGGGGTTATCTCTGGCTTTACATCACTCCCCTCTGTCCCTCTTCCCCCTTCTCCAGTTCAGCTTACAGAGCCCATTCCTTCTGTCCCCCTTCTCCCAGGTGGCAGCAAATGACTTTGAATATCTTCAAACCACATGCTTTATACTCTGAGCTAGTTTTACTCCCAAAGACTCTGCTTTGACTCCTTGCCCTACCTTTCAGGTAGGCGGAGAGGAGAGTTCAGTCATCATCCCTGGGGAACTCTTGGAAGTTGGGTGGGAACTCTCTGAAGTCTTTGCATTGTTCAAATGCTTTGGGTAATTTGAAAAATCATGTGACTCACGGGACACAGCCCTAACTCTGTAGTTAACCGGTTTGTTCTTGCTGGGGGTGGGGGGAGTAGGAGAGAAAGGATGAAAGGAAGGAAGGAGGGAGGGAAGGACCCTCTGTGTCACTTAACTATGCTGCCGTGGGGGAGTTTGTGAATTGGTCTTTTCTGGGGGCTGTGTGTTTCCATGTCAACAAAGCTCAAGATAATAAGACACGCGTACTCCATCAATCGACTCTGAAAATGGGAGAGAGTGATTTCCTTTAGAATTGACTTTCAGAGCCCAATCTTCCCAGGAGCAGGGTGGAGGTGTACAGGTTTGCAGGAGGGAGGTGGTCTGAAGGCTTACTTAAGCATCCTACAAAGGAAGGAGTAAAGCAAACCCAGAGTTCTGTCATCTCAGCCATTGTCTTTGTGTGACTCTGCATTTATGGGTCAATGTCAAATCCTAGCAGACACTGCCTGCCCAGAAATGACTCCATTTTCTTCATTTTCAATTGACAGTGAAGGAGGTAAGACAACCACTGACTTCTCACTGTCTGGTATTGATTTTCTTTATTAAGCTAAAGCCATTTAGAAGCTCAGTCCATATCAAAACCATACTCACAAAGTCCTCAGGGGGCGGGGGCAGGGATTGAAATTTAAAAGTTCACTTGTCAGTGTGACCTCTGAGACCTTCATTTGGGGTGAAGCCTGGCCTTGAGCCTCTGTGGTTGGAAACATGGGGAAAACACAGCTTTTCTGGAAAGGAACTCCAAGCCCACAATTTGTATGTGAAACCATTTGACCACTACCCTTTAAAATGCCCATCAGAGGTGACAGCCAGCCTGAGCCCTGGTTCCAGGGATGCATAACAGGCAGACTTTATGCCACCACCATCTTTCCCACTTTGCCTTGATTGCTGCTGTCTATTTCACTGCTCAGTGGCATTCGTCCTTGTCTTTACAGTGGGAGTGACAGCCTTCTGGGAGGCTGTGTTCCCAGACTGCAGCTCAGGCTCCCTTATTGAAGATGGAGACTTTTGAAGGTCCACACCCCTCTGTAAGCCTTACCTATTCACACCTCAACCTACAGCAATCTTCCCAAGCACGCACACGACTGGACACAGGCAGGAACCACAGAGATGCTGGAGCCAACCAGGTGTGAACAGAGTATCCATGTCCACCCAGAGCCTTTGTGTCAAGCACACTTTACTCAGTTGGATTTGGTAATAAAAAACTAACTTATCCCTTCCCTCTAGAAACACCAGCAAGATCACACCAAAATATATAAACTTGCATTGTTCCCTGTGGGAGCCCTTTTAGTAGAGACCACCACACCCCTTTATTATGGGCATCCAGCTTGAACTGTGTATGGTGTGAAATGCACATAGAACAGTGTAGATGGTCCCCAGAATGCAACTGGTCTTGCTGTCACCAGTCCCGAGTAGACTAAAGTGCTCTGTGGTCAATAGTAGCACTATTTCTGTTGCTCAGTGTGGTTTGTCAGAACTGAAAATGAAGTTCCCCGAGACAGGCCGTGTTCCTGACTTGTGATTGTTCAGTCCTTGGCTTGTGGAAGAGACTCTTGGTGACAGGCTGTGGGGCTGTCTAGTAGGGTCCACTGAAGGCCTGATATCCTGTAGGTTATCTGAGGCTATTGTGTGGCTGACCATGCCACACTCTTACTGGGTGTGCTTATCCTTGACAAGCTCAGTGCTGCAGCCTATGGCTTCATATACTCACCAGGGTAATACCTTCAGAGGTGAAGTCACCATAGGTGTACATGGAGGACAGGGAGTCATCTCCTTGTGGGGTCAGAGATTTGGATCCCATGAGTTGTGGCCCGCCTCACCACCTGTGATTAGCTCAGACTGCAGAACCAACGCCTTTCTCACATTGGTACCTATCTTGAGGAGAATGAATCTTCTTTCTCTACAGCGTATTGTTCCTTTAAACGTTAGGTGTGAGATCCTGGCCAGGTTCCCCATTAAACACAACCCCCGGGGAGGAAGGATCTCAACCTTGAACATCTGACTTCCAGATGAACTTATCTTTTCCACTGGAGTTAGAAAAGGGAAAGATTATCTTATGAATTATAAGTGTTTCCCTTGGTCACCTTTAAAAATTAGAGGATTGGAGAGAACAAGGGAGGGCTTATTTTATATACTTCCCAGATTCCCACAGATTAATAAACATGCCTGTGAATATGTATATGTAGATCACAATGAAATCACCAAGGGAAACCATTTTGCATGTGTACAATTTCGAGAAGGTTTCCTTAAAAAAAAAAAAAAATACCAAAGCTTGTTGCTCCCTCACAATGAACCCAAAACCCTTATGAAGTTCAATGAGGTAAAGAGATTGTGACTGGCTGTTGCCAAAAACTCAATTAGGAGGGAAGGGCTTATGTTCAGATATTTGCTGATGCCCTGTGACTAGGAAAACTCCATGGTCTCCAGTCCTCCTGACTTGTATAATCCTGTCTTCCAAGATCCCAGGGCCCTCCAATTAGGTGTAGCTGTGTGCCATGTGCCTGACTTTTTTTTTTTTTTTAATACTTTGCTGACTTTGCCTCTGGTGTATTTTAATCTTGTATTTTAAAAAAAAACAACATGCATGTGTCAGTGATGTGCACGTGCACATGTATACATTCTGTATTTGACGACTGGTGGTAAGACCAAACAAAAAGAGAGAGAGAGAGAGAGAGAGAGAGAGAGAGAGAGAGAGAGAGAGAGAGAGAGAGAGAGAGAATTGCATTTGTGGTTTTGAAATGTGAGTACACTTTGTACCACTAACACTGTGATGTTTAAGAGCTGTGTGAATGCCTTTTCATGTTGTGATTTGTACTTTAGTGTCCTATGGAAACACTCGGTTTATAATTTCAATACATATTTTAAATGTACTGTGTCTTATGTAGTCTGTCTCCCCTTTCAAAGGGATTCCTTTTTAAAGATATTTTGGCTGGAATACAGGTGAATTTTTGTAAATCCTGCCTGGCTCCATCTTTTGTAGCTGCTTCATTGACTGGCTGGAAGACTGGATGATGAGTATGGCTGGAGGTGGGAGGGGTAGAGGGAGAGGCAAGAACGGGAGAGAGGGGTTCTTGCCACTTGGAACACAGCATCTGTATTCTGGGACTGTGTTCATCACCATGACAACATACCCTGACAGAAACCACTTAAGGACTTATTTTGGCTCATGGTTGGAGAGGATGCCAATCCAGTCCATTACAGTGGAGAATGGAGGGCACAGTCTGTGACAATGTGAGTATGTGGCTGAGACTCTTTACATCTCAACCAAGTAGGAGGCACCAGAGGGAGCTGCCGGCATTCTTGATTTTCTGCCCCCTTGCCTTCATTCTTGGGTCTCAGCTGTGTCAGGATTTCTCAGTGCTGTAACAAAATTCCCAACAAAAGAAATGGGGTGGGGAAGGATTTCTTTTAACTCATTTGGGGGCATGGCAACAGGACATGGGGCAGCTGGTCACATGACATCCACCCACAGTCAGCAAGTGGGGTTGGGGTGGGAAAAGAGGGGGGGGGCAAATGCTGATGCTCATCTTGTTTTGTCCAAAATTTTGGCTCATGCCCCATCTGTGAGATGGCATTGCCCACGTTCCAGGTGAATCCTCCCTTTTCAGTTAAATCCTGATAGAAACACCCTCATAGATACACCCAGAGGTCTGTTTCCATGGTAATTCAATGAATATTGACCATCAACACCAGCCTAGGAGATCACGTCTCCCACATAGAGCCTTTTCCCTTAGTCTGTGGAAATGTCTTCATAGACTCACTCAAAGGTGTGCTTTTGATCCTAATGACGGCGGTGTTTCTTGATTCACAAGTTGACAACAGAGATAAACAATTACAGACTCTGTAGTGGATGGGAAGTCCAGATGCAAGTGTCTTGGAACCTTCCGAGGGTGGTACTGAAGAATCATGCGTAATCTCTTTGCTTCCTCTTGGTGCTAGTATCTGGCAGCCCTTGGTCATCTCCAGCGTGGACATATATCACCATATTCTGCCTCCATCTTTCATGTGCTGTCTCCCGCCCCCCACCCCAGCCTGTGACCAACATTTATGGCCACACTGAAAATCTCAACTTTATCATCAGAGAGACCCTGTTTGCTGATAAGGTCACACACTCATGGGGTTCCTGGAGTCCATCTTTTGACGTGTCTTAGGGGAATGTAATTCTTCCTGTAACTGGCAGCATGGCACACAGAATACTGCACCAGCAAGTTGCATCAGGAGTTCATTGAACAAGGCTGGTGGACTAATGAGCTTCTGGGACCACTTATCTTTGTCCCATAACACTAGGCTAGAGACACATGTCTCTAGCCCCTGTGTCTAGCCTTAACTTAGGTGCAGAGGATCTGAACTCCAGTCTTCACAATTGTACAATGGGCACTTAACATACTGAACCATATCTCCAGCCCCCCTTCTGTTTACAGCAGATGGGGAACTCCAGGTTAGGCTGGTGGACTCCCTCCAGAGAGAGACTCTGGGGATTTGGCTTGCAGAGTCCACCCAGCATACAGATCCTCAGTCGTAACCCATCTGAGATCCACAAAAGGACAAAAGCCCAATTGTGCTTTGCTATTTGAGGAGAACCTTTCAGGGCTGAGAGAACGCTGTTGCCCAGAGCAGAATGCACTCCTCTGCAGAACTCCTAAGCCATTGTCAGTGCACAATGGATGGTAAATAATCACCGAATGTTTTTATTAACGACAAAGGAGCAATCAGAGCCGTAGTGAAACTTGCAGATGAGACTAAACTGGGAGTTGTAACAAATACCAATTAGGAGACAGAGACAATGAAAAGAGACCCGATCCCCACCCCCCACCCCCGCCCCAGAGAGAAAGTTACAACAAAGCAAGTTTCCGTTTTGCAAAATAACCACAAATGCACCTGCAGAGGATGCATTCTGTGGGGAAAGCCCAGACAGTCCCAGACACAGCATTTCTAAGATAGGCACTAGTCAACAGTGTGACTGATAAAGTCAAAAGCGGGGTGTCACCCCCGTGTTCCTCATTTGAAGAATCAATACACTGAAGCCACCTCATTGGGGCGCACTTTGGAAGCTATGCCCAACTTTCTTACTGTTCAGGTCCTCTCCTGTTTCTTGTGGGTGCACCATAGGCTTCCTGGATTGCCTTGCATCTCCCCGCCTCTGTGTCTTGGATCTTCCCAAATGCTCTTCTGCTGCTGCTGAAAGCCCTTGAAGACCCCTTATGAACTTGTGTAATTGAATCCCGTTCTTCCCTTCCAAATAGGCCCACTCACCCACTTACTGTTCAGTGTGACCTGCAGCCCATGGGGGAAGGACAAATGAAGTGGGAAGCAGTGTCTGACCCATAGGAGGAACAGGAGGGCAGGGTGGGGGCTACATCTTTGGCTCACCCTAATACTTTGTCTGGCCTCTGTGCTATTGTCCCCCAAATATACAATAGCTTTCTATTTTCTCTTCATAGGAATTCAACTTGGGGTCTGGCAAAGCCTTGCAGAGCTCCCCCATCTCCCCCCCCCAAGTCCTCTTGCCTCATGTCTATCCTCACAGGTATAAGAAAGAAAAGCTCATGAAATGCATAAAAAAAATAGGGTTCCTGCTTTAGGTTTGGTTATGACAAGGAGGGGTGACTGGAGTGGCCACACTTACAGTAGTGGGAGCTTGCATCTAAAAGTTTATCTTGGGTACACCAAAAACCAGAACCAGCTATCACCCACTCTCACAGTGACCCACCTTCCATCCCCTAAAGGTTCTAGGCCCTCCCAGAACAACACCAGTACCTGGGACCAAGTGTTCAAGCACACCAGTGGGGTTCATTTTACATTCAAACCACAAGGGATAATGAACGTTCAGCCATTAGGGTAAAGGCTGAGGGCTCCAGCTGTGGATGTGTGAAGATGAAGTCACATCTGCACCATGGGGACTTGAGTGAAACCTTGATTCCTCATACTTGTGGAGAACTCAAATTCTGTCTGCTGACCATCCATTGACTGACCCTGAGACCTCTCTGCCAGCACTTCAACAGTCACTTGGGTTGGATGGAAGGATGAAATCTGAAGATAATCACAATATTTTCTCATAGACATCTGCCCAGGCCAAGGATTAAGCAGGGATCTATGGGTAGACATGATGCCTTCAGAGAACAGACCCAGAGCAGAGAGTGGACATTGGGAGGAGTTAAATGATGGAGGGGAAATGAGAGAACAGGAGAGGCTGAAGCAGGAGGTTTGCCATGAGTTTGAGGACAACCTGGGCTATGCAGTGAGCTCTGAGCTGGCGGGAGCTCCAGAGTAAAACCTTCTCCCCAAAGAGAAAAGAACTGGAAAGATGGAAGTGAGGAAGAAAAGAAACTTTGGATTGATTGTGTAACTGAAAGTGCTTAAAGCCCATTTCCTGCTTTACATTTTTAAATGATTTATATTTTTATTTTATATACATTGGTATTTGGCCTGTGTGTATGCCTGTGTGGGTATCTAATCCTCTGGAAGTAGAATTACAGACAGGCGTGAGCTGCCACATGGGTTCTAAGAATAGAACCCCGGTCCCCTGGAAGAGCATCCAGTGCTCTTAACCATCAAGCTATCTCTCTGACCCCTACTTCCTGCTTTTGAAGTTTTTTAAAGTCATTGTTTAGTGCTCTGAACATCCCATGCAAGAAATACTGCTATGGCTATGTTTAAGGCCTTCAGTTGCTGTCAAAAACTTGCTGACACAAGTTTTTGAAGAATTATCCATCACCTGGAAATTTCAGCCAATTAGAATATCATGACCTGACCCCTGAAATATATCCCCTCTCTTTCCTGATTCATCTTTTGTTTCTCTTCTGTTTTCTACCTCTCTTTCCCCGTAGCTTTTGAAAGTCTAGATAAAACATGACCTAACCTTAAGGACTGTAGTTGGATGACATTGGCTCTGTTTTCCCAGAAAGATGTCTAGTATTAAGTACTCCAGAGACAGCTGTCTCTAGTGGATAAAAACCTCCAAAGCTGTTACCACGGCTGGCCCACAGGCTGGATGTTTGCTTTGTCACCCAAAGCTAGACTGAGACAGACTAATTTCCCAGTGTCCTCTGCATTCCTCACTCTTCATCCAGAATAAACCCATAATGAGGAGGAGGGCTAGTGAATTTTTCTGGAGCCTAAATTACTGTTTCCCATTTGGCTCCAGAGTTTCCCTCTTTCCTTCCCTGCCCACAGCAGCATCCTCCACTGTTGTCCAGACACACAGAGAGATGAAGACTTTCTCACATTCTCTTTTTACCTGGAGGAACCTTTGGCTTTCTCTAAGAGACTTAGAGAAAATTCATACACTTCAGTTGAATGTGTATGAATAGCCCATAGTAACTGCTTCTATTGTTCCTGGAAGGCTTGTATTGTGGAGAGAGCAATTAATCATATAGAGGAGATGCTCTCTGCTATATAATATTTCCCCTATCTGCTTGTCCATCACACCTGCTCACCCCTCACCAGCATCTGCTGATCCCTCCTCCTCTTCCTCTATCTCCTCCTCCTCCTCCTCCTCCTCCTCCTCCTCCTCCTCCTCCTCCTCCTCCTTCCTTCTTTCCTCTTGCCACTGCAGCACTGTGTTGGAACTTGCATGGAACTGCAGTGACTTCCAGGTGTGTCCATTTTCCTTCTAGAACTTGGTTCCCTTGTGAGCAGACGGGTCCCCTTTGGTTTCCATAGCATCTCAGCGATTGAGACACAGATGGTTTCTGAAAAGTTAGATGAAACTTGTGGGATCAACTGGAACACAAATCTGTTTCGATGACATCAGTAATTCTACTCTAGTTACCTTTGACCACCCCTACTCCCACCCATGGTCACAGGTTGAAAGAGATTGCCATCTTTTCAGACCTCACCATCCAAGCAAATGTGGTGCATGGTGCTTCCACCACGCTCCTCGAGCTTGTTCATGTCAATATTATTTTGCCTAGTTTATGCCTCTAAGTTGGTTTATGGTTGCCAGTGTCAGCACGAAACCCTGATGGGAGCTTAGCTTCCCACCAGGCTTCAGTTGAATGTGTATGAATAGCCCATAGTAACTGCTTCTATTGTTCCTGGAAGGCTTGTATTGTGGAGAGAGCAATTAATCATTTTCTGAGGAAGCCTGAGGGAGCCTAGCACACGGTGTGGTTGATGATGGCTTTTTTTCTTCCAAGATGAACAAAATAAAAACCCCAGCCAAGGTTTTCCTGAAGACGGGCTTATCTCCCGCATTGATGGGCAACATTTCCCTGCCAAGGTAGAATTCCATTACCAAACAGCAAGCTTACGAACGCAGCTGAAGGTCGGCACCCCTGCTGCCAGGATCCGTGGATGCTTGGCACAGCTAGGCACATCTGCTCCGTGGATCTCATTGGGTCCAATACTGCGGTCTACAGCTTCCTCCTGCATTTCCTTTGCTAAAGGTATCATTGTTCCCCCAAGAATAAGGAACAGTGCTAGAATTTGGGTGGTTGGTAAGAAGGAGTGCTTGACTCTTAATGCAGTGTCTACTGCGTGTGTCTGACCTACCTGCAAGGAAGTGCTTAGTATCACTTGTATCTTAAAAATGTATGTGTTTTACACATGTGAGTATTTTCCCGAATGTATATGCACCATGTGCATGCCTGCTAACCCCGGAAGCAAGAAATAGGCATTAGATCCCCCGGAACTGGGGTTACAGATGGTTGTAAGCTACCATGTAGGTACTGGGAACTGAACCTGGGTCTTCTACAAGAGCAACAAGTGCTATTAACCAGTGAGCCATCTCTCCAAGCCCATCAAATGTCCCCCATATTTAATAGAGCATATGACAGTCATTGTTTCCCATCTTACTCTGAGGTATATAAAGAGGTAGAAGAAATGTGCCAGGTAGCTACTAAGAAGTAAGGCATCACTCCAAAATTCAGTGGCTTCAGTTGATAAGCATCTTTTGTTACCCTCCGTTTAGTGAGTGCATCGATTCTCACCCTGCGGGTGGCGATGATTAGAAAACACATCCTCCCCGTAGTCTTAGGAACCCCCAACTGTAAATTTATTTGTCTTGCCACCTCATAACTGTAGTTTTGCTTCTGAGTGGTGCCTCAGTTCCTAAGACCATTGGAGATACATGTTTCCCGACTATTGTAACTGCTGGTCTAGTGGTGCCTGTAAGAGAAGGGGAAGTGAGCCTCTGAACTGGACCATTCCATGTATAGGAGAAAAACAAAAGAGGTCATTTGTGGAAATTCAATGCTGCCATGGCTAACTCAGGGAACAGCAAGAATAGCAAATGGCAGGGAAGGGCTTGCCAGTTTTAAGGAAGCAGGTTGTGTGTGTGTTGGGAGGAGGGGGGAAGCCATGCAAGCCAGAACAGCATGGGGACTTAAATAAATGTTAACGGAGAATTAGATACCCCTTTGCCATAGGTAGTTGTAGTTGTCTATGGGACAGATAAGGGAAATGACTCCTCCTGACAAACAAAAACCCATGTCACAGGTTTCTGAGGAAAGCTGATTTCGGCTTTTGTTTATCAGCTAGCAGTCCTGTTGACCAAGTTAGAGTCCAGCCTCGACTCAGCTCAGGCTGTCACTTACAACATTGTCAGTGGCTTTGCCATTTGTGGGCCCCACTTTAACCTGACAGTAACCGGGGGAGTTCTCCCCGTGAAATAGATGACTGACATGCAGGTGATCGGATTGAGCGAGTGGGGAACCTGGACCTGAGCCTCTTTGTGACCTGAGCTGTTTATGTCTCCTACCACAGGGCAACCAGGGCAGAGGTTCTAAAAAGGGCAGAGATTGGCAAGTAATTCTAGTCTTGGGCTTGTACTTCATACTTCAATTCTTCTGCTTTCTGTTGTTCTTATTGTGTCTTATTTTTGTCTTTTTGTCAAAATAAATCTCAGTACTAGTCAAGAGTTAAGGAGCAGCATGGTAGTAGTCGTAGGGTGTCTATACTTTGTATCCTCATAGAAGCTGCTATGAAGTCCTGCTGCAAAGACTGGGAAGGGAAAGAAGAGGGCCATAAATCAATTCCAGATGTATCAGAAATCAGTCACACCGATGTCTTCGGGATACCTGAGAAAAAAAAAAAAAGAAACAGAAAGGCTGTTTTCAGTCTCAACAAAGCCACTGTGTCTGTGAGAGGAAGGGCATAGAAGTCTGTAGTAGCCCAAGAATACAGACAGAAGACTGAGTTGTGTTAGGCTTGTTCACATGCTGTCTTTAAGAGGATGCAGCATGGGATGGGAAGGACTCAGACAGAAGAGGAAGGGCCAGGCATCTGTGCCTCAGCATCTCTGTTCCATGGGAACAAGAAACTGTGCTATGTTCAGTCACCTCCCCAGCTCTTCTCATCCTGCCACAGACTGAGGGCTGTTAGAGACCTACCAGTTGCCTATGCGCCCCATCAGTGAGCGCCATGGATCATGTTCCTAGCATTGCACTCTGAAGGAAGAGTGCAGGAGGAGTGAGCTGAGTGTCAGGCAGAGATAGAAGAGCTAAGAAGGCAGCAGCAGGAGGAGGTGTGCATGAGAGGGAACGGGAGGTGTGCATGGGCAAGCAGAAAGAGGTGTGTATGGGAGAGAGCAGGAGGAGGTGTGCATGGGCGGGGGGGGGGCTTTTATGAACAAGGAATAGGCTCAAGACAGAACAACACTCACTGATGGGCAAGCAGAAGAGGGGCCCAGAATTCCCAGAATTCCAGAGTGCTGGAAGATGACATCATGAGTGGAAAATTAAACACTGGGAAGGAAGTTCTGGACTCTCGTCTAATGTCACAGAGGCTGCCTCTGTGGGGCATGTGGAAAGCACCCTTTATCTCTCATGTTAAGGAATTTGTTGATGATTTTGTTAAACTCATCTTCATGGAAGAGGCTAGAAGTCAGAGACTGAGAAATGGTGGGAGACGATGGCTAAGGACACACATTATGTATTCAAATGGTTGAATGAAGAATGAATAAAGTAGATGATGCCAGAGAGGGATCAGCTTTTTTGCAGCAACAAGAATAGTAAAATGAAATAGCCCTAAATACACTATAAGTGTATGTGCTAAATAACCAGGGGCAGGAGTTTTAGGAAGAGGGGCATCTCCCACCATGACCAGAGGAGCAGATAACCCAATGGTGATGGAGCAGGAAACAGTACTAAAGGAAAGCCAAAGAGTTCCAGCCCCTGACATCTACTTCGTGGAAGCAGAGGAAAGAGGAAGATATGTGGTGTGCAAAATTATTTAAAATAATTAAATAAATAATTAAGTGAGGACAGCCAATATGCAATGATTCATGATGGCCAGCAGGTGGGGCACAAGCCCTGTGTTTCAACAGTTTCCTGGCCCTGGTTTGCTTTGTGACTGTTTTATTAGCTTGCGTTTGCTTTTTTACTTATTTGCTTTTGTTTTCTTCTTTATGGTTTGAGTCGTGGATGTTGGGTCTGTCCTCATCTATTCCATCTTACACCCATGAGTTCATTTCCAACTTTTTTGCGGGATATTTTCTCTATCCTGATCCAAGTCAAGTACCCAGCTGGAAGCCAGGGTAGGCATGGGCAGGGTAGGCCTTTTCTCTACTCGACGATTGGATACCCCGGGACTGGACAAAACTTAAGCTCCTATTACAGGGATTCTAAAGAAGCTAAGAAGGCAGCAGCAGGAGGTGTGCATGGGCGGGGGTGGGGGGGGGGCTTTATGAAGAAGGAATAGGCTCAAGACAGAACAACACTCACTGATGGGCAAGCAGAAGAGGGGCCCAGAATTCCAGAGCTCTGGAAGATGACATCATGAGTGGAAAAGTAAACACTAAGAAGGAAGTTCTGGACTCCGTCTAATGTCACAGACAATACCTCTGTGGGGCATGTGGAAAGCACCCTTTATCTCTCATGTTAAGGAATTTGTTGATGATCTTCCCAAACTCATCTTTATGGAAGAAGCTAGAAGTCAGAGACTGGTCTATGAGAAACGGTGGGAGACACATTATGTGTCTAAGGACACACATTATGTATTCAAATGGTTGAATGAAGAATGAATAAAGTGATGATGCCAGAGAAGGATCAGCTTTTTTGCAGCAACAAGAACAGTAAAATGAAATAGCCCTAAACACACTCTAAGTGTATGTGCTAAATAACCAGGGGCAGGAGTTTTAGGAAGAGGGGCATCTCCCACCATGACCTGAAGAGCAGATAACCCAATGGCTGATGGAGTAGGAAACAGTACTAAAGGAAAGCGAAAGAGTTCCAGTCCCTGACATCTACTTCGTGGAAGCAGAGGAAAGAAGAAGATATGTGGTGTGCAAGATTATTTAAAATAATTAAATAAATAATTAAGTGAGGACAGCCAATATGCAATGATTCATGATGGCCAGCAGGTGGGGCACAAGCCCTGTGTTTCAACAGTTTCCTGGCCCTGGTTTGCTTTGTGACTGTTTTATTAGCTTGTGTTTGCTTTTTTTATTCATTTGCTTTTGTTTTCTTCTTTATGGTTTGAGTCATGGACATTGGCTTTGTCCTCATCTATTCCATCTTACACTCACAAGTTCATTTCCAACTTTTTTGCAGGATATTTTCTCTATCCTGATCCAAGTAGAGGCCCTGCTAGAAGCCGGGGTGGGCATGGGCAGGGTAGGCTCTTTTTTTTCTCAACTCACCAATTGGAGATACCGTGACTGGATGAAGCTTAAGCTCATATTATGGTGGGGGGGGCTGTATTTCCTAGATGTAGCTCATTACCCAGGCAGATGGTGTCACCTGAAATAAAGAATGTATCGGGTGGGGCTGGTGATGGGACTTGGAATCCTTTGCACTCCTGAGGCCTAGGCAGGGGAAATGAAAGTTCGAAGCCAGTCTGGGCAGCTGAACAAGACCCTGAATCAAAACCAAAAGTTAAGAGGGCCGAGGCTAGAGCCCACTTTGAGTGCTTGCCTAGTGTGGATGAACATACAAACTATAAACACACACACACACACACACACACACTCACACACACACACTGTGGGGAGAGAATATACTCAGCCTGGCTTCATCTTTCTAAACAAATCAAGTAAATTTACCCAGTCAACCTTCTTGCAGAGTATCTCTCTGCAGGTCTTACAGCCAGCACCCAGTGACACAGTTTTCCCTGTGTTTTATGAGGATGTTGCCACCACCATTGCCCTGTTAGACCCTGGGTCATTCTCCATTACCTGGGCATTTTCAGTTAAGGATTCTCCACTCTTTGTCCTTTGGAACCAAGCCCAGTTTTGACAGATTTATCCTGTCCACATGTAGAATGCCATCAATTTCCTCACAGATCCAAGTTGCATGTTCTTCTCTCATTACTCTGAAAGTCAATTTCTCAATAGCGTGTCTGTTCCTTGTAGGCCCCATGCCTTCGTGAGACAGGTGAGGTTGATATATCTGTAAGACACTTTGAATGAGTGCCAGGCCATGTGCAAACCTCAGCAAGATGCGGGAGGTGGACCTGAGCTTGCAAGATGGTTGGAAACCATTGACCCCTGAATGGTCCAGTGAAACATGGGTGTTTACTCTGTTGGACAACCAGGGTCCAATGTAAGAAAGGCTAGAATTAAATGTTACTGGAAGAAGAGGGTGTGCTCTTGTAAGCCACATTACACCATGGATATTTAGATTCAGAATGGACTTTCACAGGAGCTATAGTGATGTATCCATCCCCTACATCACAATTGCTTCAGGTGGCAGCAAAGGTCACTGACATCACCATAGCCCCCATTGGCAGCATGGCCCATGTACATCAGTGCTGCCTCAGCCCAACAACTTCAGTGGTAACTGTCCAGGAACATCAGCATGGCTCCAGGATGCTATAAGACCACAGACGTCTACATGTACCTCGGATTTCAACATGACCTGAGACAGCAGACCACAGTTACCAAAGTGTCCTCCAGGGACAGCAAGCCCCATAGAGGTCTTTCGAGGAGGTCCAATCCTGAAGATGCACCATTCATCTTGGACACCTGTCATTGCTCAGAACAGGGCAGTGTGTTTAAGGGTTGAGTGGGAACGCAAGCTCCAGGATGCTGCCCACCACCATTTTGGCCCTGCTGGGCAATGACATGTTTCACCATCCACCAACTTTACATGCCAATATTCGTTGCAATGAGTCATTGTCCTGGTTCCAGGTTTCTGGTTTGTGGAGCAACATAAACTGGACAATGCTAAGACTCGGATCAGATATCCTTCTGTTGCTCAGAGTCAGGGTGAGGTTGCAGCATTGGAGGACATCTGGGGGCAGGTTCTGTGTGAGGTCCTGTCTGCTGCACACCTTCCTGCCCTCAGAGTCTTACCACTTCAAGGCTCATCAGACTCAATCTTTGTGCTTGTAGCCTGTGGGCAGCACTGCTGCTCCTTGCGCTGTCTCCCAGCAGAGCAAGCAGCAAGGACTACAGTTTCAGCAGCTCCATAAGCGGGCGCCCGCTGGCAGGCCTAGGACCAGTCCTATTTGGTCTTGACATGTTTCTGAGGGAGCTCCAGGCCACTGCACTCTGTCATGTGTAGGGTAAAAAGGACCAAGGAAAGAACACCCTGCCCCTAACTTGATCCTAAGACCAGTGCTTAAAATCACACCAATCCCTTAGCTTGCCACAAACCCCCACTAATCCCAAGCTACCTTGGTGAAATCGCCCCCTTCCAGAAACCCTATATAAGCTCTGTATTTTGTTCCATTTGATCTTGCTTCTCATCCCAAAGGCAGCCATCCTCCTGGATTTTCGCAAGAGAGGGGTTCAGCTATAACGACTTCTCTGAAACAGAGTGGAACTGTAACAGCTTCTCTGGAGTGGAGCCCAGCTGGATCCTCCCCTGCCTGAACAGAGTAGTTATGCTTGCATTGGGGAAACCCCACCCTTGCCCTCCAGCAGAGCTATAACATTTGCAGGCAAACAGAGCTACAAAGCCTACATAGTGATTTTGTGTTATTCATTGGCTCCAGACTATCAGGATACCTTTCCATCCGAACTCCAATGCTTACACTTTGTCCTTGGTAGGTTCCAGCTGCACCTCATCTGGGCTCACCAGGACAACTGCCAAGCCCATAGACTGCAGCTGAACCATCACCCCGGGTCTCTGCCTTGTGAAACGCAAAGAGAACAGGAGCCATGGTAGTTCTATGTTGGTGGTCAGCCAGCTGCTGAGCAGGGCATGTTCTACTCAGCAACAACATGTCTCTGCAGGAGCTCCAGGCTGCCACACATCACCCTGTCCTCTGTGCCGGCCTGTAGGAGGCAAGATGGCCATGCCTTCACTGCGCCTTCCCCTCCATCTCCCTCAGGGCAAGCAGTGCAGGCTGCAGGTGTGGCAGCTCCATTGCAGCCAGCAAAGACCTATTTCTGTGGGAGCTCCGGTGAGCGGCACATCTCCTGGTCACCCATGCCAGCAGCCCCAGGGGTGTCTCAGACTCCTCTAAACTCTAAGGCAGGCTGGCTGCTGCCATCACCTTTGTTTTCTCTGAGAAATGTAATTATTTTTCAGTGAAGGTAACACACAGCTTCCTCTGCATTTCTTCTTTGCGGACTTGGTTCTGATGTCTTGCACTATTGCCAAGTGGGTAGGAGAGTTCTCCACTCTCCTCTGATTTCTACTTTTTTAGAATTCTTTTGCTCTACTCAACTGGTATGTCCACTCCACCTCCCCCCCACCACACACACACTCACATGTTAGAAGTTAGGAGTGTTGGTATGTTGGTATGTTGGTATAATGATTTTAAAAAGGCCCTGCCAAGGTATGCCACTAAGAGAACAGGTGCAACAGCTAGTGCAAGAGGCTTATGGGGGAGGGGAATGAAAGAGCCATCTTGGAGTGAGGGCATGAGAGAGGCAGACAGACAGACAGAACAGGCAAGAAGAGAGACAAGAGACAAGAAAGGCAAGAGAGAGAACTATATCAGGCAGACTCTTTCAAGGGTTTCACCTGCCACATAGCTGATGGTAGAAAGACACCTGGAAAGACAGGTGATGGCGCAACTGCCTCAGAGGACGAGCAGAGGACGAGGCAGGTTGTTGCCATTGAGGAAACTAACAACTGAGGTTAATTCTTGAGTTTATTTCTACCCGATCTATTTTGAATACTTTCAAATTGCTGGGGTCAGCATGGATAGTCCGTGAGCTCTTTTCTTCCACATCCTAGAGTTCACTTATGATCTTAAGTCCAGCCCATCTTTAACCCTTCAATATCCCTGTAGGTCTACAGGCACTGCTACTAGATCAGTTCACCATTTTTTTTGGCAAAACTGTGAGGGATTTTTATTTAGTTAGAACATTTGAAATGGGGAAAATCCACTTCTGATCCAAATCTTTGTGGTGGGAAGACACACTTTTTTTTTTTTTTTTTAAGATTTCATTTATTTAGTATACAGTGTTCTGCCTGCATGTGTGCCTGCACAGCAGAAGAGGGCACCAGATTTCATTATAGATGGTTATGAGCCACCATGTGGTTGTTGGGAATTGAACTCAGGACCTGAGGAAGAGCAGTCAGTGCTCTTAACCTCTGAGCCAACTCTCCAGCCCGGGGAAGGCACACCTTTAATCCAGATCTTTTGGGCTGAGAAAAACCACCACTAACCTGGGCCACGCCTTCTGCTCGAAACCTATATAAAGAACGTAGAAGAAGGAAAATTGCTCTCTCTTTGCTTGCTTGCTCTCAGTCTTATTAGAAAGCCCATTCCTTCTCTGGCATTAGAGCCAACTTCTTTGGGATTCTGGCATATACTGAATACCAGCTGTGACATCCAGCCTGAACAGCTTCTGCATTCTTAAAGGACTTCCCATTCAAGGCAGCCATTGCTGGGCTAGTCGGATGGATCACAGCTTGTAAGTCCTTCTAATGAGTACCCTTTCTATATGTAAAAGATTCATTCTGTAGCTGCTGTTACTCTGGAGAGCCCTGACTAATACAAATGTTTAATAGGATGCCAGTGTTTCCGTGAATAATCCACTCATGGACTCATGTTTGAACATGCTGTCTCTAGTTGGTGGCACAGTTTGGGAATGCCATGGAACTTTAGGACCTGAAGCCTTGCAGGAGGAAGTAAGACACTAGTGGTGGGTTTGGAGAGTTTAGAGCTCCATCCACTTCCAGTCTACTTCCTCAGTTCCTTGGAGTGCCTTCAAGGTATGATTAACCAGTTTCCTGCTCCAGCCACAGGCCTGCTGGCACTGTAAGTCAATATATAAACTTATTTTCTTTATGTTGCTTCTGCTGTGGCAAGTCAGTCACAGTAACAGAAAAGACACCAGGTGTTTCCATTTACACTCTCTCGGATGTAAATGGAAGGGGAGATTCCTCCCCCCCGCCCCCCGCAACAGTTCTTACACTTAGATTCTATACATCATGGCATCTCATAATTTCATTGTGAGTTTTGTCTATATACTGTGCAGCATCAGAATGGAGATTTTGATATTCACTCTCTGGCCAAAGAATTGTTAAGTGGAACTTTTAAATTTTCTAGTGAGAGGTTTTGAAGGTTGCTTCTGCTTTATAGTTTGGTGTCAGTTCTGTGCCATGATTATACTCTGTGTAGTTCATAGAGTTTTTTCCTGTGGTTTAACTGAGAGTCAGGTTTCAGGGCTGTGTTTTGATATGGTGTCCATTTTTGTGTTACTGAATCAGGCCTGTATCATCTAGCTGTGGTCCTATTTTTAATTAAGCTCCTGAAGTTTCCTATATTGTGTTAGTAGTATTTTGTTTCCTATAAAATGGGAAGTGAATTAATATTCTGCTACGGGAGTGTTTCTGTTCATCCATATAGGACTTTTACTTCTTGTTTATACATGTAGGGGATTGAGGGGCCCAAAGCTGAGGTATGAGTTGGCTTGTGCTGCAAGCTTGGCTCTGTCCCAAGTTCACCCCCCAGTGCATTTGAACTGTTGTTCTGTGTTTTACCATGGAAAGTGAATTGATGGTCCCTGAATTTTAGAGTCTTGATACAGATTAGAAACCAAGATGGTGTACAACTTCTGAGTTGATGATGAATCCATTTTTATAAGTCTCCTGAGCTCCCAAACATCATGGTCAGCATCACCAGTGACCACGTCACATCTAAAAAGACAGCTTTCTGATCTCTATGGAAGTTATGTGTATGAAAGCTTCTGCCACAATGTCAGTGTTTCCAAATCTCCATCACCCTTTCTATGGTACCACTGCAGCCTGGGAATCCTCATCATTCCTGGCCACTGACACACCCAGTGGACTTCCTGCTTAGTTGCTGTGTTGATGCTGGTATTGTGACCACCCTCAGTACCTCCATCACCTGTGAGCACAGTATGTTCAGGACTGCCAGGCTAGGCCTCAGTCCTGGCTTCAGTCGGTTCCTGACCTGCTGGTGAGGGCATCGCTGTTCTGAAGCTGCCTTCCAGTTGCCAGGAGAGTTGAGTAGCATGAAGGTAGTGAGCCTCCACAGATACCTCAAGGCACTAGAAACTATTCTTTTTCTATCTTCAGGGTTAGTATATCCTTTAAAGTAAGTCAGATCTTCACATCATAAAATGCTGGTTTCTTTTTGTCCCAGGATGGGAGCAGGACATAGAGAGATGATGTTAGCACCTGAGTTCCTACATCCTAGAGAGGAAAGTGGGGGCCACCTGCATATATATGGTCTACTTGTGACATTTGCAGTATTATGTCTGAGCTAATGATCTGCATCCACAGACCATCATCTAGCTCAGGCTCCAAGACCCACTGTATCTAACCTAAGGCAGGGCACAGTATCAGCTCACAGCGGGATGGGACTGTGGGCCAATACAAGGCTTTCTCTGTGGGAGGAATTTTGAGGGTCTCTGTTAACTCTAGGGCTTTGGGAGGAGCTGACAGGATGTTATTTCCCAAGGAATTATACATTTGGAGAATCTTCTTAACTTTTCAAGTCACAGGACCAAGGTGCTTCTAAGTCTGTGCCATCTGAGGTCAAGTGGGAGCCAAAGTGTGACCACAGTTGGCTAACAAGTTTTGGTCCAACTGTGCCCTCGATGCATTTTCATTGCTGATGTGTATTTTAAATATGATCATCCATGCAAAAATGTTTAAAATTGAATGTGCACAGTACCTGCTCCCCACACCCATGTTGTATGCTATTATTAGTTCAGGTCATGTCCCTGACATAATCAGGATGCTTAAGAAATATTGCCCATTCCTGTCTGGGCTTCATCATGATGGATGGAGTCCAGAATTGCACATGTGTGTAGGAAGTGAATCAAACAGCTCAGTGGGAGCTTGAAGGAGTAATTAGAAGTGAAGTTTGGGCTGTTTATATTTATGGGCAAACACACACATGTAGCTCTAGAATGCCATGCCCCACAATACTGAATGTGATCCTCAGGCCAAGTTTAGAGCTGTCTTACGACAGACAGAAGGTCCTACCCTGGGTGACTGGGGCCATGTGCCATGTGCTCAGATGCCATGGTGGGTCTAGTCAAAGGACACAAGTGGCTTTATTTTACAGAAATATTTGTAGTTGGAGTATGAGGTATCCCACACAGGTTCCTGTGATTGAACCCTTGGGCCCCAGCTGTATTGTTTAGGCGACGGTGGAACCTTAGAGAGGTGGGAATCTAGCTAGAGGAAATAGTTTACTGGGGGACAGGCTTTGAGGTTGATAGCCTAGCCCATCTTCCAAATAAGACCTCTCCTCTCCCAATTTAACTGGTGCCAGAGACACCAGCCTTCCTGGAGTCATATGCCATCATGCCTTCTGTCTCAGTTTGGGTTTTTATTGCTGTGAAGAGACACCATGGCCATGGCAACTCTTACAAAGGAAACATTTAATTGTGGTGGCTCACTTACAGTTTAGAGGTTCAGTCTTTCACAGCAGGGAGTGTGGCATGGTGGCATATGGCAGGCATGGTGCTAGAGAAATAGCTGAGTGTCCTACATCTTGCAGGCAGCAGGAAGTCAACTAATTGTTATGCTGAGTGAAGTTTGAGAAAGACCTCAAAGCCCCACCCCCACAGTGACACACTTCCAACAGAAAGTATGGCCCAGATTAAAGGTGTGCCCTCCAGCCTCAAGGTCTGCATTAAAGACATGTGTCATCCAGTCTCCTCCAAAAAGATCATACTTCCTCCAACGAGGCCACACCTCCTAATCGTGTAACTCCCTTCGAGCTTATGGGGGTCAAATACATTCAAACTATCACACCTTCTCTGCCAATGAACTGTATACCCTGAAATCAGGGACCCAAATAAAACCTCCATCCCTTAAATTGCATCTTATGACTATATCTGGTCAAGGAACGTGTGCAGCACCATAGCTATCCAGGTGGCTTGCTCCGAGTCTTTGCAGTCACAAGCAAGTTGACAGAGTGAAAGAGCAGGAGGGAGGCACAGGCTCTGCCAGTGCCCATGTGTGTGTTACTAAATCCTGGTCTATAAGGAGTTCCAGCTAGTTGCTGCTGGTCATGGTATCAGTCTGGACCAAGGCCAGAGGCCAAATGGATAGGGTAGGGAAAGGGCTGAAACCCCCAGAAGGACTGCCTTACCTTTGAGTCTGAACATTATCTGCTTGAAGCCTGGTTCAGCTGGAGGCAGCTGTGCCACCCAAGCTGCTCAATGAGGAGGAGAAGGCTATTGCATGGCTCAGAGGCTCTGCTGCTTTTCCTAGAGCAAGAACACCTGAACATGGGGAAGAATCCATCTGGGTAATGGTCATGAAGTGGATGACAACCCAAGAAGGGACCCCAGGGAGTCAAGGTCTCACACAATGGGAAATGGGTCAGGGGTGGCCACAGATGAGGACACAATTCTTATTTGTTTTTGAAGTCTCTGGGTTTGCCTACTTCAAAAGTGGTATTTGGGGCACATGGAGAGATGAGTTGGGGATAAGAGTGCTTGTTGTTCAGGCATGAGGACCCGAGTCCAGATTTTACAGGCATCCACAAAATGCCTGTAACCCCAGGAGTGGGGCATAGGGAGTGGAGACAGGTGGATATTTCAGGCTTGTTGGCCAGTAGGGCCAGCCAGAGTCCATTGTGTTCAGTAAGGTGTCTTGTCACAAGGGGATATGAAGGAGAGTTATAGAGTGGGAGGCCCTATGTCCTGTCCTTCTCTGGTCCTGTGTGTGTGCACACACATGTAGATACAGGCACACACTGGTACATTTGTCCATCCATGCATACATGCTCACATGTGCATGCTCACACACACACACACACACACACACACACACACACAGATGGAAACAAAGAAAAAGGGTACTTTTACACTATAGAGCAACATATCAGTTGTTGTCTAAAGTTCTGCTTATAAACATCATCACACCATCCCGTTTAGCTGTTACAGAAGAGGAAATGGATGTTCAACATAAATGGCCTTCCAGGGTGTGGGCAACTCACGAGTGGAGCACAGACGTAGACAGCTTCATGAATTGTGCTCTTGATTCTCTCAGTCCCCTGGTGCCAGTGTCCTTATCTTACTCAGGCTCCCCCAGGTCACAAAGGGGTTAGTTTCTTTTGAAAGTAACCCATGGAATTTGTGTCTGTTCAAACATTGCCAACTCAGAGCCACGTGTGTGTGCTTGATGGAGGTATGTATCTGTGAGAGCGATGTTTACCTTCGCAAACACCAGATCTGACTTAAGGCAACCAGCAACTGCTCTCATCGATCATAGCCAAACACCCAGAGAGGATACCTAGCTGCGTTCTAACACATGTGATAGAGGAGGTCAGCTTCTGAGGCATGATGGGGCACAATTCATTTCCATTAAGACCTGGAAACATCTGTTCCTCCACAGCCCATTTAAAGGCTACACTTTATTAGGTATTGGTTAATGATCACAGAGTCATTTGCCTTTAAAAAGCAGGTGCTCTTCTCTGCACTTAGAGCTGGTGTTTGAGGCCAGTGGGGGAATAAATGAGTCTCTACACAAAATGTGAGTGTCCCCAAAGGATCCCTAGAAAGTAGAAGCAGTAGAGTATTCAACCGAGGGTTCCCTCTTTGTCCTATCTTCTAGTCTCCTTTCTCTAAACTATTGTTGTACTTGAGTGACAGTGGCAGAGTTTGTGATTACCCCTACTACTGTAGGAAGCAATCCTGGGACATACAGAAACCAGTGGCCCCTGGAATGGGCCCAGTGAAGGCAGGCAGTTCCTCTAGTGTCTCAATACTTCTGTATCTTGGTAGAACCAATCACTTGTCCATTGTTGCTGGGACAGTGTGAACTTCAGAACCTGCTGCCTGATTCTACAGGAACAGCAAACCCCAACAATGTGAACATGGCTGGGCAGGAGTCTGCAGCCAAGGGCTGCCCTTGGTGGCAAGCCATTGGTGTGGAGACCCAGGATTCCCTTTAGTGAGATGTGCACTGCTTTCCCAAGTACAGTAGAACTTCGAGGGCTTCCACATTCAGGTATGCCATAATTTTACTAGAAGTCTGAGACAAACTTTTCAGAATTCATTGGCTGAGTGCATGGTTTGATAGCATGACAAGTGCCAAGTGTATAAAAGGCCCCGGGCCAATGCCCAGCACCATCACTGCCAACAATGAAAACATCAGATGTTAAGATTCTTTGATCTTGATTTTTTCCAACTGCGAAAATGTTGAATGAGCTCCTACTAAAAGCCTAATGCCCTGAGCAGTGAATGATGGGAAGTCAAGCTTAAAACATTTTTAGAATTTTAACAGGTTTCAAAAAACTTCTAAGCTCATCCAAACTAGACTCCAGGCATCAATGTGTAGCTCTGGAGCAAACATGGACGGCAGAAGTTGCTTCTTCAAATGAAGGGTATACAACCCTTTTGTTCAATGGTTCTCCACCTCGACCATGCATCAGAGCCCATGTTTTTGTTTTCCTTAGCAATTCGCTTTTTAAAACTTACATGTATGTTTTTGCATGTAGGTATGTGCACATGAGTCCAGGGTCCCATAGAGTCCAGAGGCATCAGATCCCTTAGACCAGAGTTACAGGCAATGGGAACCACCTGACACAGGTGGTGGGATCCAAACTCAGTTCCTTGGGAGGAGCAATAAGTGTTCTTAATCATTTAACTATCTCTCTGGTCCCTATTGAGCTTTCTGCACATAAGGCCAAAGCAATATTCCAGAGACTGAGACACAGAGTTGAGCCAAAATGTATTCACTTCTTGGCTCCTAATGATGAAAATACCTGGCCTTTATGAAGAACCACTGCTGCAGGGCTGAGAGAAAACAACAGGTGTGTCACATTAGAGAAACCAATTTGACTCCGTTCTGAAGTGGCCAAGTTACTTGTTTTCCAATAGCTTGATTTGTCTATAGGATCTTATTTTTAGATCCAACATCCAGCAATATAAAACTCCTTGAACTTGATGGGTGAAGAGATCACATGTATGATTTTAAATATATTCATGTATCATTTATTCAGTAGTATTAGCAAAGCTCTCTGTGCTAGGGAGGGTGCCGGACTCAGGGATACAGGAAGATGTCCTTGATTTATTGGATGAAATGGGTGAATGGCTGGTTCTAGTCCAGGACAAATGAAGAGAAACTGATTGCTTCACAACAGCCTCCATCCCAGTTGATGTGCATCTCAACCCTGGCAAGTGCACAGAGAACCCCAGCTTCATATCAGCATGTTTGAATCAGACCACAATTTAACCACTGTGGGATATCTCTGCTGTCATTTGAGAACGTCCCACAACTAGCTCTGTGCTTTCCAGGTCCATTCCTGTCAACCTGGCTCGGTGTTGCAAGCTTTGCAGTCACAAAAAAATCTACAACTCACTGTGGAGATGTTATCATATATTCACTTCGTGAACAAGAGAACATTGATTCATTAATTATTTTTTGCATTCATGGTGTCATGACTCTGCTTCAGGTAAGCTATGTTTGTCTTTGGCATTATTTCCACAAGCACCCACTCTCCACTACAGCCTTCTTATTAGAAGAGGGAGATTCATGTAAGTCAATAATGAAGACCAAACACTAAAGAGCACCAACCTCCTATCTAAGACACAGACCAGACCACCTAGTGCACTGTATTACCCATGCCTGGGTGAGGCTCTTTTTCCCATTAGACTCAAACACCAGGCAATGAGGAAGCAACAGAAATTGAGAATTCTTCTTCTAAAGTATAATAGAACTTGGCATCTACAGAGGATTGTTTCCTGGACCTTCTGTGATGTCACAATCTAATGACACCTGAGTCTCTTGATAAAACCAGGTAGTATTTATACCTAAATCCATGCCCCTGCATGCTTTAAGCCCTCTTTTAGACAACTACTATAAAATAGCCATGCTATTCGTGACACTGGGGACATCTATGAGATAGAAGTTGGACATGTTCAACACAGATGCATGTTTTGTGAATATTTCCCATTTGAGTTGGGTGAGTCTCATGGGTACTGAGGGCAGACTGCATCAACAGCACATGATTCCTCTCAGGTACCCCACGTTTGCTCCTCCAAAATCACAAGTTCACATAACAATTTCAAAGCCTCAGTCTGATCCCAAAAATTCTTGATTCAGGGGCTTCAGTATGTGGATTTTCATGTGTGTGTGTGTGTGTGTGTGTGTGTGTGTGTGTGTGTGTGTGTGTGTGTGTGTGTGTATGTGTGTGAGAGAGAGAGAGAGAGAGAGAGAGAGAGAGAGAGAGAGAGAGAGAGATGCCAGAGAACAACTGTGGGACTGTGGGTGTTTCCTCAGTCACTGCACTTCTTTATGGGGCTCAGAATTTCTTTCACTGGCTTGGAAATTGTGGAGCATGCTAACCTAGCTGGGCAGTGAGACCCAGGGATCCTCCTATCTCCTCCTTCTCAGGACAGCAAAACACTTGCTACCATGCCAGGCTTTTCTATGGGGTTTGGTGACTGGAATCAGGTGTTTGTGCTTGAATGTGCAGAACTGTACTGGCTAAGCCTTGCATCATCTCTTCTCTTTCCTCTTAAAATGTTGCAGTTGAAGCTGGGCATTGGTGGTGGGTGCACGCCCTTAATCCCAGCACTTGGGAGGCAGAGGCAGGCACATCTCTGTGAGTTCAAGGTCAGCCTGTTCTACAGAGTGAGTGCCAGGATAGGCTTCAAAGCTACACAGAGAAACCCAGTCTCGAAAAACCAATAATAATAATAATAATAATAATAATAATAATAATAATAATAGTAATAATAATAATATAATAAGTTGCAGTTGATCTATTCTCCCATTGCCTCTTCTTTGAGTAGTTAACTAAGGCAGGCCTTATGGCCATGCCCATAGGAATAGGTGGGGAGCATGAGAAAGAAGCTTGAAGTAGCAAGAGGAACATTTGTATCATGTGTGTGGACATAATGATGGACATGCTGTGGTTCCAGCCCTCCCTCAAGGCTGCTGTGTGCCACAGCTCTTTGGACATTAGAGCTTTAGTTTTCTTCCAATATAATGTGAGGTAGAGGTGGAAAGCATGGGGGGGTGAGTAGAGAGAGGGGTGTGACAGTCTGTAACTTCATCTGACATTTCAAGGTCTACACAAGGAACAAGTGAAGAAAGCCCATAGAGCCTCTATTAAGAAACACGGGGTTTCCTCTGTGTCTGTTGTTATGTCCCCCTTTTTATTCCTGATTTTATTAATTTGCATGTTCACTCTTTGTTGTTTGGTAAGTTTGGATAAAGGTTTGTCTATCTTGTTGATTTTCTCAAAGAACCAACTTTTTGTTATATTGATTCTTTGTATTGTTCTCCTAGTTTCCATTTTATTGATTTCAGCCCTCAATTTGATTATTTCCTGGCGTCTGCTCCTCTGGGGTGTATTGGCTTCTTTGTTTTCTAAAGCTTTCAGTTGTGCTGTCAATTCTCTAGGGTGATTATTCTCCTGTTTCTTCACGTGGGCATTTAGCACTATGAACTTTCCTCTTAGCACTGCTTTCAAAGTATCCCATAGGTTTGGATATGTTGTGTCCACATTCTCATTGAATTCTAGGAAAACTTTAATTTCTTTTTTTATTTCTTCCTGGACCCATGAATTGTGCAATTGGGTGTTACTTAATTTCCATGAGTTTGTAGGTTTTTTGTAGTTCGTGTTGTTGTTGAATTCTAATTTTAAAGCATGGTGGTCTGATAAGACACAGGGGGTTATTTTGACTTTTTGTACCTGTTGAGGTTTGCTAGGTTGCCAAGTATGTGGTCGATTTTAGAGAAGGTTCCATGTGGCGCTGAGAAGAAGGTAAATTGTTTTGTATTTAGATGGAATGTTCTATAGAGGAAATCCAGAGAATCATCAGGTCATACTTTGAAAACCTATATTCCTCAAAATTTGAAAATCTAAAGGAAATGGACAATTTTTCTGGACAGATTTCACTTACCAAAATTAAATCAAGAACAGATAAGCAACTTAAATAACCTATAACCTCTAATGAAATTGAAGCAGTCATTAGAAGTCTCCCACCCAAAAAAAGCCCAGGGCCAGATGGCTTCATTGCAGAATTCTACCAGAAATTCAAAGTACAGCTAATACCAATTCTCCTTAAAGTATTCCACACAATAGAAGTAGAAGAGTCATTACCAAACTCTTTTTATGAGGCTTCAATAACCTTGATACCCAGGCCACACAAAGATACAACTAAGAAAGAGAACTACAGACCAATATCCCTCAAGAACATTGATGCAAAAATTCTCAATAAAATATTGGCAAATCGAATCCAAGAACACATCAGAGAAATCATCCATGCCGATCAAGTAGGCTTCATCTCAGGGATGCAAGGATGGTTGGTTCAACATACGAAAATCCATCAATGTAATCCACCATATAAACAGACTGAGGAAAAAAAAATCACATGATCATCTCACTAGATGCCAAAAAAGCCTATGACAAAATCCAACACCCCTTCATGATAAAGGTCCTGGAGAAATCAGGGATAACAGGAATATACCTCAACATAATAAAAGGAATATACAGCAAGCCGACAGCCAACATCAAATTAAATGGAGAGAAACTAAATGCAATTCCTCTAAAATCAGGAACAAGACAAAGCTGTCCACTCTCTCCATACCTCTTCAATATTGTCCTTGAATTTCTAGCTAGAGCTATAAGACAACAAAAGGAGATCAAGGGAATACAAATCGGAAAGGGAGAAGTCAAACTCTCACTATTTGCAGATGATATAATAGTCTACGTAAGTGACCCGAAAAACTCTACCAGGGAACTCCTACAGCTGATAAACACCTTCAGCAATGTGGCAGGATACAAGATTAACTGAAAAAATCTGTAGTCCTACTATATACTGATAACACATTGGTGGAGAAAGAAATCAGAGAAGCATCACCCTTTACAATTGCCTCAAACAACATAAAATACTTTGGAGTAACACTAACCAAAAAAGTGAAAGACCTGTACCGTAAGAATTTTGAGTCTCTAAAGAAAGAAATTAAAGAAGATACCAGAAAATGGAAAGATCTCCCATGCTCTTGGATAGGCAGGATCAACATAGTAAAAATGGCAATCTTGCCAAAAGCAATCTACAGATTCAATGCAATCCCCATCAAAATCCCAACACAATTCTTCACTGACCTTGAAAGAACAATTCTCAACTTTATATGGAGAAACAAAAGACCCAGGATAGCCAAAACAACCCTGTACAATAGAGGAACTTCTGGAGGCATCACCATCCCTGATTGCAAGCTCTATTACAGAGCTATAGTCCTGAAAACAGGTTGGTATTGGCACAAAAATAGACAGGTAGACCAATGGAATAGAGTTGAAAACCCTGATGTTAACCCACACACCTACAAACACCTGATATTTGACAAACAATCCAAATATATACGATGGAACAAAGAGAACATCTTCAACAAATGGTGTTGGCATAACTGGATGCAAACATGTAGAAGACTACAGATAGACCCAAGCCTATTGCCCTGCACAAAACTTAAGTCAAAATGGATCAAAGACCTCAACATAAACCCAGCCACACTGAACCTATTAGAAGATAAAGCGGGAAATATCCTTGAATTGATTGGTACAGGAGACCGATTCCTGAACATAACTCCAGTAGCATAGACACTGAGATCAACAATTAAAATAAATGGGACCTCCTGAAGCTGAGAAGCTTCTGTAAGGCAAAGGACACAGTCAGCAAGACAAAATGGCAGCCCACAGACTGGGAAAAGATATTTACCAACCTCACATCTGACAGAGGGCTGATCTCCAAAGTGTACAAAGAACTCAAGAAGCTAGTCTCCAAATCACCAAACAATCCAATTAAAAAATGGGATACAGAACTAAATAGACAATTCTCAATAGCAGAATCTAAAATGGCTGAAAGTGTTCAACATCCTTAGCCATCAGGGAAATGCAAATCAAAACAACTCTGAGATACCATCTTACCCCTGTCAGAATGGCTAAAATAAAAAACATTAATGACAGTTTATGCTGGAGAGGATGTGGAGAAAGGGGAACACTCCTCCACTGCTGGTGGGAGTGCCAACTTGTACAGCCACTTTGGAAATCAGTATGGCGACTCCTCAAGAAAATGGGAATCAGTCTACCACAAGATCCAGCAATTCCACTCTTAGGCATATACCCAAAAGAAGCACATTCATACAACAAAGACATCTGTTCAACGATGTTCATAGCAGCACTATCTGTAATAGCCAGAAACTGGAAGCAGCCTAGATGCCCCTCAACCAAAGACTGGATAGAGAAAATGTGTTACATTTACACAATGGATTACTACTCAGCAGAAAAAAAACAATGGAATCTTGAAATTTTCAGGAAAATGGATGGAACTAGAAGAAACCATTCTGAGCGAGGTAACCCAATCACAAAAAGAGAAACATGATATGTATTCACTCATATGTGAATTTTAGACATAGAATAAGGGATTGCCATCCTACAATCCACACTGCCAGAGAAAATAGTAAACAAGGAAGACCCTAAAAGAGACAAACTTTGTCCCCTGGAGAAGGGGAAAGGGTCACGATCCCCTGAGCAAATTTAGAGCATGGGAAGAGGGGGGAGGGAGCTACGAGAATGAGAAGGGCAGAAGAGGAAGGATGCAGAGGTCATGAGGTAGCAGAAAGGTTGAGTCAGGTGTAGATTAGAAGAAAGGACATATGATAGGTAGGATTTTAGTTGGGGGAGTGATAGGGGAGGAAGGGAGGGAGAAGGGAACTGGGATCCTCATGTAATTTAATCTTGTTTGTAATTCAAATATATAAAAAATAAAAAACTAAAAAAAAATAAAATAAAAAAGAAACACGGGGACACAGTGGTCAATGGTACCTATGGAAGGGCTTAAGGTCACAGCCATCTCCACATACAGGCCTGTCCCTTGCAGGTGAGGGACATGTCATTATTTCTACAGGCAATGGATGCCCAGATTTCCTGACTGTGTATCTCAAAGAGCAGCTGGGGATTAGATAAGTCTAAATCAATGTGCCTGGTTCCCAGGGGTTGCCCTGATGTCAGCTATGTCTTTCACTCTTCATAGTCCACAGGGGTATGAGACTCTGAGCACTAGACAGCCCTAAGGACATTTTCACAACAGTGGACTTCGGGTCCAAACATCTAGTTTCTAGACAGCTGTAGCCGAAAGGCCCTTGCTCTTGGCTAATGGCTGAGGATTAACTAGGTGTGTGTTGGCTTTAAGAAAGAAAAAAAAATGAAGCAAACAGTTGGATCATTCCTGCTTTGTGTTTTTGGCTGGCTGCTTCCTGCTTCATAAATCTGGAGAGGGATGTGAGGGAGTCAGTGAGCTGCTCCCTGTGTCCCAAGCCTGGCTGTGTTGGGGTGGGGGAAGGCGACCACAGTACCTCTCTGGACCAGCTGCTGCATCCATCTGCAGCTGGGCCTCTCCATGATCTACGGCCAGAGTGCTGCGCCCAGAGCCTTTATTGCAGCTTCACAGCAGCTGGTGTGAATGGGAGTGGAAAAATAAACCCGTCTCTTCCCAGGCATTAGGAAAAATGCTCCCTAACACAAATAAACAAACACACACCTTGCCTCTGCTGCTGAGGGCCGAGATTATCCATGTGTTGCTGTGAGACCCTGGCTTGCAGTTAGCTTTTACCTCTAGAGCTGATGTATCAAGGTTAGATTAGCATCCATGGCCCAAGGGAGGTGAGAGAATCCCTAGAAAGGGCTGGCCTTGAGTTAAGAGAAGCATCGTCATTTTCACCAAGACTGGATCTCGATTTGAGAGTTGCGCTTTGAAATGACAGATGGCAAAAGCTATTACTTAGCTGTTGACAGTACAGCACTTTATGAGACCAGTGAGGCAGCGTTTGAAAGGACAGAGAGCCTGTGCACCATGCAGCCAGTCCTTATTCAGGCTTACAGACAGCAAGCCATGGAACAGCCTGGGATGCCTCAGCAGACACGCAAAGATCCCATACCTCAGTCACCAGCAGCAGGGCCGCTGATTGGAGATGTGTTGCACAGTTAGGGCAAGCATGCCCTTAGCTCCTTCTGCAATCAATGCCAGGTTCAGAAGTGGGTCAGAACTTCCAATGAGGACAATGGACCTAGCACAGTGGTGCCTCCAGAATTAGGGCAAAATACTTACAGGGAACACAGCAGCAATGACCAGCAGTGGGAGTCATGAACAAGATCATGAAAGACCCAAACATCCTACAGTAATACATGAGGGTGTGACTGAAGTCACTGATTCATTGTGACTGATAAGTTATTTTCTCCACGAAGCCTTTTCTGAGGTGATGATTTCTTCTTCTAGGCACCAGTATTTTAATTCATTTCCATTTGGTATTTCCCTAGGGGGGTTAAAATACACCCTTTAGATCCTTAAGGGAAGCAACAGCATGTGTCTCATCTCGTATATACTTGACTGGGGAGTCTCACCTACACTTGCTTTCATTGTTTAAATAAACAGCTCTCAGTTGAGTTCCTGGTGAATACTGGGTGCCTTTTATGACTATCCTGACCTGGTGATCTTAGGGGCAGCCAGACAGGCTGGGCTGGGTCTCTAGAATGCTCACCATTCTGTGCAGTCTGCGTCTGCACAGGTCCTTTTCCCAACACAGTCCAAAGTCCAGTGGAGAAGGAAAGAGGGAGCTACTAGGAAGGACTATGCTAACGTGAACCCAGAGGACAAACACTGTCCCTGGAAATGGAGCAAACCCTGTTGAGCTGATAACTTCAAACACAATAGCCATGTCCCTGAGTGTCTTAATTTTGCTATCACAGATGAAGAATACTCCCCTCCCCAAGAAGTGCTTTTAAATTTTCAGCTTTTCATCAACTTAAGTCTGGAAATTCTTGATGTAAGAATTTAAGAAGCCTTAAATTGTGCTCCATGTTGATCAACATATTGAAGTCTCCACCATCCCTCTTGAGGTGTGAGTCATAGACTAGTTTATCCATGCTATGGCCATTGCCTGCTTGTCAGTCGCAGAGCCAGCATCTCAATGATCACATTGGGTGTTAGGTGTCCCCAGCTCTGAGTTCAGCTGCCCTTTGCTTTCCTAAATAATGAGCCTCAGGCATATAGGTGTGGTGCTATCAAGTTCATTACAGTGCACTTTTATAATCATTTGATTTTGTTACAGTTGATAATCTCATACTGCATTTTGTATATAAGGTAAACTTCGTCATAGTTTTGTGTATGTAAGACAAAACAGAGCATATGAACTTGCAGTCAGTGCTGTTCGTGGCATCCCCTGGGTGGTCTTGGAACACATCCTCCATTGAAGGGAGATTACTTCTAAATCAGTGGTTCTCAGCTTGTGGGTTGCAAACACTTTGAGGATCATCTAAGACCATTGGGAAAACAGATATTTACATCATAATTCATAACAGTAGCAAAATTACAGTAGGTATGAAAGTAATTTTATGGTTGTGGGTCACCACAACCTGAGAAACTGTATCAAAGGATTGGAGCATTAGGAAGGTTGAGAACCACTGCTCTAAGGCCTCAGAGTCTTTGCCTTTTGATCTGTACTTTAGAGTGGCCCTCACAAAGACACACCCATGAAGATGCCTAGCTGAAGAATCGCAGAAGGAAGGGTGCATCAGGCCTCATGGAAAGAGGTGTATAAAAAGAGACCAATGGTTTGTTTTTCATCATATTATCAAGTGGGCATCAAAGAAAAGCGGGATGGCTCAGTGGGTACAGGTGTTGCCGCTAAATCTGAAGAGCTGAGTTTACTCTCTGGAACTCACATGATAGGAAGCTAGAACCAACTCCTGCAAGTTATCCTCTGACTTTTACACGTGTGCACATGTGTGTCACATGAACACACATGTGTAACACATAAATAAGAATGTTATGAAAAGCACTAATGGAAGACTTAGTAAAAACTACAAACCTTTGTCATACTCTTCCCCTTTGGTCCCCCCTCAAATTCTTTTTGTAAGTTCTTTGAGCTCAGAACTTGGGATTTTTTAAATATATGTGTATCCTACCATGGAAGTCAGAAGTCTAGAGCTCAGACAGTGCATCCCACACATATATCTTTCATGTAAAACATGATTTTTAATGCAGCCAGAAACAATTATTTTGCAAGAGTTGAGGCTCATACTCTATACTTGACTATATTAAATATAAATATATAAGCACATATGCATAAAGTGTGTATTAAGGTGCTGGGCCTTCAAGCTGAGGTCATGAGCATGCTCGCACGGACTCTACCACTGAGTCACATCCCCAGCCTGAGTCAAGTAGAATCTTCATAATTTTCTTCTGTGTATTCTCTTTCCCCAGTGAGTGAGTAAGTGCCTCTACCCATTCTAGATGCAAGCTCACCCCCACTCCGTTACAAATAACTGAGAAACAGTTTAAAAGGAAGGTTTGTTCTGGCCTTTGTCTCAGTCTGTGCTTGACTGGCTTCTTTGCTTCTGTGTCATTGTGACACAGAAGAATTTCAACAGGTGTGTTTAGAGGAGCAGAGCTGCTCCCTTCACTGGCAGCCAGGAAGCAGACAGTGAGACTGAGGAAGCTGGGGACAGAGTGTACCATTCCGGGACACACCCCTGGTGATCTGCTTCCTCCAGCCAGGTCCTGCCTCCTGGTTCCCACCACCTCCCACAATGCAGTCTAATCACAAAATCATCAAAGGATTAATCCATTGACCAGTCAGGACATTTTGGATTTATTTCCCCTGCTTGGAGATCAAGCCTTCAATGCATGAACCTTTGTGGATACTTCATATCAAACCAGGGCAGCTTCCTCCCCCTGTGTTCTTTCTCTCTGATTCATCTTCTGCATTGAAGGCTTTTCTCAAATAATTGGAGCTTCGAGGGTTACCCAGATGGTCAGAGGTCCCAATGAGCCTGTCTTTTAATGGGCAAGCATCTGGGCTTTGGAAGGTGTGCCCTTGGGCCATGCACTTTCTTTTGGGCTCTCCTTGGGTTGTGATGGAAACACATAGTTAAGGTTCTTCTCTTCTACTCTGGGCATCTCCATTTGTTCTCTGACTGGAGCTGGACTCTCTCATCACCAGTGGCACCTAAATCTAGAGAAGGATTCAGTTTCAGTATGTGACTCCCATCCAGATGGAGAGAGTCACCTCTCTTGAGGTGACTCTGCTTTAGGGCTCTCTGCACGAATGACTAGTTATCCCTTTTGTTTCTAGCCTGACTCCTTAACCCTTGCTTATAGAAGTATGGAACATGAATAAATCATAGAATTTTAGATGCTAAGATTTAATCTTCTGCTTGATAACTGCACTGATTCATCTCCATTGTCAACCTGATTTGGTTTAGATTTATCATGGAAACACAAAAATGGCTCTGTCCATGAGAATATTTCCAGAGAGGTTTGACTGAGGAGGGAAGAACACACCCTGAATGTTGTGGCAGTATCCTGTGGGCTGGGGTCCTGGACCAAATAAAAGGAGAAGATGAACTGAACATCAACATCCATGTTTCTCTGCTTCTGGACTGTGGGTACCACTTGACCAGCTGCCTCACACTCCACCTGGAGCCTTTCCTACCACCCGTGAAGTCCTTTCTGTGATGATCCCTAGACTGTGCACCAGAATAAACATGCCATTCCTTACATGGCTTTTAACAGGCAACTAGAAAAGTACCTACAATGATCAAACAGACTCGGAACCCATCCTGTGTGCCAAACATCCCAGGTACAATCTGAGACAGGTGCTGGGTGATGAGTCGGAGAGTCAGGGACAGCACCTGAGGGTTAGTGAGGAAGAAGTGGAGTGAAGTAAAGACAAAACCACCCCGAGAAGTGCCCACATTCCATGCTAGCAGCAGGGGTGGTTCCTGTGGGTGATGAGATTCCTATCACAAGAAGGAAGAATGGCTAGAAAAATACCCAGAGGGTCTCAGCGCACCCTTCCCCTTCTGCTGCCATCAGCTTTTCTTCATGTCCCTTCTTTCTTGCCCTTTCTCCTGTCATAATCTACCTGAAAATAAATACTTTTTTACAAGAAATCCCAGAATGCAGTTCTGCTCTTCCCCACTTCAGCATTTATGACTTGAGTGGCTCCCAGTTTGCACCATTTTTGTTGTTGTTGTTGTTGTTACAAGCACAGGGGAGTTCGATTTGTTCAAAGAAGTTTTCTTTTCCTTAAATTATTAAAATGAACATTTCACACCAATCACAAGAAGTTAGTTCGTAGAGTAGCTGAAAATGGATAAACAGAGAGATTGGAGTGTGTTCTGATAACTGAACAGCCTCATGGTCTTGTGTGGAGTGGTTGCTCAAGATGGCCATGTTTTAAAGACTGACAGAGCTCAGAAACCTGTTTAATACAAGACAGTCCTGTCTCAGGTACTGACTGCACTTGTCCTGTATATAGACAGAGTTTATTTTCTAAATATCATCCAAGAGAGGGTCAGAGATGCCCACCTGGCCCTCATTTCACCAGCTGGGGAAAGAGAAAGTTGTGGCCAGAGAGTTTCCAAGAGAGTCACAGCTTTGGCTGAGCACTGAGAAAACAAAGGAAGCCAAGTTTATTGAGTAATTATTATGTGCAAGACCCTGTGCGGTGCACTTACTATGCGTTATCTCTTTTCATGCAGTAGTGATGAGGGACACTACTGGCTGTCTTCCCAGCTTCCATTGGTGAAGCAGAAGAGTGAAGCTCCCCTAGCTGGAAGGACCCCAGGAATAGGAAGCAGTGCATATCCAGGTTGTCTGTACCCCACATCTGTCTTTCAGGTCCAAGAGCACCTACAGAGCTGTTGTTTCCCTCTTGCTTCATAGGTCTCCAAGAAGAGAACTCCAGAACCCCAGTGCAAGCTGCGAGGGAAAGCAAGTCTCTTTCGTGTTGCTCATCACTGATGACAGTCTGTCTTCACTAGCTTGATGCCCAGGGTCAGTTTAAATCCTTGGATGTGCCAAGAGCCCCATCTGTTCCTCCATCTGAAATGGGAATATTTTGCTCTTTTTATATTTTTTTTAAATCTTGATTTGGTCTTTTGGTGTTTGTGCTGCAGGCTTCAGCTCAGAGGCCAATTATGAACAAATGTATTAAGCAATATTAGGAAATGAGTGAACAGGTCCATGGAAAGAATATAGGAGGGGGGGTGAATTAAGTCTCTATGTGACATCCAGTCCAGATGACTCAAGGAAAACACAGGGGAGCCTGAGCGACTTCAGCAGACACAGGGCTCTGGCTCCATGTCTCAGTGTTAAGGGCAAGCAGACCCTGAGAGATGTGACAAAAACACCTTGAGGAGACAGTTGAAAGTGCAGCTGTTGCCATGGAATCACTACCGTTTATTCCTATGCTCATCTTTTATATTTGCTCATCTGAGAAGATAGGCCAACTGTAACACATCTCTGGAATCTCACTCTTCAGCAAAGAAAGCTACATCTCTCCTGTGGATGGATGAAGCCATCGGGGTTAGGGATGGGGGTCAAGGACCAATGGTGCTGTTTCAGAAGGTTCTAGAACCTTGAGGTGCAACCTTGAGGGAAGAAATGTGTCACTTGGATCTGGCTTTGATAGTTCATAGCCTCGCATCACTTTTAGTCCACTCTGTCTACTTCCTGTGTGGGTATGCTTAAGATGGGATCTCTCAGCTTCCTCCCTCTGCAGCCGTGTCTCCCCATCTTTATAAATTTCTCAAATTGTCTTTGTCATGATGATCCAGATCTATTCTAAGGGAAGAATTTCCTCAGTCATCAGTTTCAACTTTCACCTTCATTTAAAGTTACAGTGAATTAAAAGAATAATGATAGAATTCTTTCTTGAGAGGGAAGAAATGCTTACGAATGTTGTGGTTTTTAGTGTTTTTAGGAAATCAGGGGACTGTGTCTTTGAATTCATTGGCCAGGTAAGAACAAGGATGACCTTGTAATGTCCAGTGTCCTGTCACAGGATCAAGACAGAAGACAAGGGTAGAGATGATCATCTCAGTGTGGTGGCAGAGCTCAGAAGTCCCTAGTTGGGAAGTGTCACCAGTGGGAGTGGCTTCGCTATGGGATAGCACTCCATCAAACATCCCAGTCTTGCCCTTCAAGGGTGGACAGACACACAGCTGGGGTTCCCCAGCCCCCCACTTGTCATGTCTCTCACTAGGAAGGGTCACCTCTGTTTCACTTTTTCTGGCAGAGCAAAGCCAGGGCTGGCTACTTTGGGTCACGGCTACTTTGGGTGACGCTTTGCTTTTTAACCCCCAAACACTTCCTATGAGTCCCCTCTTCTGCCGACCTCTAGCCTCTCCTTAAGCTTTGTTTGTTCAGCACAGTGGGGCTTATTCTGTGCGGAAGGAATCCTTTTGCCTTTACAGATGGAGGAAATCTGAAAGCCTCATGGACCCCACAGAGAATTTCCTTGGAGAAATCACCAGCTTTGTTCCCAACAGCAGGTGGCAGTGTTGCTGTAGGAAAACCCCCGCGGCTTCCAGGGCCTGGGCCAGCCCTGAGATATTTTTACCCGAAAGAGAAAAGGCCCAATATGAAACAAAAACTTGGCAGAAGAAATTCCGAGAAGAATGCAAAGCCCCTAAAAGACTGTAAATTACCAGCCTGTCCTTCCTCACTGAGCCCCAGCTTCACCAGCCCCAGCTTCGCCAGCCCTGCCACCCCCCCACTCCAGGCCTTTTGGAAGAGGCAATCATCCGATGGTCCATAGCTGCTAATGACCTCTCCACCCTGGCAGCACAATTCTGCCCCTTCCCACTAGGCTAGGAATGCTGTTCCCAACCAGAAGGATGTGAAGGAGCTGGGACCAAATGCCCTCTTGTCTCCTGGACTGTAGGCCTCAGGGGAGCAAAGGGGATTTTGCTTTTGTGAGCTCTCAGCCAGAACTCCTGGCTCAGATCTCCTGAGGCTAACTTCAGCAAGAAGTGCCTGTGCTAAATCTCACAGAATTACTGGCTGAGTTCAGGGACTATTCAGGTGTGAGCAATGGAGCCAAGTGGCAAAGCTGGTTTTTGTCACCACCCCCATGTGGCTTGCAAAGCTCAGTCAGGTATAGATCGATGCCTGGGATCCATAGCAACAGTATTGGAGGCTCCTCTCAGGTGTCTGTTTAAAGCACTAGTGTGTGTGTGTGCGTGTGTGTGTGTGTGTGTGTGTGTGTGTGTGTGTGTGTGTGTGTGTGTGTGTGTGTGTGTGTGTGTGTGTGTGCGTGCGCGCGCATGCGTGCACACACAGGTTCATGTGTATACCCATGCATGTGGAGGCCAGAGGTCAGCCTCAGTCACAGGTCCAGGGCTGTGCACCTTTTTTTTTTTTTTTAAACACAGGTCTTCCCCCTAGCCTAGAATTCTCAAAGTAGGCTAGTCTGGCTAAGTAGTGAACCATTGAGGGTTTGCCTGTCTCTACCCTACTGATGGGATTTCAAGCACACCCCACCATGCCTGACCACACCCATGTGATGGTTATGCAGGTCAACTCTGGTGCTTTGGTTTTTGCAGAAGTGATTTTTGTTTGTTTGCCCCCGTCCCAGGAAAGTTTGTACATCATGAAGTTTACACAAAGAGTTTGGGGTGAACAGGAAGGCTGCTTATACTATGAACAGCAATACAGATGAGCACATAGCCTAGAATTTAAGTACATGATACATAAACACCATAAAGAGAGAAAGAAAAATAAAGTTGGGAGACGCTGCCCTGGTTAGCATTAGTTGTCATCTTGACACAGCACAGCTGACAGTCATTTGAGAGGGAAGCATCTATTAAGGAATTGCCTCAATTAGATTGGCCTGTGGGTACATCTGTAGAGGATGTCTTATTGTGAACTGATGCAGGAGGGTCCAGTCCACTGTGGGCAGTCCCATCCAGGAATGTGGTCCTGAACTTACAAGACAGCTAGCTGATAGAGGGCAGCTTGTGTGCCGGGGAGCAAGTAGCATTCTCTCTAGTTCCCTATTGAATTTCCCTGGCTGTGGAATGAGTTCCTTGGTCAGAGGTAATGCTAGTAGATCTGCCTTGACTTCCTCAGTAAGGGACTGTGATCTGGAGATGTAAAATGAAATAAATCCTTTCTTCCCCAGGTTGCTTTTAGTGTGAATACTTTATCATAACAATAGAAAAGGAAACCAGAATAAAGACCCAGGCTGTTGAGAGGATAGGAGACAGTGTGCTCATTTCATTGTATGGCTTGGCATCTCCAACCCCTGACAAATTTAGTTATGAGGTGGGGGTAGGATCCTAAATACTCTTCGATAGAATAGAGTGATGGTTGATCTTGTTAACTCCAGACTTGAAATCACCATGGAAACACACCTCTGGGTGTGTCTATGAGGAGATAAATGAGGTGGGAAGACCCACCCTGAATCTTGGTGGCACTGTCCACAGGCTAACATTCTAGAGGAATTCAGAAGGACAAAGTGAGCTGGGCATCAGCATTTATGTCTTCCTGCTTCCTGGCTATGGCTGCAATGTGATCAGCTACCTCAAGCTGCCATGTCTTCCCTACTGTGATGTACAGAGGTACAGTGAGACAAAGTAGACCCTCCCTTCCTTAAGTAGTTTTACTGGGCATTTTGTCCTAGTAAGAGAAAAGTAACCAGTAGTAGTAGATTTAACACCCATTCCACACTCCCCTACAAGGATGTGCCATGTAGTATGCCTAAAAAGAAGGACTATTTATATCAAGGGAAGAGAAATTACAGTATTCGTTCACTGAAGAATGGGCTCTGGACAGCAGGGAGATTGAACATATGACCTCATAAGGACTGGGACACTATGCACAAAGGCCAGCACTAGTTCAAGCCAACAGGATCCCATCAAGACGGGAGGAGGTGGCATGCAGTTCCACACACAGCTGAGGAGGCATTGCAAGGAAAATCTGTCAGCAGAGTCAGTTCTCTTTAAGGGTGTGGTCCCTGCTTGTCACCCATACTGCTGAAAGGTCACTCACCAAGAGAATATGTGTAACGCAAATTGCACTTGATGGAAGTTAAAAACGGGACTGGGGGGGGGTCACAAAGTTGGGTGATCAGGGAGGCAGGGTGGATCTTGGAGGAATTGAGGGGAGTGAATACGGCCAAAATACATGTATGAAATTCTCCAGGAGCTAACAATACATTTTTAAGTGCTAGATGCTGAGGCTTTCTCAGTATGAAGAGTTACAGTTTTCCTAGAAGACGGGCACAATGTTAGCTAGCAACACACAAACCCCAGCATCCCAGAGACTGAGTTTAGCCATTTGACCTAGACCTGTGTTAATATTCAACCTCCAGTTAGTCATCTGTCCTTCCAGTTGCCAAATTCCCTACTCTGAGATTGAACTATGCAACTCTTGCTGGTTGTAAGTCGATGTGAGGTTGATGTAGGGGTTAAGGGAAAGGAGGGTGTGTGTGCTGAGGCGGATGATGGCTGTGTGGTAAGAAGGTGCTTGCTAATGCCTAAGTAGAGATGAGCAAATTACACCTCAGCTCTATTTCTGTATACGAAGAGCCTCATGGATGTGGCCCTCCTAGTCAGGGGCAGCAAGGCTGAGCCATCTCCTGAGACACCTTGGTTTGCTTTATAAATTGTGTGGAGATTTTTGCTGCAGCAGCATAGTGACCTACCACTAGCATTTACTTAGGAAAGAATGTGACATTAGCGCCTGCCAAGGTCATGGGCAGGAGAAAGGTTTCTGTTAGAGTCATATACCTGTGCCATCCCCAGGTCAGCATGGCAGGTTCAATCCAGGGATCTGCATCATGTATGAAATTCTCAAAAAAGCCAAACAAAAACCCTAAACATATACAATCTTTCTCCCCCTCTTCTGTGATGCCCCCTGAGCCTGAGGTGCAGGGTTGTGCTGTAGAAGTATTGTATTGATTATGGCTGGGTACTTCACAGTCAGTTTCTTGCATTCTGGCCAGTTGTGGCTTTTTGTAATAGTTTCCAGCTGATGCCAGAAGAAGTTTCTTTGATGAGGGCTGAGAGCGACACCATCTGTGGGTATAATGATAAGTGTTTAGAATGTAGTCAAGAATTTTACTGCTTTGGGAAAATGGCAGTCATTACCTAGGGTCCGCAGATTTTGTGTTTAATACATGGCAGAGAAGCTTCACCCATAAGATCTTAATAGTATGGTGCCTAGGCAAGACCTACACAGTGACAACACCAATTGACACACCAGTGAGAATGAAGAGCTACACAGAGAGGGAGAACCAGTCTTATACAAGCCCCTAATGGGTTACCCAAACTTAAATGGCCATTCCTAAGAACATATAAACAGAACTACACTAAATGGACTCTGCAGGGTGTGTGTGTGAGAGAGAGAAAGTGTGTATGTGTGTGTATGTGTGAGTGTATGTGTGGGCGCATGTGTGTGTGCATGTGTGTATATGAGTGTGTGTGTATGTATACAATAATTAAAGACCAGGAGGCCATGAATTTGAGAGGAAGTGAGGAGGACATGGAAGGAGATGATGGGGGGGCAGGGAAAAGGAGTGGAAATTACATAAATACAGTTTTAAGTATGAATTTCCCAAATTAAATAAGTAAAAAGAAATATAAAATAAATTCTTCCCAAATGGATTGATATATCACAGTGAGTTTAATGGAATATCCCATTATCTTGGAGGGAACTAAATATAATTCTCCTTTTCTGTGTTTTTAATTTTCCCAAATAAGCATGCAACAATTATATGCTAAAAATCATGAAAATTGAAAAAATAATTAATGTACAATGTCAACCTGAATTATAATATATTTTCCTTAAAATAAGAAATCGACATTTATATTTATTTACATGTCTCTGTGTGTATCATCTTGTAAGTGTATGCCAAAGTGTGTGCAGTGCCTACAGAGGCCAGAAGAGGGAGTTGGGTACCCTGAGGCTGGAGTAATAAATGGTTATGAGCTGTCTGACATGGGTCTGGGAACTGAATTTGGGTCCTTTGGAAAAACAGGAAGTGCTCTTACTTTCTGAGCCATCTCTCCAGCCCCAAACCGATTGGTTTTAACGAATGCTTAATTAATTAATTAATTAATTAACTAATTAATTAATTAATTGTGGAGGAGAAAACTGTGATAATGAGGGATGGTTGCTAAGGCCAAAAAACCAGAATGTTATAGACAGGGCATTGAGTGCCAGGGCTTTGGCTACCCCATTCCTGAACGTAAAGTTCCAGGTCAAGCCCTGAAAACCTAGTGTCTAGTGCAGGCATCTTCCTGGTTTGCCTATGGCTATTCTCTCTGTGTAGAGAAAGAGAGATATCTGAGATGGGTGGGGGCAGGGAGCAATAAAAGGGGGGGGCGGAGGAAGCAGAGCAAACTGTCTCAGCACTTCTGCTTTTTTAAAGGTTTGTTGTATTTCTAAGTGTGTGTGTGTGCATATGAGCTTGTGTGTGTGCGCCTATGTGTGTGTATGCACAAGCACATGAGTGTGAGTGCCTGCAGAGACCTTTAGAGAGTTTTAGATCCCTGGAGTTCCGAGTGATATACAGTTGTGAGCTCCAGTGTGAGTGCTGGGAACTTTCCTTGCCTCCTCTGTAAGGTTAGCAAGTACCTCAGCTGCCAAGCTATCTCCCCTGCTCAGTTTTTCACTTCTTGTAAGAGTGCTCATCCCACCATCCTCATGACCCAGTTATCTCAAAGTCTTCATCTCAGTGTATATCACTTGAATTCATGGAGTATACAAACACCCAGTTCATAGAAGTAACTCACTCACTGGGTATTTATATCTTGGGATAATGTCTCCCTACATATCCCAAGATAGTCTGAATCTCTTGATTCTTTGCCTCAGTCTGTGAAGGGCAGGTATCACAGGTGTGTACCACCATACCCTTCTCCATCAGTTTTGAATTGATCCCTTTTTTTCTGTCTGTGAACTAATTAAACCAGTGACGGAATGACCTGGCCACCTTAAAACATTTGGATTGTGACTGAATCTCAGCAGCAACTTGTGGCAACTATAGGTTCTGTAATCAATAATTCATCTTTCAAAACTCAGTCTTCATAACTACAAAATAAAGGCAATTGTATTTATCCTGCTTAATGTATCCTGCCTTAGAGACAAAAGAAATAAGCAATATTCCTGTTGGCCTTGCAAAAACTGACACTTTGTAGAAATCATTCTCAGATACTAATGAAACAAAGTTAAGGTCTTTCAGATGGATGGATGCAGCTTTGCTGGGAGGCAGTTCCCAGCAGAATTTGAGAACATCTACAAAGCCAGTGCAAAGATTAATTAGCAGTCTGTCGAGAAGCAGGTCACAATGCTGAATGCCAATGTGCTAAAGTGTCTCCTGATTTCAAGACAGTCACACCTTTTGTCTAATTTGTCTAAATCAGGGAGCTCCTGGAGCTAAGAGAGATGACAAAAATCAGTGTGAAAGAAAAATTCGCACTGACTAAATCAAGCTCTGTAGTTGTGTGAACCTTGCTACTTGGGTGAGCTTTGCTGTTGAGTCTGTGTTGGTGCTGGGCCTTGTCTTCCCACAGGTTGACTTTCATCTTTAGGAACCAACTTTTCACCCACATCAGAAAATGGCAAAATTTGGTTGTTTTGAACTTGAGAGTAGATGATTGACCAAATATAAATTTCTACTTGAGTCTTGTTCAGCTCTATAGATTTTTTTCCCAACTGGTCCAATCTTCGTTAACCCATGGTATACATCATCAGAAGGAATGTAAGTTTCTTTGCTATTTCCATATGGAAACTGAGTAGCTGAGCAGAGTGACCCTGCTTGGAAAGGTTGCACTTTCCACTTTAGAATGATTTTTTTTTAAATAGCAAGTTCTTGAAGTCAGTTCACCCAGGAATTGATTTCCAATCCCTGAGTTTCCCTTGACCTCATGGGTGGGTTGGTAATAAGATAAGGGTAGATTACTGAATTTGCTTTTAAACCAAAAAAAAAAAACCAATAGTTTTAAATATTTTGCATGGATATGGATTTTTGTATATTGATACAAATGTAAGATTATTTTTGTTAGAAATTACAATACATACATTTCTAATCTTGTTCAAGGCATTGTTTTTTTTGTTTTTCATTTTGTTTTGTTTTGTTTTTTTACCTTACTTTCTAGGATACAAAAGGCATACATTTTCATATAGATATCTGTTTCAAACAAACAAATAAAAAACAGGGATGGAATTACCAATTTTCCCCTTATTCTCACTTTTCACACATTACAGATGTTAAGTGAGACATAGAGTTACCTAATGTACTAAGCAGAGGCCTACAAAAGATAGTACAAAGCCAGGGATGGTGGTACATCCCTGTAATTCCCTTACTTGGAGGCTGACAGAGGAATATTCCAAGTTCTAGACCAGCCTAGGCTACAAAATAAGACCTGTGTCTCAAAAACAAAAAACAACCAATCAACCACCACCACCAAAACCCAAATAGCAGGAATTGGTAAGAGTTTGGTGTGCCAGTACTGGTCGTGGGGCCCCTTCAGTATATACAAGTCATGCTAGCCAGGCCCCTGACAATTGAGTTTTATTGATTTGAGTGTTTGTTTATTTTTTGAGATAGTGGCTATGTAGGCAAGGTTGGTCTCCGACTCATCATGTAACTGAGAATGTCCTTGAACTTCTGATCTTCTTGCTTCATTGGCTGGGACCACAGTGTGCCAGCATCACACCTGGTTTATATGGTAGTACTACAGGATGAAACTAGGAAAACACTTCATCAAATAAGCTACAGACCCAGCTTCTAACCGTAGCTGTAAATGGCAGTTTATTCTGTGTTTAGCCTCTCCCTGTGCTTGTGTCCATCCATAACCAAACCCCTGGAGGCCTGGCCAGGCTCTTACACCTTCATGTTACCTCTGTTGTTAACAGGGACCCTGCCAATTTATTGAAACAGAGTCCATGTCTCAGATAGTGTGTAAGGTCTGAGCAACAGCAGCAGCAATGCGTACTGTTAACATAATAGAAGTCTGAACCCTTAGCACAGCCTGGATCCTGCCACAGGCAAGGCATATCCCTCTCTGGAGGCTGCTTCTCTGCAAGTCCTTCCTCTGTGTGACCCTTGTCCTGCCCAGGCCTAAGTTTGCATTCTAGGTGACTCACTGGTTCATCAGAGACACAGGAAGTGCCAGTAGCTTCACATTCTACAGTGCAACCTGTGTTTTCTAGCTGGGTTCATTTACATGCTGAAGAGAGTTTACAGGCACTCTGTGAGTTTGCCTGTGGGATAGTTCTTGGCTACTTACAGATAATTTACACTTATTTCATTTTTAGAAAGTGTATGAAAACTATCAATTGAGACATTTATATTCTCTGACACTTTGTGTACCTTTGTCACAACCAAAATTCAGGCTCAGGCGCTGTCTTTTATCTCCTTACAACGGTTAGTTCATCTTTATGCATAGCAAATAGCTTATCTCTCTCTATAAACTTTCGGCCATAAGGGGATACTGGTCTTTTCCAAAACTTCTGTTTAGCCATTAGTCCTCTTATTCCAGCAGCATGCTATTTATAACACCACAAAGCTTACATTAGGTCAAAAAATTTACATTGTGTGTGTTTTGATTCTGACCTTATGTTAAGGCTTTTAACTCTCAAGATAAATGCACAGACTTGTGAAAGTAGGATTATTGTCCCCAGTGTATAGACAGAAGAGCCATGGTGCCTAGAGGTCCAATATCTTTGTTTTTTGTTTTGGGTTTTTTTTGGGGGGGTTATTTTTTCAAGACAGGGTTTCTCTATTCTGACACTCCCTCAGGAGACCAGGCTGGCCTGGTCCAGCACTGACTGTGTCCATGAAATCTTGAGGTCACATAATCACAGCCTTGTTTCTTGCACCAATGGACCAGAATATGTTGTCCAGACCTCCCCATTGCAAAGGTGGAGTCGGCTCCACTGTTTTGTTCTGTTGGGACCAATGATGTGCAAGTGCACCAGGTCCAACCTGAGGTCCGTCTACACAGAGGCAGGCAGGCCAGTAACAGGTGCGGCGTAGCAGATTACCTTTCTGGAATCTTCTCCAGCTTCTGTTTATGGGATGCACCTCCTGTTCCGTTCCCTTTCTTTGTTTGTTTATGGGATGGTTAAATAACCTCACACAACATCATCCCACCTAGAATAAAATGAATCTGGGTTTTTTTTTTTCTTTTGAGAGGAGATAATGAAGTAAACAAACGCCTTCTGCCCACTTCTCAGGTGTGCCTGCTGTTGGCATTCTCCTGCTCCAACCCCCTTGCTTCTGAATACATTTTTACTTACAAGCACTGTTGGAGGATCTCAGTGGATCCCACAGCCCATTCCTTCCAGAAGCTTTCCCTGTGAATTTCTGTGAACATTTATTTGCATTGTGAACCCAAGCCTTCCCTTGCTGGCAAGGTGGGTCATTGTCCATCCTGAATTTATTTCACATTTATCTTCTGGCCCAGATTTCTATCCTGAGCCTAACAGCCATGTTGACTATTGCACCTGGATACCTCAAAGGGAGCCATGTTAAATTTGAAGTTGCCTTTTCCCAATGGGCAGCACCTGTATCCTTCCAGAACAGCTTGTTTGGCCTAGTAACTGTTTATGCTTGAAAATAGCGTCAAAACCAGATACAGATTAACCCACAACATAGCATGCAATCACATTAGACATAGTTTAATTGCTCTATAACAAATATAATCAGTCATGTACCCTGGTGTCTGATGTGGGCTGGTGGAGACTGTGGCCCCTCTTCTGTCTCCTGTCTCTTACTTACCAATGACTTGTTGCCTGTGGTTTGCTTCCAGACTCCTGCTGGTCTGTTTCCTTATTAACTACAGTAAATGCAATCACTCTCTATCCTTAAAAGATATAAATACATAGAGGCTGTGTGTTAAGTTACAGCAGACATGCTTTGGGAAAATCGGGACCAGTCAGAGACCAGATACCATCAGAGGAATATAATAGGCCATCCAGGTTCAGGCATTAGGTAAAAGTGGTTCCATTTTCAAGTTGAAAGGTCACATTGAATTTGGGATACATTTTGCAGTCCCAGCTCTGTTGAGACATCCATAGGTCTACTCGCTTAAGCCCATAGTTCCAACTAAACCTTCACTATAAGGGAAAGTCAGAGAATGTTAAGCTCTCCTTGGGTGACTACAAGGCAAGCCACTATGTCAGTTTGATTGGCATGTCTCCCCAAGGCTAGTATTTGAACACTTGGTTCCAAGTTGGTGGCACTGTTCAGAGAGGCTGTGGGAAGTGCAGCCTTAGTGGAGGAAGTGTATCCCTAGGGTTGGGATTTGAGAGTTCACAGTCTGACCCACTTCCAGACTGTTTTCTCTGCTTCCTGTTTGCTATTGAAGATGCGAGCACCCAGCTTCCTGTTCCTGTTCCTGCCACCAAGGCTACCTCTTGTCTTGTTGCTGTGCCTCCCTTCTGTGATGGAATCACAGGCCAAAATAAATTCTTTCTTTCATAAATTGCTTTTGGTTATGGTATCTTCTCACAGCAACTGAAAAGTAACTATTACAGTCACCCACTTACGTGTTTAAAGACAAAAGCAAAAAGTACTCTTCCTTAAGACTTCACATCTGTAAGCAGAGCCTCACACAGGCTTGGGGCTTGCAGTTTGTATTTCTTGTGTATGAAAGGCAACAAGTCAGAACTGGGTGTCCCTGGCCACTGGGAAAAGCAAGTGTAATTCCCTTTTGGAGGGATGCACTTTGTTAGTACCCACGTAAAGATACGTAAACACAGACACATTCAGGAGTTGTGAAGACAATGCTCCGCTGCAGAGGAACTCACACACAAGAGTCCTATGATGACAAGGACTAAGATACAGAGTAATAACCCCATAAAGATGGCAGAAGTTGAAATAATCAGATTCCGATTGTCTTACTGCTTCCGAAAGTGTTTATTTTGCATGGTTCCTATTGTGCTACAGTTTAGTCTTAAAAGCAACAGGTATGTCATCTTACAGCTCTACGGGTTGGAAGTCCACATTATCTTGGAAGAGTTCTTCCTTCCCAGTTCACAAATTCCCAAAGTAGCGGTCAGTGGCTGAGGTTCTATGAGAAGAATATAGAAGAACCTATTTCTATGCTCATTCAGATCGCTGGTAGAATCTAGTTTCTTGTGGTAACATTTCCTTCCTGGACGGCATCTGAAGGGCCACTGATAATTCCAGGTGGTCTGTTTGCACAGAGACTCTGTCATCTCCAAGACAGCAGGGGATTGTGGGATTGTTTGAGTCCTGTCCATCCAACCTCTTCCCACCTCTCTGTCTATGTCATTTCTCTCCTGTTTCCTGCAGGAGAAATTTCAATCCCTCTTTCCCTCCCTCTTTTCCTCCCTCTTTCCCTCCTCCTCCTCCTCCTCCCTCCCTCCCTCCCTCCCTCCCTCCCTCCCTCCCTCCCTCTTTCCCTCCCTCCCTCCCTCCCCTCCCTCCCTCCCTCCCTCCCTCCTCCCTCCCTCCCTCCCTCCCTCCCTCCCTCCCCCTTATGTGAGTAGATTTAGTCCATGTAGATGACTGTGCTAGCTATAGTCTTATTTTCACCTGCAGAGCACCTTTGTATCTTCTGTGAAATATTTGCAGATTCTAGCGTATGTATATTTTATCTTGGAGCATATCTTTCTGCCACATGACATTAGGGGGAATTAGAATGTCTAATACCTACAAAACTGGGGAAATAAAGAATAGGTCTATTGGAAATATGAGTGCGAAAATAAAAATAAAAACAATGCAGCAATTGAAGTGAAAAATCTCGATGGAGGATTAGACACAATTAAAGAAGTGTGAGAAGTGGTATGGTTGAGAGAGAAATAGGAGTTATACAGTGACCAAGATGGAAGATAGATTTGCTGACGGAAAACATAATAACTTTTGACAGAGTTCATGAAGGAGGCAATGGAGAGAATGGGAGAAGAAGCAATGGTTTTTTCAAGGACAGACTGCCTGGATTGTTGTACATTTCCTAAAATAAATCAGTCTTCACAACTAGAAACCCCACGAGACCCCAAGCAGGAATAATAAAAACAATAAAAAGAAACCCTTACATGGATGCAGTCTAGTGAAACTGGAAAAATAAAATAGAAACAAAGAGATCTTCAAGCCCCACAGGCTGTTGCCAAGGCTATTGGTTGCTGCCCAACCTAAGATCCTATCGCTGAAGACAACACCTACACAACTTATGGGATATGGAGAAGTTGAATTGGTGCCTAACTAAAGCCTTCACCCATATGGAAGATTGTTCATGGAACTGGAATATACTCTGCATGTTCTGTAAGGAGAGAGGTAAACACCAACTCCAGCCACAACCCTTTGATCTATGATGGTGACCGGCATGCAATAGTGGCACAAAGTCTGTGAGACTGACCAACAAATACCTGGCTGGATTTAAGTCATACTCCATAAGATGGAACCCATACCTGACATTGTCCAGGGGACCACCTGAGACTAGATAGGCCAGGGACCTAGGAGAAAACCAAATACTGCCAAAGGAACATAGCAATAAAATGATTTCTGATGGCATCCTGCCATACATACATCAGTGGCCTTCCTCAGCCATCACTGAAAATTTTCATTCTGCAGTAGATGGGAACAAATACAGAGATCCATGGGCAGAGAGTGAGAGATGGTGGGACATTCATCTCTAAATGAGATGCCTCCATCAAACCTTTCCCCTCAGGGGTCAGAGATTCTGTAGAAGAGGAAGCAGAAAGATTGTAAAAGCCAGAGGGGATGGAGGATACCAAGGAGACAAGGCCTTCTAAACACAGCAGTGCCGATGATATACACAGGAATTAACAGAGGCGGTGTCCGCACACACAGGGCCTGCATAGCTTTGTGCCGGATCAGATCCTAGTGCTGAGATGAGAAGTGGACACATGCTCCCATCCATAACCCGGAAGCTATCTCCAGTTGATAACCACTTGCAAATGAAAAATCAGATTTCTCCAATGGGGTCTCACTGGTGATACAAACCACCCCCAAGGGCAGGGCCCATGCCCAGCAGTAAATGATCAAAACAAATGAACTCAATGCCATTTTTGGAGGTTCTTTGTCTCATAATGATTAGTCAGAGCATTATTTATTTATTTGTTCATTTGTTTATTTATTTTATCTTACAGTTAATTTGCATATATATTATGGCTTCTGGTCTTGTGTTTTTTTGCGATTTCTGAGTGTATGAATGAGTATATCTCTGCTTCTGTATGTGTTTTTGTGCTTTTTCTTTGACCCTCTTTCTTTTGTTTGTTTGTTTTGCCCTGTTTTTGATTTGTTTGTTTTTGCTTTAACTTAATTCTATCTCATTATTATTCTTTAGATGCCTGCTTTTTTTTTCTAACAAGAGACAGAATGAGTATGGATTCAGATGGAAGGAGAAGCTGGGAGGATCAGAGGAGTGGGGAAAGGGGAAACAATAATCAGAATGCATTGTATGGAAACAATCTTTTTTCGATGAAAGAAAACTGGGAAAAATTAATAAAATGGAAAGGTAAGATTATGTTTACCAAAACAGCAGTTTCATATCTGACTTCTCTAAAGGCTATGGTGGAAGACGCTCAGAGTAACAAGAGAAAATAAATAATCAAGGAATGATACACACAAAGTAAAGTATCTAAATAATGTATGTAAAACAAAATTCAATGTAAGCAGGATTTGGAGATGCCTGACCAGCAGAAAGGGCCATTTATGAAAGATGGAACACAGGAAGAAGAACAGTTGTCACCAGTGAAAGGTCTTTGACCTGCTAAAGAGGGTGGTGAGGGTGAGCTCCTGCTGTGGGCAAGAACATACACCATAATAAAGATGGGCAGTGAAGACACCAGCAAGAGCCAAAATGAGCAGCAGTAGCTTTGAGTCGACAGAGAGGCACTGCACACTACCTTTTAAATATTTATTTGTTATTTCATAATTTCATGCATGTGTTTATCATATCTCCTCCCAGCTGTCCTCTCTTTTATTTATGCTTTCAAGATTTTATTCAATGCTCATAAGATTTACTGGCAGGCACAGGAAGACACACAAAAATTTTAGACATAAGTTGCAGTGTCATTTTCCCAAGCCTAGAGACTTCAGAGACCTGGCAGAAAATTTGGCAACTGGTAGAATAGTTATTGTTTAAGTTACATAATAACTAAGGTCAGCATCTTTCTGGGAGAAAATATTTCTCTGGTTCTCTAAATGCTCTTTACAGTAGTTTAGGAAATAGTAAATAGCTAGTCCTTTTGAAACCCTAATACCTCAAGGTTTATAAGACATGAAACTACTATCAAGTATCAATGCAGTTGTTATCTAGTGTGGTCCATATAACTCAGATATAAATATATCTTAATAGAAATATTAATGCTTGTCTTTTGAATATTTACCATGTTGGGTGTTGCTTCACAAATAGCTCCTAGTATTATACTCAGTACATAGTCAACTGTTAATGCATCTTTGACCTGGTTTTGTTCCCTGCTGTGATAAATATCCTGACAAAAGTAACTTTGAGGGAGAAAGATTTTATTTAAACTACAATTCCAGGTTACAAACAATCATTGTAAGGATATTATGGCAGGAACTAACTAGTGGCTTCCAAACTAGAGCAGAAAATGAGTGCAAAATGTTCACTTTTGCTATGCCTTTCTCTACTTTTATACAGTTAAGGATCCAAACAATGGCAATAAAGTTTTACATAGTGGATTGACTTTCCACAACAGGTAATATAAGCAAAGCAATTCCTGTTGGGCCAATCTGACCTGGATAAACCTTTATTGAGACTTTCTTCCCAGGTGACTCAAGATTGCATCAAGGTAAGAATTCAAGCTAACATTTACAATGTTTAGTACCATAAGTCAACCTTGATCAGTGAAATATTTCTGATATTGGAAAATGAGATAGGGGCCAATGTAAACCCAACTCAAATATGTAAAACAAAGCGGATCCTTATAAAATCTTTGAATGACTTTTCCTTAGCATAGATAATAGAGCATCCATTAAAATATTGGATCAGAATTGACAGAGATCTTGCTCTTACATATTAGGAAGGCAGTCACATTAGTCATATACTTCCAGTTTTAAAAATAAGTGTGTGCAGTTTGTTTTCATTGCATGACTAAAGCTTTACACTCCCATCCGTAGACAATGTGTGAACTTTAAAGTCCATAGGAGTTATTCTGCCTCTGTATTTCTAAAAGTAAATATGTGTCTGTAGATTCAAGCAATATTATCCTAGAATTCTAATTTGTAAATCTTACACTCCTTGATTTACCTTTTGTAGATTGATGTTTTTAATACCAAATATTTATTAATTTGTTTCAATATTTAAACTACCCAGTTTATGTTTTAAGAAATTATATTTCTCCTCATTTAACACCAATTCTCACCCTAAATATTATTTAAAATGTCTATTAATAATCATGTCACAGCCAGAACTAGGTTTTCTTAATGTCACCACCATCAGCCACTTCCAAAGTCTCCCATCTTTAAACTAATCTTCTACAATGTGTCTGTGCGGACATTTTTACCAAAATGTTATATGGGTGATCTTTCCAATAGAGTCTTGATTCCAGATACAAAACTTGTGACCTTACTCTATACATATCTATGCAAACTCTGGTCTTCTGAGTTCTCACCTGAATACATTTCAGGTTTTGCTCATAGTATTCTAGAATGTTCCTAGCTCCAATGACCCACCTTCTGAAATTCTTTCTCAAATCCATTCTGATCTACAGTTTCATGTAGTCACAAAACAACCATATTTCTCTAGTGTAGATTTTATGTGTTAGATATTTTATGTTGCAGTAATTTATATAGAATTTATTTTAGGTTGTAGATTCAGGGTTTTCAGTTAATTATGGTCCCAAAGGCATGGTATATAAGATCAGTTTACCTTATGTCATGAGTTAAAAAGTACTATCTGCATTTGTAGAGCTTTTTCTTTTTCCTTATTTTAGTCCATTCATGCCATCTATCTATGAAATAGTGAAGTCCCAATTCAGGGTTAATCATTCTACTTTAGTCCACTTTATAGAATGATCATTATATACAATAAAAGTTGTTTTATTATTATTTTTAAAAGCATTTTTCAATCCAATTTAGCTGACTTCAAAGATTCTTTTTCTCTCTCCTTTTTTATTTAGAAACAATCTTATTTTATATATCAATCACCCCATTCCCTTGCTCTCCCATCCTCTCATTCCCACCACAGACCCCCAAAACCATCACCCACCCACTCCCCAAGGATAGTGAGGCCTTCCATGGGGGAATCATCAAAGTCTGTCACATCATTTGGGGGACGGCCTAGGCCCTCTTCCATGTATCTGGGCTGCAATAGTATCCCTCCATAGGGAATGGGTTCCCAAAGTCCATTTGTGCTCTAGGGATAAACACTGGCTCCACTGCTAGAGGTCCCATAGACCGCCCAGGCCTCCTGGCTGGCACCCACATTCAGAGGGCTTACTTCCATTCAATGCTGGTTCCCCAGCTTTACGACTTGGGTCCCTGTGCTCTCACTAGGTCTGGTCAACTGTTTCTGTGGGTTTCTCCAGAAAGGTCTTGGCTCCTTTGCTCATCCCTCTTCCCCCTCTACAACTGGATTCCAGGAGTATGGCTCAGTGCTTAGCTGTGGGTGCCTACTTCTGCTTTGATTGGCTACTGGATGAAGGCTCTAGGATGGCAATTAACAGTTATCCTCTCTTAATCCTTTCCCTTTCATTGAAATCCCTCTTCTCAAGTTTCCCAGGAAGCTATGAGCATCTTTTAAAAAATATGGGGGAAAAACATTCCCAATATGTTGTTGAATGGTTTAGGGCAAAAAATAAAGTATAGGTGAATTATTAGAAAAGGAAAGATCTCAGTATTTCTAATGTGGTTGTTAAGTTAATTCTTGCTTCTGAGTAGCCATGTATGCAGGTGAGTTCTCTGCAGACAGAACAGGATGTGTAGGTGCCAAGTGAGGCATTGGAGGAAAATGACAAAATGAGAATGGAATGGTATCAGTTACTTGCTGCAGCTGGGATGAAATAGCATGACCAAGGCAACTCCTGGAATAGAGTTTCCTCTGACTTATAGTTCCAGAGGTTAAGAGTCCACCAGCAGATAAGCATGACAGGAAGTGGCAGAGAGCCCACATCTTCAATAGCAAACAGAGAGAGCAAACCGGAAGGAGAGAGCAAACTGGAAGTGTGTTGAGCTATGAACTCTCAGAGCCCGTTCCCATGATATTCTCGTACCTATGTGCTTCAGCATAGGTTGCACCTTCCATAACTTCCCTGAACTTACTTGGGGTCAAGTGTTCAAATATCTGACACTAAACAGGACACTTTTCATTCAAACCTCCACAGTAACCAATCAGTTGTAAGGTCACATGAGCCAAGAAAAGGGCTAGAGTCACCTGGTATAAATGAGCGCACACAGAATATGTGGGCATGTGTGTATGCATTAGTGTTTATATTAGCATTTTATACTAAAATGTTTGGTTACGACCAAGACTACTAGATTTGACCAAAATTGCTTTTACATTCTTTGAATTTTATTATTACTTTTTTTGTGAACATATGGGTGGGTGGCCATGCCATAGTACTTATATGGAGGTCAGGAGACAAACAACCTTGGGAATTCAGTTCTCTCCTCTCACTGTGCATGTCTGAGGATCTGACTCATGTCTACTGGCTTGACAGCAAGCAAAGCATCTGACCAACTGAGCATTTCATTGTTCTGATTGTCTTAGTGTTCTATCACTGTGAAGAACTACCATGACCACAGCAACTTTTACAAAGGAAAATGCTTCCCTGGGACTGACTTACAGTTCAGAGGTTTAGTCCATTTGTTGTCATGGTGAGATGCATATGGGAGCATGCAGGCAGACATGGTGCTGGAGAAGGAACTTAAGAGTTCTTGATGGAGGAAGTGCTTCTGTGTATGTGTTTGTCTTATTGGATGACAAATAAAGTACTGTTTGGCCAATGAGGCAGCAAGTTAGGTGGGACTAGTAGTCAAGGAGGATTCTGGGAAATGTAGTAAAGAAGTGGTGATCCAGGCAGGAAGTGACATAGCAGGGAGACTCATATAAGCAAGGGCAGGAAGGAAGTTGTCCCTTTTCTCTTGCTCTTCCTCTCTGCTCTGGAGCCACCATGTGATCCCAGCAAGAGAAGATGCCAGCAGCCGCAGGCATCCTCTAAGATAAGTCTTTTAAAATATATAGATTACGGTTACCATTGATAATTAAGACTGAGCTAGCAATTTGTACCTAATATAAGTCTCTGTGTGTTACTTGGGACCTTAACATGGCATCGGGTGGAACTCGGGCGGACTGGCAGAAAGCGCCTACATGGAAGCAGGGCTTGGGCAGCTTGTAGTAAAGACTTATTGTTACAAGTTCTACATCTGGATCTGCAGGCAGCAGGAAGAGAGACACTCGGCCTGGCTTAAGCTTCGGAAACCTCAAAGTTCACCTCCCCCCCAGTGACACACTTCTGCAAACAAGGTCACATCTATTCAAACAAGGCCACACCTCCTAATGATATCACTGCTATGAGCCTATGGGGGGCATTTTTATTCAAACTACTATGCCCTATAATTGTTTTTACGTAGAGAAATGTGTTCTATTTATAAGAAACACATTTGAGATAAAGCAGGGTAAGATGGTAAAAGTGAAGGCAAATACCAACCCCAGGCTGTGATGGAATCTTTTTTTTTTTTTTTCTTTTCTGTCCATTGATGGATGAAGTTAGACTTTTCCAGCCTGCATTGTTCAGGAATGGATGAAATTGAGTTACATCCTAAACTGACATGCAGAGCTAATGTTGTCATTGTCATCTGCCTTGCAGAGAAAATGTTTGTTGTATAATTGAGATTGTCTTCATACAAGCATGCTCAGCCGTGTGTAAACAGTATCTGAACCTTGGACTGTCATTCATCTCCAGTGAATTATATGCATCACAACTGGGACATGGCACTGAGTTAATCTAAACTTGTATTCTGTGTGCGCCATAAAGTAGGGCTCTGAAATGGTATTATGATGCACTATTGAAAGCAAGAGAAGCTGTTCATACAGCCGAGATCGGAAGCTTACCAGCTCTGCTGCAGTCTCAGACAATGAAATGACAGCAGATGCATGCTGGCAAACACAGCAGAAAAGGACACCAGGTTTTGAAGCCAGTAGAGACTAATCAGCTTTGTATGTGGCTGTCACACAGGTAGGTATATCTGATCTTGAAAATGTTCTAATTAAATTTGGAAAAGGAGTTTCTTAGCTTCTAAAGGTACAATTACTTTTTAGCCAAATGCTAAATTCAAACAAGACTCAGAAGTGAGTACAAGATTACCATGGCCTACACAAGCTGATAAAAAATTATACTGTGCCCTCAGAGACTCTGGAGCAGCCTGGACCTTTAGGTAAAAACACACTGTGGTCCTCACAGACTATAGGACTATGTGGAAACTTTGTTTGGAAGACTCTTTGAATGAACAATAACAAGGCTTCTAAGCCCCCCGCCTTTAAAAATAATCAAGCCACAAAATTTTTATTTTTTATTTTTGGCCATAAATAAAGTGCTACAGAAATAGATATTTGTTTGGTAAATAATTGATTTTCATATATCTGAATACCACTGAGGTAATAGGACAAGCTTGTAAGGTTAATACCATACCATTTCTCCTAGTATCTTTATAGACTGGGCTTTACAATTGAGAAGGTGCCTGAACCCCTCAATGCCTGGCAATGTATCACAAATAAACAAATGACCCAGAGACTGACATTGGGATTCAAACTTCAAGCTGACGATCAGAAAAGCAAAGCAACTGGTCGCTAGCTCTTACTCTACCTCAGACTGAAAGGTGATCCTGGCTCCACCAAACCTCAGACTATAACCTCTCCTCAGCATGGCTGGAGAATCCTGAGACTGAATGTCTTCCTATCCTCAATGGGACTGGAGAATCACTGATACTGACCACTGAAGACCCTGTTCCTATCTTTTATACCCCTCTAGTGCTGTTATTAAAGGCAAATGATCCCAGGTGTTAAGGTCATCTTTGTGTGAGCTTTTTCTCTTCAGGACTAGATCAATTTTGTGTAGATCTGGGTGGGCTTGGATTCACAGATATCTGTCTGCCTCTTAATCCTGAGTCCTAGGATTAAAGGTGTGTACCAGCACCTCCTAGCTTCTGGCTGCTGGGATTAAAGGTATGTGCCTGACTTCTATAGCTTGTAGCTTACTTTGCTTTCTGGATCCTCAGGCAAGCTTTAATAAATCATAAATAATATATCACCACATGGCACTGGGTGCTAGAATAGCTATTATCTGCCAGCCAGGCTGTGTTAGGAAGACAGTCATCAGTTCCCATGTCCCCTTTGATGGTGATTTCTGAATAGTGGCTATTCAGGAGTAGAGTCCCTTGGGCCCTCTCCATGGCCTGTCTTTCCTCTGTATCTGCTGTAGGCTTGTTATCTTCCCTTCAAACATAGAGTTTTTGTGAGTGTGGCATGACTGTAATTCTACTGGGCTCTCAGTTCCTTGGTTATCTGAATAAAAACTGCCTGTCTCCAGCTAGTACTCCAAGGTGGCTGAAATTCAGCATTTTCAAATTTGATCTCACGGAGTGTTGGCTTCTGAGTACTCTCTGGAGACACACTGCTGTCTATTGCTGACCAAAGCCAGAACCCTCTGCCTCAGGGGGCAAATCCAGCCCAAGACCTATTTTTTTAAGGCTCAAGGACTAAGAATGATCTAAATCTTCAAAGTGTTTGTTTAAAGAAAATACACTGAGAGAGAAAGAGATGTGAGAAAGAGTTCAAGTGAGGTTTGCAGGGAAGAAATGCTCACTCTGGACCTTGGGGGAGAAAGCAAATCAACTCCCAGCTTAGGCTGTGGGGGCTTCCACGGATGCTGCTTTCTGGACACTGTTTTTGGTTCCAGATAATGTGGTTCTCTATAAGAGAATTGCAGCTCAATAAGATCTGAAAGGAAAGAGGTTTGCAGAGGTTACTGGTGACAATACCAAGATGTAGAGACTAGAAGGTGATAACAAGTGCAAGGGTGGGAAAACAAACAAGCCATTGGGCAGGGCTGGGGGAGTGTGGAGGGTCAGTTGAAAAGCAGATAAGGGGTGCATAATATCTGTCCCCTCAGTGGCTGTGATAAACATTCTGACTAAAAACAGCTTTAGAAGAAAAGGATTTATTTCAGCTTACACTTTTAAGTCACTATCTCTCAGTGAGCAAAGTCAGGGTAGGAGCTCAAGGCTGGAGTCTGGAGGAGGTACCATGGAGGAATGCTGCTTTCTGGTCGGCTCACTCGCAGGTTCAAGACCAGGTAGCTTTCTTATACATTCTATGTCCACCAACCTAAGGATGGTGCCATCGGAAGTGGGCAGGTGGTCTTTCCCTTATCAATCACCAATCAAGAAAATCTCTTGCAGACATGGCCACAAGCAATCTTCAGTTGAGATAAGAACTAACAGGTATAGTTCCTTTGAGGTTGTCATGGGAAATACTAAGATTTTTCTTTCCCATGTGGACACTCTTCTTTGTGAAACGGTCTTTTTGGCTTCACTGAACATCTCATCACTATTGAATGGATGCTCTGAGGGCTTCCTTGGTCTCAGTGCAGGTCACCACTAGTTCCAGTTTTCATGTATGTATGTTCCTTCCATGTTAGATATCACCGTAGGCTGATATTCCATATGTAAAGCAATGATCCCCCTCTTCTTTTACCTCCATCACAGACCTCTACAGTATTCCTGCCCTGTCCACTTCTTCACTTGCCTTGCCCACTGGGTTGGGAGAGCTCCACCCACTCATTACAGATGGGTGTCCAGCACCAGAGAAGTCAGGCTCCATTGAAATGCTTGTAAGTTTCACTTAGCATAAATGAAGGGGTCTCTGTAGGACTGAGTATAATCGAGGATGAAGGGGTACCCCTCTTGTAGCTAATGACACTAAGTTAAAAAAAAGTGTCACATCCTCTTATAAGTAGATGTTGGGCTGGTACAGAATAAATAAAACATTTTATGGCACATGCAAGTGAACAGGCAGTATCACTCCGGATCCTCAGAACAGCTGAGGTAGTCACATGACTTCCACCTCTGCACAGAGGACAGCATTGACAGCTGTACTAGGAGGCTCTTTCAAGGCGCTGCAATTACTGCTCTGTAGTCACTATAAGGGACTGGGTTTTGGCTTTCCTGTTATGGATTCTGTGAACTTGCTGTCCCTACAGAGTATGACAGAGTCTTCACAGGTAGTGCATGACCTGAGATGCCCTGAAAGAATAAAATGTGGTTGATCCATGGGGTAAAAGTGAGAGAAGTCTATACCGTGGGTATGAGGTCGCAAGGGGCACGTGAGGGGAAGGGCAGAATCTAAGAGGAACTGGGGGAGAATGGAGTGAATATGATAGAAGTACATTGCATGGAATTCTCAAAGAATAAATCAAAATATTTTAAGAAAAGAGAAGACAGGAGTCACAGTTTCTGACTATTGATAATTTTAAAACATGTCAATTTCCACTTAGAACACAAATTAATTTTAAGGCAGGCAGTGATGGTGCACCCCTTTAATCCCAGCACTCAGGAGGCAGAGGCAGGTGGATCTCTGTGAGGTCGAGGCCAGCCTGGTCTACAAAGTGAGTTCCAGGACAGCCAGGACTATAGAAAAACCCTGTGCTGAAAAACAACAACAGCAACAAAAACCCAACCCAAAAATTTAATTTTAAAACTCTCTCTCTCTCTCTCTCTGTGTCTCTCTTTCTCTCTCTCTGTCTCTCTGTCTCTGTCTCTGTCTCTGTCTCTGTCTCTCTCTCTCTCTCTCTCTTTGTGTGTGTGTGTGTGTGTGTGTGTGTGTGTGTGTGTGTGTGTGTGTGTGTGTGTGTGTGTGTAGGGGAATATATCCACATGTGAGACTACAGATCAACCTTAGCTGTCATTCCTCTTCCTACTAAGATTCTGAGACAAGGCATCCCACTAGAATCTTAGGAGTGTTGATTTGGCCGGGCTGCCTTGCCAGGGAGCCTTAAGGATCCTCTGTCACCACGTTCTCAGTGGTGAGATGCTGCCTGCATGGCTTTTTATGTGGGTGATATGGATCCCAAACCAGCCTTTCATACGTCTTCATTGACCTGGCTCCCTACTTCTTCAGGATATTGTGAACAGGGGAGTGTTGGCAACACTTAGTACAATAAAAAAAAAATGATGCGTGTTGTATACCAAGGGATTTGGAACTGGCAGTGATTTTAATAGGGACAAGTTGTTAAAGATCACCAGAGGCAACACAGGTAGATAGGAAATATGGACACATTCAAGTTGTCCCAAACAACTAGGTCACTATGTTCTCCTAGGTCACCTAGAAACTAAGAGTTTCTGTACAGAAGGAGCATTTATGTCATTTCCAGAGAAATCTGAATTCCATTTGTGTTTTTGTTTGCCTGGTAACATGCAACATGTGAGTGACAGCTGACAGTGCTAATCATCAGTTTCACACAGTTTAGAGTCCCCTGTGAAGAAGGTCTCACTGGAGGTTGGTTACCTTGGGTTGGCCTGTCCACATGTCTTTGGGAGTTTATCTTAGTTGGATTAACTGGTGTTGGAATAGCCAGCCACTGCAGGTGGCAACATTCCCTAGGCATGGCTCTGAACCTTATGAGAGAGGAGAAAATGAGCTGAGCCTAGCAAAAGAAGGGCATGCATTTGTGCATTCATTTCTCTCTACTCGTGACTGTGGATATGATTTGAGCATCTGTCTCAAGTGCCTTCCTTGACTTCCCCACAAGGATGGACTAAAAACTATAAGCTGAAATAAACCCTTTCTCACATCTTAGTAGCTTTTTGCCAGGATGTGTTGTTACAGTGACAGAAATGAACTCTGAACGTTTACACTCCCAGAATTTGAGCTAGCTGCCTCAATAATCCTCTTAGAGCTACTTTAAGGAGGTGACCATGTCCCAGAGACCAATGTTCTCTCTATATACATATTGGGCACTTTGTGGCTTGCTGCCATTTTTGATGGGGGGTATTGTGGTGGGAAGAGCAAAACAGAAAAGCTCATCTTGGAAGACAATCATTTTGTTTGAGCAGTTTATGCCTGAGTGAGCCTGGATGAAGCTACAAATGGCTTTCTTCTTAAACTTGCTTGAAGTAATTCAGTTTAACAAATTTTGTTCTCTCTTTCCTCTGGACAGTGGGATGAAAGGTTTGTGTCCTTGTTGTAGACAGCATTGGTCATTTTCCTTTAGCTATTCAGAATATTCTGGTCTTCCAAAGAAATGCCCAAGAGTGAGACAGGTATGGAAGCAATTTTTTCCTGAATTTAAAATAAACTTACAAGGTTTTTCACATCAAACAATCCTAGCTGCTGTGAAATCAATGTGTGTGGAATTATTAACAGGAAGAAAATTACTAACTACAACCTTTGGAGAAAATTTGTCTCAGGCAAGAACTTTCTTTGAAAGATTGTACCCAGCATGGAAGCGTTTAATTCCCCTGCAGTCACTCCATGGGGACCCACAGAGGGTGCCATCAGCAATAAACAAGGAGAAGCTAGCTACAGAGTCTTGGAATTACCAACCTGAAATACAGAGAGGGAAATGGCAGGGAAGAAAGGAGCTTTATTAACCATGTCTCAGCCCTTGTAGAAGAGTGTGAGATGAGCATCATGTGCCTGTGGTTGTGTGTTTGACCTGGAGATCTTGAACAGAGTAGATCATCAAGAGGTGGACTGTGGGACTGGACAGTTGGTTCTATCCAAAAAAAGGGAAGATCACTGTGAGTGGTAACTACTCTGGGGGAATCTGAAGATATCTTGCTATTTTTGAAATGTTTCTGAAATATCCTTGAGTGTTTAAATAATGTGTCTTGGGCTTTACAACACACATTAATAAGATGTTCTACAATAAAAGCAGTGTGGTGGGCTGGGGTGATCATTCCATAAATAAAGTGCTTGCTACACAAGCACAAGGACCTGTGTTCACTCTCTAACACCCATGTAGACAGCCAGGCATACTAGTGTGTGCTCTGAGCTGGGGAAGCTCCTTCTGCTAGGGAAGTGGAGACAACAAGTTCCCTTGGGCTTGCTGGCTAATCAGCTATACCTAATCTGTAAGCCCTTGGTCCTAGGGAGGAATGCTGTCAAAAAAGCAAGATAGAAAGTGACTGAAGGAAAGTGACAATATTCAAGGTTTTACTCTGGTTTCCATGTAAGCCTATCTGCACCCACTTGCACATACACATGTACACAGGCACACACACACACACACACACACACACACACACACACACACACACCAGGATGAGAAGGAATAAATATAACGATCCTATGCTTTGTTTGCTGTCTCTTGATCCAATTACTTAAAGTTAATTGCACCTTACTTAAAGCTAGAGTCTTTTATTTGAACATACAAATTAAAGTTGAAAGGAGCCACTAAACAACTACACAAAAAGTTGCACTAATAGGAAAGATTGATGGAAATAATATGCTGTTGAAGCAGATTGACAGATATCATGTAAAATATAACTCATCTAAGGGAAGGTGAAGGGGGAGGAACAAAGAACAGAAAACTTATTAAAGCAAACAGCAATACTCTACACTTAACCCAAGGGTAAACATCCCACTAAGTGTAAATGGTCTTAACAGCCAATTAAAAGACAAATACTTGAAACCAAGATCCAAATGTATCCTGTAGGACTGACAGTATTTCAGTGCAGGTAAATAGATAGGCGTGACAAAAGTGGAAACAGTTGTAAGACAGAAGTAGAGGGACTGTCTTATAATTTATGTTATAGTCCAGAGAAGTAAAAATGATGAGGAAGAAAGAAGGTCTTTTCATAGTAATGCAAAGACAAAAATCACTGAAATAATGGAAAAATCCAGAAGGTTAATTAATCTACCTCAGAAGAAAGCTTCAAAAGTGTGCAGAGGCTCTGCAGGGACAACTGAAGGAAACAGTGGTACTTATAGTTGAATGTCAATTTTCCACTCCTCAGAATTTGACAGAAGTAAACATGCCACTCTCTCCCTAAACCTCTGACTTTGTGAAGGAACTTGTGTGGTATCATGCAGGCTCACCAGCTCTGCCTTCACAGGCTTCAACACGCACCAGAACAATTTGTCTCCTTGCTTGACTCCCAACAAAGAGTATTTAAGGAGGGAGAAAACAAGGAGAGCACATTTGGATCCAAGCTTTCCCAGGCTTTCCCAGGAGTGTCCGGGATTCACTGGTATGTGAAACAGCCCAGGGGTTACATTCTGTCCTCACACAAAACCTGTTGCTAATTAAAGATTTAAGAAATACAGCTGGAGAAGTTGCAGCAGCCCAGATGGCATTTCATGAAACCTCTGGTGAGGCTGAAGGCCGACAGTAATTCTGCATGATTCATTGCCCAGGTGGGACATGGGAAGCTTAGCCCAGCACACTCCAGGTGGAGAAGTACACCCAAGGACAGGAGACTCATGGCCAGGCAGATGGCAAACCAAGAAATCACTCAGGAATGATGCAGCCCTCAGCTCCAACCCCTCTTGTCTCTGTCATGGTGTATTTGTTCACTTGATAATGGAGGAACGAGACTTCATTATTCAAGCCTTGCATGGCTTTCCTAGATGATTTGTTCAACCTCCTTACATAGCAATAAAAATTGAATATGTGGTTTAGATTTCACTGTGGAAAGAAAAATAGTTTAGGTTCATGTGATGCCATATTTACCAGAGTCTGATCCATGAAACACCAATTCTTTTAATGATTCTGGAATAGTGTGTCTTAAAACAACCAAAAGGAGGTTTGTATCACAAAACCTTGATTAAAGAAGGACCATGCTTGGTGGTATATACCTGTAATCCCAGTTCTCAGGTATCAGAGGCAGGAGGATCACCATGAATTAGAGGACATAGTAAACGACATAGTGAATGCCAGGCGAGCCAGGGTAATATAGCACTATCCAGTCTCTGGCTTTCTCCCAAGTCTGGGATGTCTTGGTGGTTACGGTGCATGTCATGGACACAGGAGGACCAGAGTTTGGGTTCCCAGAACTGATAGAAATTCATGTCATGCTGTGGGCATGACAGCCAGCACTTGGAAGGTGGAGACAAGATCCCTGGATCTTGCTGGCTACCTAGACTAGCTCACTCTAGCTCTAGAGTCAAGCAATAGTCCCTGCCTTAATGAATAAGGTTGAGAGAGGTCAGAGGAGACTGATGATACTTGGTGCAAACTTCAGACCTCTGAACACAGCACACACATGCACCCACGTACATGGGAGCACTCAGGCACATACATCAGCAACATCCATAACACAAATTTCTAGCTTTCAAACAAACACCAAATAAGATGAGACATGGGATATTTGTTAGCGATGAAACTATAAATAATGACAAAAGTCTTAAATATTAGAAATTTTAGTCTTGGGCTTTTCTAGAGTGTATTTTAGCAACAGACCAGATACACTACATAAAAATTATTCCTCATAAAAAAAAACTTCACCTTCCTGTAAAAGATGGAAACATCTCCAGCAGTTTTCAGTATCAGTCGGATGGAGGGAGGGGAGACTGGACATTTAGGATTTAGTCATGTCAGGCTCATGTTCTTAATTAACTCCTCTGATCTCACAATCCTTCCTAAGGGGCCAAGGACTAATTACCATGTGTCACAGTTAGGCTTTCTATTGCTATGACAAAACACTGTGACCAAAAGCAATTTGGGGAGGAAGTGTTTTGTTTTTATTTTTATGTATACTTCCACATCACAGAGACCATCATTGACAGATGTCAGGGCAGGGACTTAAGGCAGGAACTGGGAGGCAGGAGTTGATGCAGAAGCAATGGAAGAGGGCTACTTACTGGCTTCATCCCCATGGCTTGCTTACTTTGACCTCTTATGCATAAATAATTTCAAAATTCACAGAGGACTACCTGTACAGTGATGGCACCACCCACAATGGTCTGAGTGGTGTCACATCAATCATTAATTACAATAACACTCACACACTTACCCACAGGCCAGTATTTTTTTTTTTGATGCAAACTGCACGAGGCTTTATTATAGTTGTTCAATGAGCTAACCCCATGTTAGCTCGGGTCTTTCATCCACCCGCCCTGGTGGATGGCTAGGAAAGACAGCTGGAAGCATCTGCATAGAGATCTTATAGGGCAACGTAAGGGGAGTGTCTAGGGGTACGCACAGGCTCAGAATTGGTGTGGCTCCAGGCTTGGAGGGTTTTCCCCCACAGGCCAGTCTTAAGGAGACATTTTCTCACTGTGGTTCATTATTCTCAGATAACTCTAGTTTTTGTCAAGTTGACATGAAGCTAACCAGCACACGATGTACATCCAAACACCACAGCTACATATCTAACATCAAATGTCAATCTTAAAATCATCAGGTGTTATCTTTAAATTTGTAACTATGGGCACCTAGTACTTTACTTAAAATAAATCATAATGCACTTTACCATACATGTATAAATCCTCCAGGGAAATTCTGGAAGCCTAATTAAGATGTTGGATTATCTCTTAGAAGACCAACTTACCACCTGCTTTGTTGTTACTCCATTTATGTTGCGTGACCATGCTGTGGCATACTGGTCTGGGGTTAAAAACAATTGAGGATTCTCCTTTGAATACAATTTTATTGCATTTTCAAGGTCACCAAAGTGCCTGCTTTCAGGCAGCAATAGGAGAAGCATGCCAGCAGAGAGTTCGGAAATGAATGAAATCCTATTAGCATAGTTTGATTTTCCTCAAACTGCCCTGGTGCTAGCTGACAGCAAACCAACCCCATGATTTCCAAAGATGGTCCAGGGGAACAATCAAAAGGAGCCTGTGAGTTCTGGACTTCAGATTATGGAGGATTCAAAGGATGGAACTCTCTGCTGGGATGACTAGCAGATGACACTCTGTATTTATCAGGGTGTGTGTGGGGAACACAGCCAAAGGAGTGTGACTGGGGATGCGGAAATAAAACGAAGCAAAGGAAAATTGAGCAAAGGGAAATGAAAGCCATTGTAGCATCGAGGACTATTAAACCACAAAAAAAGTCCCCCGAGGGAAGTGATAGAAACCTCCTTGCTTGAGGCATTTCAAAATCTGCAAAGCAGTAGGGAAAGCAGACTATGGGGAGCAGTCTTGTGCCAGCAGGGAGTAGACTTGATGATTGAATAGTTCTTTTTGGTCCCCCACTTCCACATTCTGTGAAATTGTATTGCAGCTGAGAAACAGGACATCCTACACTGGAGCAGGATGTTCAGAGTCCTCGTCTGCAGCAGAGAGCCGGAGAGAGCAGAAACACAGTCGAACTTTCTAACCATCCTTCTTGACATTTATAAGTTAAGGTTTCAGGTGTGACAGGAGGTTGGAGTTTAAGCTGAAGTTTCTCTTCCATCAACTTCAACTGTGGTGTATTATTGATGGGCTTGATGACTGGAGGAGTGCAGGTCAGATATATTTTATGAGATGCATATACATTTCTCATGGTTGGACTTGGTTTTCTCCCTTGGTCTGGACATAATATTCAGGGATCCATGTAGGTTCCTCTGTAATGAAGCTACAAAGTCCCAGTGCTGAGACTACTCCTGAGGCTGGCAAATGGACAGTGTTTGGAGGAGAGGCCCCAAATATGCTGTTTGAGGATTTGGAGCCTCTCCTCCATTGCCTTGGTCAATCAACTATTTATGTTGTTATGGATGATAATTCAATCCTATTTTATTCATGTCACTTAAAGGATTCTAGCCTACATGGCAGGAGTGCTTTCAGATCAACTTGTGTGTCCCTTTATGCTTCTCACCATATCATTTCATACATGTGTATCCTACAACTGTGACATGTTCCAGGATTGTCTTGTGTGTTCCTATGTGTGTCCTACAACTATGAAATGTTCTAGGATTGTCTTGTGTGTTCCCATGTGTGTCCTACAACTGTGACATGTTCCAGGATTGTCTTGTGTGCTCCCTGTCTGTATCCTGGAGTCAGGAGCTTCTTGGGGGAGTCCTGATTCCTTTCAGAGAAAATTCTTACAAACCAAAACCTAAAGGTCAGATGTGCTCATTTATCCCCAGATGAAAGGTATTTTTAGTAGACTGAAGGTACATTTTAAATTTTAAAACATGTCATCTCTCTTGTTCATTTGTGTAGGTGCAGGCAATCTCTCTCACACACATAGACTCATGGGGTTCACTGTAGTCTTTTCATAGGTCTACACACACACACACACACACACACACACACACACACACACACACACACACACACACACGATCATGGAGTTCACTCTATATTTATCATTTCCAGTTCAATGCAAACCAATCTTCATACCCAGGTAACTCCAACAAGCTCCTCTCCTACCACTTGGAGAGATCATCTGATAAACCTGTAATATAGACAGATTAATCTGAGATTTGAAATTCCATCTCTGGGTCACCTAGTTTCATTTTTGTTTCTTAGATTGCACACACTCAACCTTATTGTTTCACTGTAAAATCTGTGGGTTTGGACAAATCTGTAGGTTTACATATTTATTACACCTGTATCTATTACACATAGATACCAAGAAAGAGTCAATGGCGGACTTGGAGAGTCAGTTCCTTTAGAATACTTTATGGAGTTTGCCATGCACATTTGTAGTATAGTTAACTCTGGTCTCAACACTGTAGTGTTTCATGGAAAGTCTGAGACCTAGGTAATGGAGTATTCTCAGCTCCTCCCTCCTGTCCCAGTATTGTCATCCTCCTTCCTTGTCTATAACCAAGGGTGGTAAAACACACTGTTCTCACTATGTTGAACAGATGGTTATCTTCTACATCTATTGCAAACAAGGATAGCAAATGATACCATTTGCTTTCATTTTTTTCCCTTCAATTCTTTCTTCCCTTTATGGGGAGATGCGAGTCCCTCACCTCTCATTTTCTTTCTCCTTGAAGAAATCCTATAAATTTTTAACTTAAGGCAAGTTTGCTGGTGACAAATTCCTACAACTTTCACTCTTTTACAAAAGGGCTTATTTCTTTTGTAATTTTGATGGATAATTTACCCATATGTATAATTCTTTGTGGATGTTTCTCTTCTTTCCTGTTTAAAATTCATGTAATTTTCCATTTTGTAGCTGTGTGTGTGCATGTGTGTGTGTGCGTGCGTGCGTGCGTGCGTGCGTGCCGTGCGTGCGTGCGTGCGTGCGTGCGTGTGTGTGTGTGTGTGTGTGTATAGAGGCCAGAGAGTATCAAAGTTCCTGGAACTGGAGTAAAAATGCTCTTAATCTGGCTGATGTAGGTGCTGGGAATGGAACCTTGATCTTCTGCAAGAACAGTACATGCTCTTAACCACTGAACCCTCTCTCCAGGCTCTTTTTCCTTCCTTCCTTCCTTCCTTCCTTCCTTCCTTCCTTCCTTCCTTCCTTCCTTCTTTCTCTCCTTCCCTCCCTCCTTCCTTCTTTCTTCTGACAGGTTATTTTCCTTAACCCTCTTTTTGGTTTCATTGTTTCTGAAAAGAAGTCCAGTGAAGTTTGCAATCTTTGTTTTCTGTACAGAGAGTCCCTGGTCCCTAGCTTCTTCCATGATTCTCTTTCCCATCAACTTCATCTAGTTTGACTAGGACACATGTAGGCATGAATATATATTATATATCACACACATGTATGCATACACACATATTTAATTTGGGCATAGATTTAAGTTCCCTAAGCTTGTTGTGTTTGTGATTTGATGCCTGACAACAATTGTGAAAATTTCCCAGTCACTACTGCTTTAAATATTTTTCCCAGTTGTCTTTGCTGGGGTTTCTACTGCAATGATAAAACACAATGACCAAACTCATCTTGTGGAGAAAAGGATTTATTTCAGCTTATCTGTCCACATCACAGTCCATCATGAAGTGGAGTCAGGGCAGGAACTCTAAGGGCAGGAGCTGATGCAGAGACCATGGAGGGATGCTGCTTACTGGCTTGATCTCCATGGCTTGCTTAGCCTGATTTTTTATACCTCCCAGAACTACCTGCTCAGGGCAGGCCCACCCTTAGTGGACGTGGACGAGGCCCTTCCTCATCAATCACTAATCAAGAAACTATCCCATAGACTGCCTACAGGCCGTCTGGTGGTGGCATCTTCTCAATTGAAGTTCCCTCTACTGAAGTGACCACCTCGTGTCAAGTCAACATAAAACTAGCCAGCACACCATTCTTTATCTTTCTTTTACCTTCTGGTAGTTCTGTTTAAATACACCATGTCCTTTGTTATGTCCTCACATTTCTGGAACATTCTACTTTCACCTCCTGCTGTTCTCTTCCTTTAAAAAAATGAAGTCTCTGTGTAGTATCTTTTGACATAATTCTAGGTTTCTGATCTTCCCTTGGCCATTTCTTCTTGCTCTCTACTCCTGAGGGCAACACTCTTCTATTACAATGTTTTGAGTTTCTAGCATAAACATTTTAGAGTTTCCACTCATCTGTTTGCTTTGTTTTTTTTTAAAAAAATGTTTGTAGATTTATTCATTTTATTATATGTCTATGAGTGTTTGTTTTGCCTGCATGTTTGTATATAGAAAACATCTATATACAGTTGATGGGGAGGTCCTTCTGTATTTATGTTTGTCTTATTGGTTGATAAATAAAGCACTGTTGGCCAATGGGGAAGCAAGCTAGGCAGGACTAGGAGAGAAAGAGGATTCTGGGAAATGTAGTAAAGCCATGTGATCCCAGTCATGTGATCCTGGGAAGAGAAGACACATGCCGCTGGCATCCTTGATAAGATAAGTTATTATAAAATATATAGATCAATGGTAATGGTTGATACTTAAGACAGAGCTAACAAAGAAGAAATCCTAGTCATTCACCAGCAGCATTGTAAATAATATAAGACTCTATGTGTTATTTGGTGGTCCTAATGTGGCAGCAGAACTTAGGCAGCTAGCAGAAAGAGTTATCATTACATCCGGTAGCAACAGAGATCAGAAGAAGGCCTAGGTACCAGGGTCTAGCCTTAGAGATGATGGGGAGCCACTGTGTGAGTGCTGGGAGCCAGGCCTCTATAACCACTGGCCATCTCTCCAGCAGCCACACTCATCCACCTGTTATTGATGCCCTCCCTGCTTTCCATCTGTGTTATTTTTACTTCTTAGCCTGATGTCCTAAAGGCTTGTCATGCTTGAGGCTAGCTCCAGTCTTTGCTTTGGTGTTGTGAGCTGTGTTTTTTATATCTTTGCACATGCCTCATACTTTCATCAAAAGCTCAATATGATATACCATGTGAAAGAAGTTGAGAGAGGTAGGCCTTTGAAGGGGGTTTCATGTTTTTCTGGCCCGGAGTCAGCCTGTGCTTGCTGTTTGCACAGCTACAGGCACCAGAAGCTCACAGTTCCTTTAGTGTTCTTGTTTCTGACTATCTGGGGTTCTGTTGAGCCGCCTCATTAAGTCATACCTTGGCTTTGCCAAATCATCTCTTGTCATTTTCCAGGTATCTAATGATAGCAAGGCATGAGCCAAGAGGCATTTCTTAGTGTATTCTTGTGGGCAGGCCTCAGGCTTCTAAGGAACCCATGGTATTTGTCCATGACACAAAAGTCATGAGACATCTCTTGCTGTATTCCTATGACCAGGCCTCAGGCCCTTAGGGAGCCAATGGCACTGGATTGCGACTTTGCAAATACCTACTTTTGTCTACTCAGGAAGTTCATCTGGAGGGGCCTGAACCTTAATGTGTGTTTTTTTCCCATGTGAGTTGGTCTAATATTAAACACAGAGGTATCAGGCTGATTCTTTTTTAGGCAATCCTTAGTCAGGATGGTTGTGAACACAACATTTCCCTTCCCCTGCCTAAACATCGGAGGGTTCCTTTTCAACATCAGGTAGTTTATTCTGGGCTAGGTAATGGGATTTGGGTAAAACTTGTGTGCCTGAGTTCCTCCTTGTAGTCTAGACTGGGACTTTTTAGCTCTCCAGGTGGTGAACACTGAATTCACAACAGTCTTACAAGTTCAAGTTAAGTTTTCCCTTCAGTGTAATACAAGACATCATTATTCATTAGACTTGAATGCACACTAAGTACAATTATACTGAAAATAATTTGTGTTCTGTGTATATGCATACATACATAAATGCCCATATGTATAATCAATTATGCATATGTACTTGCATATGACTGTGATATGTGTACAACAAAGAATCAATTTTGACACATGGGAAAAGATGATTAGTGCTGTGACAAAAGACATAGACTTCTCTAAGTCATATGTTCGCTGCCTATCCCTTCCTCTATCGTCACGTGACCCTCCCTGCCTGCCCTTTCTCTGTACCTACTCTAGCAGCTCTTGAAAGGTTCCAGGATGCCTGCTGCATTCTCCAGGTGGTTACAATGGAGACAAGTTGTCTCATCTCAAGCTTTTGAAAACAACTGACTCTTTCAGAGTCAAGGGTATTTTTAAATTCACCGACCATCTCTCCATTCGAGGGAGGTGTATTGTTCTCTCTCCTTTGTTCTCCTGTTGGTTGTCATGTTTGAAATGCTGCAGTTCTGAAAGGCTGACCTCTGGTTTGCTTTCTTTCTTGTTGCTGATGAGTGAAGAGGCAGGAGTGGAGCCTTGCCATAGACCAATCAGGCCCCATGATGCCATCCCCTTACAAAGTAGTTACCCTATTGTGCTTGGATGGATTAAAAAATAATTCATGGTTTCAGAAATATTAATCAGATGAATATTCATAGTGTAGCAGCATAACCAGGTGGGATTTATCAGAAGGGTGCCTGACCCGAGGGAGACTACTGCACAGGGCAAAATGCAGAAAAATACTTTCAAAAGAATTTAAATAGACCCAATGCTTTTCACTCTGCTTGCTTAAAATCGGGGAAGAGGATGGAAGGAGCTGTTATATGCTTTCTGGCTGTGACTGACACCCCATTTCAAATCTCCCTTCCTATCTTTGTTCAGCTTCAAAGGCATGGGAAGACAGTTATACATACCCTCTTATTTCGGTTCTTCCAGGCAGACCACTGCCCGGCTCATGGACGGCTGGAAACATTGGGAGGGAATCAGTGTCATCTCCATTGCTGAAATCTTATCTGCCCTGAAGTTCTGGGCTGGGGTCATATGACCCTCCCACTGAGGATGGGTAAACTAAGGCATGTGTGACACACTCCTTTGTTACAGTTTTGGTTGGTGGATTCAATTATTCAAGTCAGTGGGGTACTCTTTCCACTCCCTAGTCTGGTGGAAGGGCTTACTGTACAGTAATGATCCCAGATGACTTGGACCAAATGATAAAATGATTTTCTTTTTTTAATTTTATTTTATTAGTTCAAATTAGGAACAAGCTTGCTTCAGATGTCAATTCCTTCTCCCTCTCTCTCCCCCCCAACATCCCACCTGCCCCTAGCCATCCCTCCTCCACTCCCCAGGCAGGGTAAGGCCCTCAAAAGCACCTCCCCAAAGTCTACCACATCATCCTGGGCTAGGCCTAGGCCATTCCCCAGATAAAACATTTTCTTATAAGCTACAAATGACAGACCCTCTGTCAATCAGACTCCTGTGCAATAGAAGTTCCTTCAGAGCTTCCCCCCTCTCTCTGATCTAGCTGTATGCCCCACACTGCAGTGAATGAGAAGATCTGGGAATGGTCAAGCATGTATGACTAATCTACCTCCTCAGTTGGACCATAGGGACCTCTGCTTTGTCATTTGTTGAGTATTTCTACAGCACTGGTATCCTAGAATGTTCAATATGGTCATTCTAAGAGAAAGGAAAATGATGGGGTTTCCAAACTATGTTTTCCATTCTAATTGCTGTAGATCTCTGTCCCCTCATTTTTTTGGTCTTATTTCACTACTTGCTTTTCTAAATCCACAGACTTAATGCTAACATCACTCTCCCCTTCTATTTATCAAGTGGTGTCCTAGTACATGGCTAACATAGGTCTTTGGCTCTGCGGAGGACAGATGTGGTTGTAGAATATATACTGCAAGAGATTCTGAAGAGGGAAGGGGAAGGAAGTTACCTTTTCATGTTTCGGAGTGGAGTGCAAGACCTCGAACAACCCAATCAGCACTTGCTCTCTCAAGTGCACACTGTCACTTTCCAGCCAGGTGTATCATATGGGATCTCACTTTTCAGGCATGGCATGGTTATTCCCATCTTGACATGATAACAACTGTAATTACCCACACAAACCTCTCACAAGATACAGACCATTGACATGGAAAGAAGGGTTCATGAGGCTTGCATAGGAGGTCTGGGGGTCTCATGAACTGCAAGAGGCCCTGTCCATTTCAGGGACCCATTTTAGGTGTTATAGTTGCCCCCAAATTGACCATGTTTGTCTGAGTAAGCCCAGTAAATTCACTGGTTCTCCTGTCTATAACTGGGCAAACTCGTTTCTTTGGTCTTCATCAGTGTCCTGTCTGGGGTGAACAAACATTTGTTCATATCTCCTCAAGAAAAGTTAGCAAAACAAATATGTAGAAATATGTTTTTAACATTGGAAAGTGTGAAGTTCTACCTTCCACAAGGAGGCTGTAATATAAGGACAGTAGCTAACATATATTAAGATATCATAAATGGCAGGAACTATGAAGCAAGAGCCTTTGGTTTCCTGGGAACCTCTTATAAGCAGGACATCATACAGGTTGTCACAAAAGAAGGAAGAACAAAAATCCGAAGAATGCATGTGTCCCGCCCAAATTTATACTTTGCATGGAAGGCACAAGCAGGATTTCAGTTTCAAAACGGTCTCTCACATACTATACGGCATGCTGAAGGCAAAATGAAGCTAGGCCAGTAAACTGAATGGGTGGGGGGTCTGGTTTAGGGGACAGCTCTATCACTAACTGAACCCATCTACATGTTAAACTGGCTAACTGAGCCTTCCTTTGGAGATGCCTCTTTCCACTCGCTGCCCACTTCACAGGCTTTGTGTTGGTTGTAACATAGTTTGCCTTGCCATGATGTACCGGAACCATGAACCTAATAAAGCTCCCTTAAATTGCTTCATTCATGGTTTCTTGTGACAGCAACAGGAAAATTATCAGAGACAATTCATCATTTATTCCTGTGTTTGTATTACACCCATTCAGTGCTCAAGCTGATGGCAACAACTCAAGCAACAGTGAACCCTATGACCCAACACTGGAAGTACTGTAGGATGACTCTTGACTCATTTCCCTGGCATGATAAATCTTGGGCATCAGGGACCAAAAACAGTTACAGCCAATGACAAGCCAAGACAGTTGGTGAAGTTGTCTCCTTCAAAGTGAATTCTTGCCAACTGATGATGTAATTTAAAAAAGATATGAATGCATGCAGAGTCCCTGTCCCATATCTGCCAATATAAACTAAACAGATGTGGGGGTTGTGGATGGATGTTTCTTGGGTCCTTACACAAATTCTATGAGAAGACTACTCCTTTGTGGTCCCAAGCCTTTCTAACCAACATTTTGTCAATGATTACATTTTCTTGCTGATTAAAATTCTCTGTGTACTCTGCCTTGAGACACACCAAGAGTTCAAAATAGCCCAAATACCAATTGAACCCAAGTTGATAGTGGAACTGGAGCAAAGGGGACAGCAACAGAAGTGACAGAAGTTTCTCTGTGATTGATGTGGCAGAGTATCACCCCTATCATTGGATTCATTTTTTAGGATTCATTTACATATCAGGTAGGGCTGGTCAGTTTGTCAGGAAAGCATGGAACCTCAGAGCTTTTATAAGTGAACCCTTCTTTAAAAACCTTCCTGTGTAATCTCAAGACCCAGGGAATCAGGTCTGTTTCCCCAAGCACTGTGGGGAGGTGGCTTCCCCTCCTGCCCTGCCAGCCCTTCATCTCTCTCTGGGAAAGCCCATACTGTGTACAGTTGAGCTTCCCACACATACCTCTGAGATCCACAACATATGTACAACAATGAACTGATATGTCTTCCCAGAGTTGCTTGGAGATAGGACCCAATGACTACCATGCTTCCCCAGGCAAGGAGACATGGTCAGTCTTGGATTCCTGGTGTCTGGTTATATGACTCTATCCAGCCCTAGACTTCAACTATCTTGCTAGACATTCACCCATGGAGTTTCTGTTTTGCTGATCAAGGATTACAAGGGTAATGTAATGAAATGGAGAGTTTACACATGTTTAGTCCCAAAGTCAGCAGAACCAAAAATCTGTTTTTCTAGTTATTTCAAAATTCCTTAAGTGTTCTGTGGGAAAATATATTTACCACAGCTAATAAGACTCCATCTCTGCACTATCATTACGTTTCTTCGCAGCATTTTCAGTAAGAGCACTCCAAATTATCCCCCCTCAGCTAGTTCATCTGTTCAGTCAATAAGCGCCATTTTATTGCTTTTATGAATTAAGCCCTCTGCATCCAATCATCTTGCACACATCTGTACAGAAACAGTCTAGGGAGCTTTTGAAAAGTCAATCAGAGGAGAACAGCTTTCACTTCATGTGTTGGGCTTCTCTCTCTCTTTTTTTTAATTTTAATAAAGTATTTACACATGTTTGCTGTGCCTGAAACAGAAACATGGTGGTGACTGTCGCTGCAGCATCACAGAAGGTGAGGAGAATGGACAAAAGCAAGGTAACTGTGGCCTCTGGGTGAGGCTGTCACTGTGGCTGCTACAGAGCAAGGCGGATGTGACTCTTGTTGACTTCCTTTCCAGTGTTAAGTGAGGAGAGGAGGGAAAGTGTCAGGTTACATACAGCAGGGTACTTGGCTCCTTCTCCCCATGTGTGTGCCTCCTGATGCTTACTGCTGTGGAGGGATGATACAAACAAGAACGCATGGGGCTATCAAGATAGCTCATTTAGCTTTGAACCTGGGTTTGCTCTCCAGAACCCACTTTAAAAAGCTGGGTGGGAGCCGGGCATTGGTGGTGCACGCTTTTAATCCCAGCACTCGGGAGGCAGAGGCAGGCGGATCTCTGTGAGTATGAGACCAGCCTGGTCTATAAGAGCCAGTGCCAGGATAGGCTCCAAAAGCCACAGAGAAACCCTATTTCGAAAAAAAAACAAAAAACAAAAAAAACAAAAAAAACAAACAAAAAAAAGCTGGGTGGGCATTCCCCTGCTGGGAAGGAGGAGACAGGTGGACCCTCCCTGTTCCCTGGCCAGTCACCAGAGCCTGCTTGCCAAGGCCATGCCAGTGAGTGACCTTGTCTGAAGAAAATGGGTAGACAGCACCCCAGGGGTAACACCTGGTTGTTTTCTGTATGTGCATATACACACTCATCCACATGCACCCACATGCACAGCTGCACCTGCACACACATGGACATGCACACATATGCACAAACCCACACAGGAAGAGAAGAAGGGGGACGGCAGACAGTGCTAGTCAAGGCTGGTACGTTGAGACTGACATCTGAAGGTGAAAACTGGGTCTGGGTGCTACAGGAGGAAGTCTGGGTTCACTGAATTCTAGAGATCCTCCATGCATTGACTTTAGTCTTTTTGGTTTGTTTGGGCCACCTTTGTATAGTTTGGATCGATTTTCACTGTGTGTTTTAGTGTGTCTCAGCCTATGTGGTTTTAGGGGTACTTAGGCACCATGAGCCTCTTTCTATCTAACCCTCAAGAGTGACTGTGTAGCCTCCCTTTTATGAGTTTCAACTCCTTGTGCTTCTGTGTATGTGATGGTGGAGAGAGCAGAGCAGGAGGCATAAGCATCAGAGAGGAGGAGGAGCTGAGATACAAGGAGACCAAGGACAAAGATGCTGAAGGAGAGCAGGAACCAGAGAACCATTCTACTTGCTATTCTCACTTCCTGAAGAGCAGTCTGGGGCAAAGATATGAAGTGTCACTTCCAGGTTCTTTATTTCCAGTTCTGTTTTTCTGTCTATCTTTGTGATTGACGGATTGAGAAGGTTCCTTCTATCTTTCCCTCTTCTTCATCCCTTCCTTCTCCACCCTTTCTCCTTGTCCCCTCCCTTCCTCCCTCCCTCCCTTTTCCTGTTGGAATGGAACCTAGGATCTCTCATGTGTAGATAAGCACTCTGCACCCCTTTCAGAGTGTTTCTTTTAGGCAGTGCAGTGATAGTGTGCATTGCTCACTACCACAAGGAAGACTCACAGAGGGAGGGAAAGAGGCAGCTGTGGGGGAAGAAGGGGGAATTTAAACAATGAAGGGATCCAGAGTAAAGCAGAATGTGAGGGAGACATCCTGCCTTCAGACTATGGTCATGGTAATATCATACAAGACCCTGGATGAGAGAAGGTGGAAGGAAGGTCAAGAAGGGAGGACTGAGAAGAGGGAATGTGTCCAGGCAACACTAGTCTAACATTTTCTATGTATCAGTCAAGGAGAAAAGCAAATGAATATTTCCAACTCTGAACTCATTCCTCACTAACCAGGAGCTCCTGTCCACTGAACACTGAGATATGACTGTTTGCCTTGGTCAGGTCACTGGATGGGCAACAACTCTCTGCAGCCCACATAGAAAGAGGGTTGAATATTTTTGGAAATCTCTAGCTGGCCCTGGCAGCTCAAGAATAGCTGTGAATCCAACAAGCACCCTTGGCTCAGGGGAATCTTTGCAGAATGGTTGTTTGCACACCCCATTCCCTGACACCTCTGCCATCTTTGATGGAAGGTAGTTAAGTCACTCCAGCATCAACCCCAATAGTAATTTTTAGGGAGCTGGAACATACTTTGTGCTGAAAGGAAGCACAGGGCTTCTGTACACATGTCTGCATTGATTAAGTCAAGGTCCACTGTCAGACACTGGGCACAGACATGGATATGTGCACTTCAATTTGTCATACTGAAATTTACCAGGAATATGAGACCCTCACCATTTCACAACAAACAGGATGCTCCCATAGACTGTGTTCAGACGGGCAACCTTCCTTCTTAAAAATAAAGATTGCTTTGACTGACACTAAATGAATTTTCTCATAACATGGGAATGTTTCTGGTTTGTTATTAATGTATTATTTGCTTATTATTTAATGCTTTCTAGTTCTACCCTGAAGACAAGCAATTGGGGAACACTGTGGAATCCTGTTTGGTTTGCTGTTATTTACTGTGTGACTTGCTAGAATTGTGCATGCAGCACTGACCCTTAGATTCCCATGGCTACAGCTGTCTGACATTGCTTTTAAACACACCAAATGGGAGAAGTCTGGTTCCTTCATCACCATGCACTGTAAAACACGAGTGACTCTCTAGTGAGACTCTCAGATCAGGTGTCTTCTGTCCTGACCCAACTCAGTTGCAGCTTCTGTTTGATAACTTCAGATTTACACAAGTATTCTAGACCACACATGGTGGTCCATGAGCTTCTTCCCACTGCTATCTCCCTGTCCTCTGAGAATGACCAGGCTTCTGCTGTGGTTTGTTGGAAGGTGAGTCTGTTCTGAGGACAGACAGGACACAAGGCTCCTCTGTCCTGCCTAAAATTCCCTTGTTTCCTACAAGTCACTAAACACTGGCTTTGATGGCTGTTAAGTCCTTCTTGGTTTGAAATCTGGTCATGCCTTGCTCTTTTCTGCACTTCACTCTCCATCCTCTATATAATGTCTTCACCTGGCTTCCAGACTGCCATCTCCTATGACTTCAGCCTCTCTCTCTTCTTAAAGTGTTTATTGCGTGGATATATGTACAAGTGTGTGTATGAGCACCCAGTGTGTGTATGAACCTGCAAAGGTCAGAGGTCAGAGGAAAGCACAGGATTCCCTGGGACTGCAGTTAACAGGTGTTTGTGACCTACCATCTGAGTGCTGGGAATTGAACCCGGGTCTTCTGCAAAAACAGTAAATGCCCTTAGCCACTGAGAAACCTCTCCATCCTCTGCCCCTCTGTTTGAATCTCTTTCTGGTCTCCCAGGCCAGATCCTCCTTGTCTTCCTGATTCCAAAAAAGCTAGAGAACTCTCAGCTTCAGCCCATGTTTTGTTTCCTGACTTCTGTTGCTATCTTCATGATCTCACACCACCCACAGCTTTAATTACCAGCTAGTTAGCAATGACCTCCAATTAACATTTCCTACTCGGATTTCTGTCTAATCTCTGTGTTTTTGTATTTAATTGCCTATTTCACATCTTGCCCACTATGGGCCGTTTTATGATCTCCAAAAACATATGTTGGGATCCCATGAGTATGGCCTTATTGGGAAGTAGGGTCATCGCTCATGTAATCAAATTAAGATGAGGCCACACTGGATTGAGGGGGGTCCTACCTATTCTGATGACTGGTGACCTCATGAGAAAGAAAGATACTCATATGCACAGGAAGAGTGGGATGTTATATCAGAGTTGGAAACTGGAGTGATGCATCTGTAAGCCAAAGGGTATCAAGAGTGCTGGATACCAGTAGCAGCTGGATAAGGCCAAGAAGACTCCTCATCTGGCGCCTTCAAGGAGAGCATCTGGATTTCAGATTGCTGGCCTCCAAAACTGAGAGCTGATAGTGTTTTGAAGTTCAATGATACTCCAGACACTTTGCTATAGTAGCCTCAAGAAGCCAAGAGGGTCCACAATTCAAATCCTGATTCTTTTTTGTTTTCTTGAAACATGGTTTCATGCTATAGCCTAGGTTGGTCTGGGACTCACTATATGGCCCAGGACTTAAACTCAAAGTGATACTCTAGTTTCAGTCACTCAGGTACTGGAATGGCTAGTGTGAGCCACACCACCTGGCTGAATTTTGACAATTTAACCCTAACCCCATTCTCTGCATAACCTTCATTTCTTCATTTTGGGACTAAGAGTGATTGTATATTATTCTTGTTTCTCTTGGTGTTACTATCTCATTGCTCATATGGGTTATCATGGGAACTCTTTGAATGTGTGTGCTCCTGTTTGTATATGCACCTCTTCATGTATGTATATACATGTGTTTGTGGAGGCAAGAGGGTCAGTCATGTTTGGGTTTCCTTTCTAATTGCTCTCTACTTGCCCTGTTTTTGAGGCATGGTATCTTGATGGTCTCTGACTCTTGTTGATTTGTTTAGACTAGCTGGACAGCAAGCCTTGGGTATCTTCCTGTCTCTGCCTCCCCAGTGCTGGGATCATGTGTTCTGGTGTATCAGCCCCATCTTCTTTCTTGCAGGGCAGGTATGTCACCTACTGAGCCATTTCCACAGCCCCAGTTATAAGAACTCTTGATTGGTCTCCCTGTTGTCCTCATCTGGTCAGTACAGTTTGCTCTAGGAGTAGGCAGTACATGCCCTGCTCAGGTCTCTTCTTGTCACTCCCTCAGCACAGTGTACTATGGCTATTCCCCCCTCACCAGGGAACTTATGCTCTTGCTCGTCTCTTTGCTCTTATCTGTCTTCCTCCACAAAGATCTAAGCTCTACAAAGATAAACAGTTTGGTCTCTTTCTTGGCTACATCCTTCATGTTCAGATCAACGCCTGATACTCTGCACATATGTTAGTTGAATGAACAATGGCCTTGGACCCTGTTAAAATAATAATGTCTGTCAGTTGGGTTGTTCTCCTCTCTGCTACCATCCCTTATTGTGCAGAAGAGCCTGGCTTGAAGGAGGAAGATCCTTATCAAGAAGGGCTCTGTTTTTTCATCACTGTGAAATCTTGGCTGGGAAACAAGGCTTATGGTGCTAGACTCCCTAACTGAGGATTGGTAGGTACCATACATTAGAGACTTTAACCCACAGGATCTTCAGGATTATCTGGTCTCCTCATTTAATATTTGTCTAGCCTGTACTAAGGATCACAGCTATTTGCAATGCCAACTATTTCTTTGTTGCTAGAAAACCTGAGAGGTACTGAGTTATAATAAAGTCCAGAACTCTCTTCCTGACTATTTGTGTGAATAAATGTTTGGGTTCTAGGATTTTGAGGCTGAATTCAAATTCTAATTTTCTGACCTAGATGTTTTCCACTCAGCCCCCAGATTGTTTTCCTTTTGCTTGGATGTAGTCAGGGGATTTATCTCTTCGACAATGAGGTTCTAGGGGGTGGGATTATGATTGTAAGGTTTCATTTTATGTCTTACATGGTAAATTGCAATTAGTGGCTCAGCAAGTACTTATTTATTAAGTGCTATTTGTGTCTGCATTAAGTTGTGCTCTCAAGCTAATTTAAAAGGAAAGTGAAAACTGACAATTGAATCAATTGTGTATTATACTGACTCTGACTGGAAGCCTGCCTGGCTTACCCCAGACACAAATGAGGTAGTAAAATGAACAGGACCAACTGGTCTGTATCCTAGGCTGGCTTTGCTGTGTAGATTCATGGGTTGCTCCCAAACAGCTTGGTTAGTTGTCTCCAGGTCTCCTACAAGGAGGTCAAGAGCTCTAAATGCTTAATAGCTACCTGGAGTTCTCAAGGCTTTTGAAAGCTGAGATAGGATGCGAAGTCAAGTCTGTGAGCACAAAACTCTCTACTTGCAGACTGAGATGTAAGGAAAGGCACTAACACTCCTTTTCTGGTGGTACCATCTTGTATTCTGGTGGGTAGCATTTGCATCTGGAATATCTGCAAAAGGTTCCCCTGTTGAAGGCATTGTCTTTAGTGCAGAGTTGCTCTGATCTCATGGTGGATTAACCCATTGGTAGATTCATAACCGTTGGGAGATTATGGAGACTATGAGGTGAGTTCTAGGTATAAAGACATGGTCAGTGATTAGGGAATACTCTTTTGAGTGATGTATCTACTTCTTGATCCTTACCCTCTCCATTATTCCCTATTTTAGTCTCCATCTTCTTCCTGGCCAGGAATAGAGGTGAACCTACTTTGCTCTTCCCACTTTTGATGCTCTCCCTCGCTGAAGGACCAGAAACACTGGAGTCAGTGACCATGCTCTGAAAGCACAAGCCAAAATGATTCTTTCCTTCTTTATATTAATTTCTCAGTTATTTTGTTAGTCTTACCCATCTAACGATGCCTCTGTCTTGAGACACCTGCACACATTTAAAGTCAATGCTCATCCAATGCATTCTAAGAACTTTCCTCCCCCTCCTTCCTGTTTCTATGCCTTCCATGGTCATGCCTGGTATCCAGCCAGAGAAAGTGAGAGCTTTGCATGCCTGAGTGTTTAAGGTGATGTATATTGTTCTATAAAACAAACAAACAACAGCATAAAGGTCAGATTAACAGGTTATGCAAACATTCCATTGTCCCTTAGTTGCAACAGTGTCATTATGCCAGGTACAGAAGTAAATAACCTTCAAGGCAATGGATGGTTGCCAATAAGGAGAGAACTTCAGTTCCTGAGGCTAAATTTCAGAGAAAAAAGGACTGAAATATGTACATGATGGTAAATTGCATGTGCCCATTTAATTGGGCATCTGGTAAAGCAGTTGAGCCATCTGTGAGCCTTTCCACCCTTTTCCAAAGCTGGCTACATCTAATAATGATGAGTAAGAAAACAGAGCTCTGACCTAGAGGACAGAACACAACCATGACCAATACTCTCCATGATCTACCTACACATATATTTGCTACTCAACTCCTGTGTGCTGGTGGCAAGGTGTTAATCAGTTCCCTAGGTCTGTGTGACATGTCAGTCCACCACAGAGAATTCCAGCAGTGACAGGGTAGAATAGAATACATGTCCCACCAACTGCCAACCTTCCTCAGAACCAGCCAACTAGAAACCAAGTCAGAGCCAGCATCTTAGCTGCAAGAGAGTCTTCGAAAGGAAGCTTTAAGTTTCCCAGACCTGGCATGACAGGAAGTCGGTGAGTTAGGTTGAGACAGAATCTACAGATTTCAGAGAGATCAAATAAGTAAATGAATGAAAAATTCCTGCAATGTGTCATTGTATAGTGGTTATTCACAGCACCAATTGAATATATGCCAGATTACACAATCAGAGTGAACAAATAACATATTACTAAACACTGATCATGTCTCCTTGGTTCAGTTTGTAATCCCTATTTCGTATCAAATGCTCAGAAGACTGTTCATTCATCCATGAGTATTCTGCTTGGATTTGCACCTGATCTGGCTACTCACAGAGCTTATTTTTCTTCTACTATATCAAATTACCTTTCAGCATCTGTGTGAAGAATGGAAAGATTCATCTTCATCATTGCTGAGCAGGACCACTTCCTCACTTCCTACATTTACCTACATAGGTTGTGTACTATGCACAGATTAAGGACACCACTACCTGGACACAATCCAGGGCTGTGCAGTTCTGAGCACTAGAGAATACAAGACTTGTTCTATGCAACTGGTGTCATATAATCGGTGTCTTCTTTGGGGGCTAATTTTACTCATTCTCTCCTCAACTCAGAGAAGTGGGCTTTTAGAAGCAGGAATGAATGTGCTACCATTCTTTGGCCACGTTCATTGGGGCTGCAGAGAATGCTCTTTACTGAAACATGTTTTTGGAATCCAACAGCTTTGCACTCAGGAGCAGAGTGCAAATTAAATAGCACAGAATATTCTATGCATAATGAATTGGACATCTATTCATCCTGCTGATTCTGAATTATTTTTTCTGAACATGCACCTGAGAATTCTGCATATTCTTCCTTGAAATCTTAGAATAAAGAATCTGGGAACAAAAGTGGAAGGGCCATAGCTAATGTGAGTTACATCATATTTGGCATCCATCTCTCCCATTTCTCCCCCCCCCACTTCTGCAGTCTTTCAGAAATGGGGGCTTTCCTCTGATGATGGGTGTCTCAGCACAGGTTCAGGAAACAAAGAAATCTGGGGATTCCTGATAACACTTCATGAGCTCTAAAGTAGGGTTGCAAACTGTTTTGACTGGGATACAACACATGCTAGCTCATAATGTACACACATACATGAACACACACTTATGCATGCATGCACATGTGAGGACACACACACACACACACACACACACACACACACACACACACACACACACACACACACACACACACACCTGTTTCCATTTCCTTCAAAAAATGGACTAGTAGAGACATACTGCTGTGTTTGAATTTTCGCTACTGGACTGAGGTCCTGTAGACCACCTGTGCAACCTCCCCCTGAACATCTCCATAACCCACTCTGAACTTCAACAGCACTTCAGTCTTACCTTTGCCCTGGTACCTCTTCATTTCCTACACAGAAACATATGGGAGCCAAGGGCAAAAGGCAGTGTTTCTTTTAACCATTTTAAGTTATTTTTCTTCTGTGTGTATATCTGCACATTTTAATATATGTGGCACACATGTGGGAATGCATGCCCACATGTATACACGTGTCTTTGAGAGCCAAATGTTGAAGACAGGCATCTTTATTTTTATTTGAATTAGAAACAAGATTGTTTTACATGTCAATCCCAGTTCCTACTCCCTACTCTCCTCCCCTACCACCCCCACTAAAACCCTACCTATCATATATCCTTTCTGATCCCCAGGGAGGGTGAGGCCACCAGAGTCTACCATATTCTTTGGGATAGGGCCTACGTCCACCCCCGTGTGTCTTGGCTCAGGGAGTATTCCTCTATGTGGATTGGGCTCCCAAAGTCCACACCTATGCTAGGAATAAGTACTGAACTACTACAGGAGGTCCCGTAGATTTCCAAGGTCTCCTCACTGAACCCCACGTTCCTGGGGTTTGGATCAGTCCCATGCTGGTATCCCAGCTATCAGTCTGGAAACCAAGAGCTCCCCGTTGTTAAGGTCAGCTGTTTCTGTGGGTTTCACCAGCCTGGTCTGGATCCCTTTGCCCATCACTCATTCTTCTCTGCAACTGGATTCCAGTTCAGTTCAGTGATAAGTTGTGGGTGTCTGCTTCTACTTCCACCAGCTGCTGGATGAAGGCTATAGGATGGCATATAAGTTAGTCATCAATCTCATTATCAGGGGAGGGCATTTAAGGTAGCTTCTCCTCTGTTGCTTAGATTGTTAGTTGGTGTCATCTTTGTAGATCTCCAGATCTTTCCCTAGTGCCTGATTTCTCTGTAAACCTAAAATGTCTCCCTCTATTATGGTATCTCCTTTCTTGTTTTTCTTCTATTCTTCCCCCTATTCAACCTTTCTGCTCCCTCATGTCCTCCTCATCCCTCCTCTTCTCCCCTTCTCATTCTCCTAGCTCCCTCCCTCCACCTCCCTTGCTCCCAATTTGCCCAGGAGATCTTGTCCCTTTCCCTTCCTCCAGGGGACCATGTGTGTCTTTCTTAGGGTCCTCCTTATTCACTAGCTTCTCTGGCAATTCGGATTGTAGGCTGGTAATCCTTTACTCTATGTCTAAAATCCACATATGAGTGAGTACATACCATGTTTGTCTTTTTATGGTTGGGTTACGTCGATCAGAATGGTTTCTTCTAGTTCCATCCATTTTCCTGCAAATTTCAAGATTGCATTGTTTTCTTTTTCTCAGATTTTTTATTTGAATTAGAAACAAAATTGTTTTACATGACAATCCCAGTTTCCTTCTCCCTCCCGTCCTCCCCTACCACCCTACCCCCCCTCCCCGAAACTGAAACCCTACCTATCGTATATCCTTTCTGATCCCCAGGGAGGGTGAGGCCTTCCATAGGGGTCATCAGAGTCTATCATATCATTTGGGATAGGGCCTAGGTCCACCCCGTGTGTCTTGGCTCAGGGAGTATTCCTCTATGTGGAATAGGCTCCCAAAGCCCAGACCTATGCTAGGGATAAGTACTACAGGAGGTCCTGTAGATTTCTGAGGTTTCTCAATGAAATCCATGTTCCTGGGATCTGGATCAGTCCCATGCTGGTATCCCAGCTATCAGTCTGGGGAGCAAGAGTTCACTGATGTTCAGGTCAGTTGTTTCTGTGGGTTTCACCAGCCTGGTCTGGACCCCTTTGCCCATCACTCATTCTTCTCTGCAACTGGATTCCAGTTCAGTTCAGTGATAAGTTGTGGGTGTCTGCTTCTACTTCCACCAGCTGCTGGATGAGGGCTATCGGGTGGCATATAAGTCAGTCATCAATCTTATTATCAGGGGAGGGCATTTAAGATAGCCTCTCCTTTGTTACTTAGATTGTTAGCTGGTGTCATCTTTGTAGATCTCCAGATCTTTCCCTAGTGCCTGATTTCTCTGTAAACCTAAAATGTCTCCCTCTATTATGGTATCTCCTTTCTTGTTTTTCTTCTATTCTTCCCCCTATTCAACCTTTCTGCTCCCTCATGTCCTCCTCATCCCTCCTCTTCTTCCTTTCTCATTCTCCTAGCTCCCTCCCCCCTCTTACCGTGCTCTCAATTTGCTCAGGAGATCTTTACCCTTTTCCCTTCTCCAGGGGACCATGTTTGTCTCTTTTACGGTCCTCCCTGTTTACTAGCTTCTCTGGCAATGTGGATTGTAGACTGGTAATCCTTTACTCTATGTCTAAAATATGAGTAAGTACACATCATGTTTCTCTTTTTGTGATTGGGTTACCTCGCTCAGAATGGTTTCTTCTAGTTCCATCCATTTTCCCGAAAATTTCAAAATTCCATTGTTTTTTTCCGCTGATTAGTACTCCATTGCATAAATGTACCACATTTTATCTATCCATTCTTTGGTTGACAGGCATCTAGGCTGCTTCCAGTTTCTGGCTATTACAAATAGTGCTGCTATGAACATTGTTGAACAGATGTCCTTTTTTGTATGAATGTGCTTCTTTTGGGTATATGCCTAAGAGTGGAATTGCTGGATCTTGTGGTAAACTGATTGCCATTTTCTTGAGGAGTCCCCATACTGATTTCCAATGTGGCTGTACAAGTTGACACTCCCACCAGCAGTGGAGCAGTGTTCCCCTTTCTCTACATCCTCTCCAGCATAAACTGTCACTGGTGGTTTTGATTTTAGCCATTCTGACAGAAGTAAAATGGTATCTCAGAGTTGTTTTGATTTGCATTTCCCTGATGGCTAAGGATGTTGAACACTTTCTTATGTGTCTTTTAGCCATTTTAGATTCCACTATTGAGAATTGTCTATTTAGTTCTGTACGCCACTTTTTAATTGGATCGTTTGGTGTTTTGGAGACTAGCTTCTTGAGTTCTTTGTACACTTTGGAGATCAGCCCTCTGTCAGATGTGGGGTTGGTGAATATCTTTTCCCAGTATGTAGGCTGTCGTTTTGTCTTGCTGACTGTGTCCTTTGCCTTACAGAAGCTTCTCAGTTTCAGGAGGTCCCATTTATTTTAATTGTTGATCTCAGTGTCTGTGCTACTGGTGTAGTGCTCGGGAAGAGGTCTCCTGTACCAATTAATTCAAGGGTATTTCTCACTTTATCTTCTAATAATTTCATTGTGGCTGGGTTTATGTTGAGGTCTTTGATCTATTTTGACTTAAGTTTTGTGTAGGGCAATAGGCTTGGGTCTATCTGTAGTCTTCTACATGTTTGCATCCAGTTATGCCAGCACCATTTGTTGAAGATGTTCTCTTTGTTCCAGCGTATAAATTTAGCTTCTTTGTCAAAAATCAGGTGTCGGTAGGTGTGTGGGTTAATATAGGAGTTTTCAACTCTATTCCATTGGTCTACATGACTATTTTTGTGCCAATACTAAGCTGTTTTCAGGACTATGGTTCTGTAATAGATCTTGAAGTCAGGGATCGTGATGCCTCTAGAAGTTCCTTTGTTATACAGGGTTGTTTTGGGTATCCTGGGTCTTTTGTTTTTCCATATAAAGTTGAGAATTGTTCTTTCAAGGGAAGACAGGCATCTTTTTGAATTGCTTTCAACCTCATACGTTGAGGCAAGTTCCCTCAATAGAGCCTAGAGCTTAGGGATTAGACCACCTATCTAGTCAATTTGTTCTGGCGGTCCTCTCCCTCTGTTTCCTGGGGGCTGTGATATCAGGCAGGCCACCACACCTGCCCAGCATTTACATGAAGGCTGGGGATTCAAACCCTGGTCCACACAATTGCTTGCCAAGCACTTGTATTTGCTGAGCCATCTCCCTAGCACCATCAGGTAGTGTTTCTGAAAACCATACTATAAGGCAGAGAGCCAGGCAGTGGTAGTAGCCTGCTCTTGGAATTTTCTTACTCTCTCTTCCCAGACACTATTTATCCACTGGCTTCCTGGTTGTCTTCCAAGCAGATAACCTCAAATCCCACCCATATCCTAGGGTTCTGGATCTAGAAGTTTGGTAACATGAACACCCATGTTCTGCTGAGTGAAGGTGGGACCTGCCCAAAGTGCCCTTTGTTACTTGGTCTCCTACTATTCATCCAGAAGACTGCATGATAATCACTTGCCCAAACCTACATTAGGATCTCCATTCCTGTCAGCCTCATTCTTTAGTAGAAGGAAGAGTAAGTGGGGATTCTGGAAAAACTTTCATATTTCTGCCAATTACACTGGGCCTTAGAAAGGTTCCTTGGCTCCTTTCCCACCACCATTACTAAGTATCTGATAGAGACAACTTAAGGTAGGTATAGCTTCTGCTGAGGTTCATGGCCTCAGGCCAGTTTCAGTTTATTAAGATGGGAAAGCATGACAATGAGAGATGTTCACTGCTGGTGGGACTGTGAGGTGGATGTGGTCATGCAATGGTGGACAGGAGGCAAGAATACAGGAACCTTAGGGATTCATCTGTCCCCACCTCCCTAGCACTAGGATTCCAAATGTGCACCATCACATCTGCCTTATTTTACATAGGTTCTGGGACTTGAACTCAGCTTCACATGCTTACAAAAAAACACTACTGGGCTTTATCCCCAACCTAATGGATATAAATTTAATTGTCTATAATTTAGTGGGTCAGCCAGTTAGTTGATTATGGCTGACCTATTTTGTTGGCTACAGGGTCTCTTCACTAGCCAAAGCTCTATGGCTGATTCATCTCTGCACTGGTTTCGCCTTTTGCCTGGTGAAGATGGAGTCCACATCCACAGTCTTCCACAGATGTTACTTAACACCCCAAAAGCTTTCTTCTCAGTCTACATTTTCAGAGTTCTGAACACATGCAAGACAAACATGGCTTCCTTCTGAAATTGATACTTACAAGATGGAAGATTGATTTTAGCTCACAAATTTAGAGGTTTTCGTCTTGTATTGGCTATAGACTCATCATTCCTGAACCTATGATGAGGCAGAACACCATAGCAAAAGGGTACAAGGGGGGAATCTTGATAGAAACTAGGAAGTACATGGGTGAAGGACAGAGTACATCCTTCAAAGGCATGCTCCCAATACCTATATCCCTCACATAATGATGACTCCATCATGGACTAACTCAGCATTAAGAGTAGGGTCCTTATGACCCAGATACTTCTCAATAATGCCACCAGCTGGAGACCAAATCTTCAATGCACAATACCACAGCAAGGGGGCATTGAGCATACCCAGAGGGGAAAGTATGAAGACAGTGTTCAGCTGGGAGGGGTGGAAGCAGTTGAAGAACTGGCCATTGTTCTAACATTGCCCTCCCTGCCCCCTTGACAGAGATGACAAACCCCCATCCCAGACATGTCACAGAAAGCAAAAAGCACCAATTCTGAGTGTGAGACTGATATGGAACTTCTGCTCTACCCTTTACAATGATGTCTACCTCACAAGGTTGTATTAAAGACCAGGGAACTAGTGTGTTCACTCACAGTGAGAGTCAGCTAGTGAGCAGCAAATCCTTTGTCCCCCTCCCCTGCCCCCAGGGATGCAGTGGGGCCTGAGCCAGTTTTCCCCTGGCTGTCTCAAAATGGAAAAGTACTGCATGCAAAATGAAATGTTGTGATTTCATACGGGGTTTGTTCCAGGCACACTGCTGCGGTGGGACATCCAGCTGGGGCCACCTGCTATTGCAATAATCATACATGTCCTTGCAGCTCGTTTGGAAGACAATGACTGCAAGTGTCAGTATTTCTCCTCACTTCTGAGCACATTGGGTCTTAAGAGAGTATTCTCAGTATTAAAAAAAATCAGATTGAAGATTGAAGAGGACTTGTGTCTGAAAGCATTTGCACGTGGGAGATTCACAAACCAGTCTTGATGGAACTAGTGTTGAAACTGATAATTCATGGATGAAGTATAGAGGAAGAATGGAACAAAATGTCCAAAAGCTCACTGTCTCCCCATTTGATCTTCCCCTTATATCCCAGTGCCTGGGATATAATCCAGCATCTCACAGTTTAGCTGAGAGGGGGATGTAATGTTGTAAGTACCTGTAGTCTGAAGTGTTTCTCGGGGATCACTAGTCTCAGCCATTCAAAGGGATGCAGTTACAGGCCTGTAATGTCCAAGATGGATGTGGATGAGAAGGTGGCTCAGGGAATAAAGTGCTTCTTTTTGTGAACATGAGGACCAGAGTTTGGACCCCCCAGCACTCATTTAAAGTAAGAAAGTTAGGAGGTACTTGGGAGGCAGAGACAGCATTCTTGAGCTCCAGCATCAGTAAGAAACCATGCCTCCAGGATAAAATGGAGAGCAGTTGACTCATGACTTCATGGCCTTATATGCCCTAGCCCTGGACAAAGCCTGAGTCCATGCTGGCTTTGAGTAGATAACTCTCTGCATTTCCACTGTGGGTCACACTCTGTGGTTCACTATACCCTGGTGCCTGCCCACTTAGAATATTGTTGATACCTTTCCCATCTCTTAACCTTTTGTCTTTAAATTTTTTATTCATTTTAATATATGTGAGTATTTTGTCTACATGTATACATATCCACCATGTTCATGCTTGGTGGTTGTGGAGGTCAAAAGAACATGCCAGATCTCCTGAAACTAGAGTTATGGATCAGTGTGAACCACAAGATTGGTTCTGGGAATCAAACCTGGGTCCTTTGCAAGAGCCACCAGTGTTCTTAATTGCTGAGCCATCTCTCGAGCCCTTAAACTTTTGTTGCCATAGTCTTTTTTTTTTTTTTTGTTTCTTTGAGACAGAGTTTCCCTGTGTAGCTTTGGAAGCTGTCCTGGAACTAGCTCTTGTAGACCAAGCTGGCCTCGAACTCATAGAGATCCACCTGCCTCTGACTCCTGTGTGCTGGGATTAAAGTCGTGTACCACTATTGCTCAGCTTATTGTCATAGTCTTACTTTATCCCTAAAAGCCTAAGCATTTCTCTTTCATTTACTCTTGTTACTGCTAACTAATTTTTAAAAATTAGTCTCCCGTGTCCTGTGTCCTTCATTTAAAAAATTTGCCTAGGCACACAGGAAGTAAACACACACACACACACACACACACACACACACACACACACACACACACACACGGGCGTGCAGGCAGGGGAAGGTACACAGGTTAGTATAATTTTTTCTGGTTGTATTAACTGAGATGATTTGGAAATAGAGGCAGTACCACCATGTAAGTCATCAGTCTAATCGTGAAGAAATAAAGTCAGCAAAATCCCAGCTCAGGGGCATTCTATACCTTGCTTTCTCAGTGTTCCTCAAAACCAGGAAGGCCATCAAAACCATGGAGAATCAGAGGGACATCAAGGACAGTAAGAGCCCAAGAAGACCCAACTCAATATCATGGGTAACCCTTCATTGGATCCAGAAACCAGAAAAGATTTTAAGCAACAGCTTCATTGATAATAGTAATAATTAAGATAATCTAAGCTCATTGTAGTTCATTAGTGTTAACATATGTAATATCCTAATGTAAGATGTTAGTGACAGTGATGGGGAATCTGGAAATTCCTTGTACTGTATCAGAATTTTTCTATACAGTTAATGCTATGTTAATGTAGAATCTTTAATGAGGCAGTGTTTTATTTTCTGGTCTCTTATGCAAGCCTGGCTTCACCTTAGTCTAAGCACTGTGTGACTGTGGTACTGAAAGGAAGAGAGAACATCCCTGGCCTGGTATAGTATATTTTCTACTGGGACAGATTTCTTGGGCTTTCTTTATATTGTCATTAAATTTGGATCTCTGCTCAAATTAAATTTGCATGAGTGCTATTTTGAGACATTCACTTTCCTCTGCCATTCAGAAACTTCCTCAGATGTCAGGCATGACAAGAAGTGAACATGAATGTAGACAATGTCTGCCGAGGCTCCGCCAACAGTTGATTCAAATACCATGCGCGTTCCACTTGCTGAAGCAAAACTGTGATTGTTGATTGAACACAAATCCTACTTCAGGGGGATTTCTCAGTATTTAGGCCATGAAAAGGTGTCCACTGACACCCTCTCAGCAAGAGGAAGGAAGAAGGGCAAAGGAACCAACACCAGGAGAATGAGGGTGTTGCTGTTGGGTGGGGGGCTTGTTAGTGAGCCTGAAGCCCTGGGTTCTATTCCCAACACCACACACACACACTTGGCATGGTAGTGTATGCCTATAGTTCCGGCAATGGGGAGGAGAGCACAGGAGAATCAGAAACTCAAGGTGATGCTCTGCTACTGAGGCCATGCTTGGATGCATGAAAGTTTGTCTTAAAACAAAACAGAAACCCACCAAGAAGCAGGTGCTGCTATGAACACATCAGCAAGTATAATTGAAGCCCTTTGGCAGGTGTAAATCATTTATACAGACTTCAAAGATGGCAACTCCATAACAGATTATGATAACTGATGACCATAGGGTCTTATCAGTTGGCACTCTGTTATCTTTGAGTTACTATGACAAATAACTGAAGTAGTCAACTTGTAAAGAAAAAAGTTAATTTTGGCTCATACTTTCAGAGGATTCAGTTCACACCCAATTGCCCCTCTCATTCTGGTCTCATAGTCAGACCATGTATCAGGGTTGGGAGCACAGGACAGAGAGTCACTCACCTACTCTTCAGACATCAAAAAGAGAAAGAGAAAGGGTTGGGGTCCCACTGTGCCTTTCAAAGGAGCACATCTCCAGTGCCCCAAAGACTTCCCACTAGAATTCAGCTCTAAAGCTGGAATCAAAGCTTCTATGATACACAGGCCTTTGGAGGACACAGCATTTCAAATGACAGCCTTGGGAACCAAAGCGACATAGAGTGACATTGGACAGAGACCAGCTGTGCATATTGCCTCTGCCACAGTGGCTCTGTCAGCAAGAGTGCTCCTGGACCAATAGTCATTTTCTATGTCCAGATTCTTTCATTTCACTTGTGTCCTCCAGATTCACAATGATAGATGGCCTCCGTCTTTAATGAATAGGATTTCAATGTGATATCCATGTCTTTTTTCCCCCACCCATCTCTTCATGGCTACTTAAGCTGATTTTACGTCTTCGTGGTGCTGCAGTACCAGAGAATGCATACATCATCAGCAACCACCATCCTACTACCCACCTCCGCCATCTTAATTTACATTTCCGCCCACAGCAGAAGGGGTGTCCCTTCTCCCCCTCCCCCATCCTTGCTGGGATTCATTGTTTTCTGTCCTTATAATTGTGGCCAATCTGACAGGAGGAAGGAACTGTCCCACCATGGCTTTAATTTCTCTAATGAGTAGAAATAGGTTTTTTTTTTTTTTTTTTTTGCCTTGTAAGTGAGGGGCACTCACAGTTAACCACACTGATTTCCCATTTATCCAGAAAACCAGTTTTATTTTGCCAACAGACTCAGGTCATGGTGGGAAGTGTGCTCTGATTCCGTACTAACCTTTGCAAAGCTCATGCCAGAAATAAGGGGTGTGGTTGTGTCTGGAAGTGGATGGCACGGGTGCTATCATTCCCTAGGCTGGTCACTCTTTGTGTCTTTGTAGTGTTTTGCTCATAATCATCAAGGTGTCAGACACCTGTGTTCCCATCCCACCTTGAATGCGTCTTCCTAATCCTCGGTCCTCTTGTACCAACCCACCCTCCATGTTGAGCATGAATAAAGCTGGTGGTTTAACGGACATGTTTCCCTACACACACCATCTTGGAGCCATGCTACTGCACAGAGACATGGGAGACTATTGCGCAGCAGTGTAATTTCCATTTGATAGGTGTAAGAACAGCAAGGGGGCTTTTGGAGTGTGGTGCATCCATGACAGTGACAAGTAGAGATGTGTAGATAGCCCCAGTTGTGTCTGCTAGAAGAGACTTGTTGACCTCATCTAGGGACGAAGAGGAAAACATAGGTCCCACAACCCACAGGAAGAGATTTTCTGGTCACCTTGAAATGGAAGCAAGCCTGCTTCATGGCTGCCTTCTCCGGGGACAGACAATTCGAACATGAACACTGCTGGAGCATAGGACTTGTCTTGAGACAAGCAACTGTCAAAGCAAGTATTTGTCAAGGAAGCTGGAACAGCATCCCAGAAGAAGAGAGTCAGTCCCCTTCTTCTGAACCTGTTTCTACCATACAAATGCTCCTGCTTCTCAAGGCCCTTTGGTCCGTACCACTAAAGGCTCTCTTAATTGTATGAGCCTCTGTTGAGAAATTCATCAGCTCTTATTAAGAGCCATTCACAGCACACATTTCCTTCAGTGTCGCCACAAAGAGACCTGACTGTGGGACTAGTAAGCATTTTCCAGATGTTGCCTCAGCCTCTGGAGAACCTGGGAAACATCCAGGGGTGGCTTGCTGTCACAACAGGCTGGACCCAAAGATTGGATTTCGAGGAGCATGGTGAGTGCTCAGCTTGGTGTGGATTCCACTTCACACTGTGAAAGGAGAGTCAGGAAAGGGAACTCCAGAGGGGAGGAGCCAAGAAACTCATTGGAGTGGAGTAGCTGGAGCCATCATTCACCCACCCACTCAGAGTACCCAATGGGCACTAGGCCCACGCTGCAGTGTGTGTGTGCATGTGTGTGTGTGTGTGTGTGTGTGTGTGTGTGTTTTAGTGTGTGAGAGTGTATGTGTATGTGTGTGATATGTGTGCATGCGTGTGTGTGTGTGTGTGTGTGTGTGTGTGTGTGTGTGTGTGTGTGTCTTTTAGGGGAAGTATATATGTGTACTCTTAGATAATTTCTAAGATTTCTTAGTAGTCTTAGCTCTTTACTCAATGAGAACTAGACTGTAGAGCCCTGGGCCATTGCTCTGCACTTTGTGTGTCCCTGTGAGGTGACAGACATCCCATGTAATAAGGCCATGTGAATGTGTTCACCCTTTCTTTCCCTATTAACCCAAGATATGTGGTATTTATTATCCGATTGGCTATCTATACTTAGTCTCAACTTAGGTTCTTAAATAAAAAGCTTTTCAATTAATTAAGCATATTATGAATGCCAGCCCCATACCAGGCCCTGCTTTGTGACAAGTGGAAAAGATTGTAGCCCCTCTAGAATTTGCGACATGTTGGGGAACATGAGAGATGCTGTGTACAATGAGAAGACACTGTGTCTTCTATGCCGAGTGCTTGAAAAATGCACTCAGAGATAGAAGCCCTGGTTTTCGAATGTAATATTTTAAGAGGCTTCACCACATTTACTGTCAGCAAGTTGATTTGGCAGGTAATAAATTAACATGATATCACGATAGAGTCTGCATTTAAAAGCTGACTTCCCTGAAATATCCCAAGTATACATCATGATGGGATTTGGTTTCAATAGCTAACAGTCAAAGCAAATTCTCAGGAAACCCAATTACATCTTTTCTCCTGACATCGCTGTGCAAGCACTGTTCATAAAAACCAAGGCTGACCTACAGCATTTTCTAGGCAGCTAGCAAGGGCTCCTCTCAGGAGGGGGTTGGTGCAAAAGCAAGGGTCTGCTTCAGCCAGTCTCAGAGCACTGGGCTCCAGGACTGGCTGGAGTTGTTATGTGGTCATGGGGCCAGAACAATTTCTGATGACCTCTAGACTTGCAAAGAATGGGTTCCTTACAGAGGGCACAGTGGTTGTCACAGCACCCAGAAGAATCACCCTGGAGCTCTTTGACTTTCACACTCATCAGTTCACCTGGGGCTTTTTGCCCTCCATACCCTTCAGTGTTTTCCCCTGAGTACCCCAGAGAGAATGCTGGAAGCCAGCAGTAGGATTGCATGTTTGGAATGATTTTGTATTTCTATAAGGGGACACAAACACAAAGGACCTTATTTACACTAAACATCCTGGTACGTTGCTATGAAAGATGAGGTCTACATCGTAGCGCAGGAAAGACATTCCTTTAAAAGCAGAAGAAGATTATATAAGATGCTAATTGCTTCATCAGAGAAGTCTTCCTTATTTTTATATTTAAGGATTTATAGCACGGATTATGAGAGAGAAAAGTGATGTGTGCTACGCCCAGGATGAGCCCACAAAGGAAAGGCTTAATCAATGTGGCACCTTCTGTGAAAGTCTTTAAAAAAAAATCAGAGTACAGTACATTTCCCTCCCCTCCCCTCCTCACTGTCTGCTTCCTTCCATTTTGAGGCATCCACCACTGTTCAGGAGGGCGGTTGCTTTTCAGAGTGTTCCCCTCAGACCTTCCCTCCTGTCCACATGGCCTTCTGCGTGAGTGCTGAAATCCCGTTGTATTTTTCCGCTGTGTCTAAATAGAAACCGTTCATTCAAATCTTATTCAACTTCCTAGATATAAAATGCAGAATGTGGCAAGGGCCCAGCGCTCTCTGCGGTCCGATGCAAATGTATGCAAATTTCTTCATATTAGAATCATTGTCTGGTTGTCATCCTCGCACGGGGCACATCAAAGCCATATGACCTGATTTTTGCACCTGCTGTTTAATTAAATTTACAAGGCAGACACACTCTCCACTCCCACTGTTGCACAAATCCGTCTTTACAACCACAGCTTCTAATTTACACGGTAGTTCACTGCTGAATTTTTTTCCATCCATAGCTGTCCAACTGCTCTTTGTTAGACTGAAGATTTAAAAAAAAATGGAAAGAAAAAAAAAGGCCATCATTTGGGCAGATGGATTAGCAGAAATATTAAAAATTAATTTTCCTTTCCTATCCAAGACTTGACTTTTAAAGCTTTATTTGTACCTAATCCATATATAGCAAATTGCATCTGTTTGATGGATGTATGTTGAGGAGTTTGGCATGGGCACACACCCATGGTATTAGTTGTGAGGATGTAAAGAAAGGTATGAACCCCATGCTTTAAAGCAGTCCTAGTTGAGGTTTTCCCCTTGAATTCAGGAATGTAAGTGGCTTCTATGACGTTTGATGGTTTTAATTACTTAGAGAGCAAGGGTGATCACACACAAGGATGGAAAAGGGAGGGAGATCACAGCTCTAAAGGCTGTGGGCATTTTCAGAGAGAGGTTTATTAGTGAGAGTGCTGTCCTGTGAAATTCGCCCTTGGCTTGGTTCCCTGGGTATTTTAATCTCCACATCACAAGTATCTAGACAACAAGGAGGGAGGAAACAGGAACGCTGGGTCCTCGTGGCTTTTACCCAAGGGTCACAACGCTCTTCTCTCTCCAGGAGCCCATGGCTAATGTATGCATGGTCTCCCAAAGAGGCTAGTCTGATGGAGGTCTGGGAAAATGTTTTAAGATGTTAGAAGGGATGAGTAAATACTTCTATGTCTGAAAATACCACTAATTCTTTCAGGCTAGGGACCTAGATAGGAGAATAATACCTCCTTGGTTTCTGGAGAGAAAATAAATTGGTAAGACATTCTATTGATGTTCACCCCATCTGAAATCTTTAAGATCCTCAAAGCCATCATTTTAATGACATAACTTGAAACCTGATTTTCAGATAAAGGAACGTGAACTTCTGAGAGCCAACCCATAGGTGGCGCCACACATTCACCAAACCAAGGACGGCTGCAGTGAAGTTTGGAAAAGGGGGCATAAATTAAAACCGTGAGCTGCACTAACTGTGGGACATATGGGTTGCGTCCCAGGCCTGCCCAAGAATAACTTTGAAGAAAATTTTGTTTTCTGGCAATACAGATGCTAACACACCACAGAACCTTTAAAAAGAATAAATATGTAGATGGCTCAGAACTTTCAGAATAATTTAACCTTCCCCCAAAAGTTAAGATAGGAGCATAAAAATAAGATAATATAAGCTTTTATGCTCTGCCTTGGGAAGCAAAAAGACAGTTTTGTGACAGTGGTACTCAAAAAACAGTTTGCCAGTTGGTATGCTGCTCAGAGCACTTTGTTTTGTTAACCTCCAGTGCAGAGGGAAAGAGTAATGGATCTTAGAATAAGCTGATCCTTGAATAAATAATAAAAAACTAAGATCCTGTGTGTAGAAAATGCCTGAATTGCTAGATTCTGATTTTTCTCGTCTTTGTTCTATGGTATGAACTGCCAGCTCAAAACATTCCCAGTTCTGGATCAATCGTAACACTTCGGAAGGTGTTGCCTGGAAGGAACAGTTTCTCACAAAGCAGGATTTACCAGCTCCTGATTGTAACTGCAGTCACAGCTCTAAGATGTTATCATCTAAAGAGGCATATACCTTTAATTACTAAACGTCTTGATTAGTCTTTAAAGTGACCAACTGCAAGTTAGGAGCAGCAGACATGTCTGTTGGAGGCTTGATGGCCAGTGCCCCTGTTGACAGAAGACCTGCTAGCTGAAGAGTGGACTTCTGGAGAAATGTAGTAAGGGCACACAGAAGAGGGTTACACCTGAAATGAATGCCACTCGATCCCTTTGACTAAGACATCCCCTGTGTGGTGGAGGCTCCAAGAGAGAAGGAAGGGTCATTTGACCTCCTTGATATGTTTCTCAATTTTGTTAGATAGTTGGCTAAGGGCAGCAAGACTGGTTTTATCCTTAAATGAAAATGCTACTTGGAGTGTTGGAGATAAGGTCCATTGGTTAAGGGTTAAGAACACTTGATGTCCTTGCAGAAGCCCCAGGCGTAGTTCCCAGCACACATGTGGGCAGCACACCTGTAGCTCCAGCTCCAGGATATTTGATGCCCTTTTCTTGCCACTGTGGGCATCAGGCATTTACATGGTACATACAAACTCACACAGGCTCACACATGTACACAAAATAAATGAATCTTTAAAAGAGAAAACAATGGAGCAGGTGCTAAGGACATGGCTCAATAGATAAAGCATTTGGTATGCACCTGAGAGGACTTGAATTCAAACCCCAGAACCCATGTAAAATGATGGACTCAGTGGTACCTGCTTGTAGCCCCAGTACTGGGGAGGTAGAAATAGACAGATCCCTGAGGGTCACTGGTGAGCCAGCTTATCACATTTGGTGAACTTCAGGCCTATGAGAGATCCTGCCTCCAAAAGCAAGGTGAATGACCTGAGAAACCGCACCCAAGATTGTCCTCTGGCCTCCACATTCATGTAACACATGACCACATACAAACATAAACACAAACATATACATACACTAGCACATATACACAGAAACACAATGATATATACACTTGAACAGGCACACTACACATATACCTTAACATACATACATACATACATACATACATACATACATACACACACACACACACACACATACACAACACAGATACAGACAAACACACATACAAGCACAGATATAGATAAACACACATGTAAACACAGATATAGACAAACACACACACATACATATATTTTCTATAATGGTACATTTAGCTGTGCTCATTGTCTACCCAGAATGGACAGGCCAGATAAGACCATCTTCAGTATGTTTCAGTGTTCCAGCCTCCTACAAACAAAATACACCAACTTCAAGGAGTAGGAATCTGATTATTGCAGCTTGCTCTTTGATACTGTCTTTTATTGTCTTCTCACATGCAAAATTCAAATGTAGACCAAAACTTTATTGCTGTGTGCAGTGCTTCATGCCAACCACTGGTTCTTCATGCATGCATACACATTTAAATAAATGTATGTATGTATGTATGTGTATATATACACACACACAAATATATATGAGTGTAAAGTTATCAGTCCATGGCACATATAGATACATGCATATGTCTGTGTACATATAATTGGAAAAAAAAAGTAAAAATGTACTGAAATTTGAGTCTCCATTCAAGGACTGCCAGTATAAATCTCTTGATTTGGATCTAATCTTTGCAGAATGTGACATTTTCTGTCTCCTGCCAGGTACAGAGCCTGGAATATATGGAAAGCTCATTAGTGGTATCTGATTTTTCTTTATCATATTCCCCGTGATGTACCTTCCTGGTACTGACCACTGGTTGGCGTTAAAGGAAAATGTGATTTTGTCTCATGGAGTTCACACTTTTATTGCAGAGGCAGATAAAGTTAAAGAGATGGCGGTGTGATCCTAGTGATGTGAATGAGCCCTTGCTGTTGCAATCATTGGTTTCTTCATTTGCACAGTGAAGCAAAAGCAATTCTTTATGGAGGAGTTGGAAGGATTAAGCAAGGCAAGCATTCAGAGGATTGGACTCTTGGTGGGTCTCCCTAGGACTCCCCTGGATTGGGGCTCACCCTGTGTATAGACTCCCAATGAACTCAGTCACCCCAGAAACTCCTGGGGTGTTCCAATGTCAGCTTCATTTTGCATAGGGGAAGTGAAAATTCCTTCTTGCTTAGGTGTCTTTTTCTTTCAGTTTCGGCTTAAGTTTTTTTTTTTTTTGTTTTTTTTTTTTTTTTTTTTTGGTTGGTTGGTTTGGTTTTTGTTTTTTAAACCACGTTTCACTACCTACCCATAGTCCCATGCTAATTTACATAGCACACCAGGCTCTACCTTGGCCAGCCCCCTTCTCACCAGAGTCCCTGTACTTGGCAGCTAGCCATGAAGGCTGCACTCATGTCTATGGACCATGGACTCTGCCTGTCAAAGCAAACTCTTGCTATAAGTGAGACCTCTCAGTGATAGAAGTCTCTCTGGTCCCTCCCTTTCTATCACACAGCTAGAGGTCTGTGAAGGCATCAGCATATGAACACAGTCCCGGGCATTTTGCTAAGGACACACCTGATCATAATCCAAGGGAGAGTGTGGTTCCTTGTCATGGACAGAAAGTGGGAGATGGGAGATACACCCTATCTGCAGTTGGCTAGCAAGGAATGTGACAAGGCACCAAGAGGGGTAGCCAACAGCCAGGTGTGTGATGGTCATGGGGGGCACAGCCTGACATGTAGCCAAACTGAGGGTGACATTTAAGAATCTCAGATGCAGTAGGGAGGCAGGCAATGGAAGCCTAGGTTTTATCTATCTGCAAGAAAGCTGACTACCCGGTAGGATGGTCCCAAGTATGACAGTGTTGGAGATAGCCTCTTTGGCTACCACAATGACAAAGAAATTGTCATGATTTCAATGAATTAAACAGTTCCCACTGTAGCACTGTGAGATGACAGTTGTCATGTACATCCTCAGGCCATTAGGAAATCTGGTGAGGCAACACCCATAAAAACCTCTTCACAAACTGCAGCATGGGGAGCAGACATGAGTGGCCAAATACACATTCCTCAGCCCTCTCTACATGTTCACTGAAGGCAGTAGGTGACCATGGCTGTAATTGCTTCACTGTGATGCTTGCCAAGGAAACAGTGTAGGAAAACATGGCAGATACCTGGCTGATCTTGTACATGGTGATGGGGTGGAGCCAACTGAATGGAAGAACATTCAAAAGAATCCAGCTGGGCTATGCACAGGCACAGAGTGAGTGTTCTGATTGCAGACACTAGCCAACAGTGGCTGTTGTGGGGATGAGGAGACACTGAAAAGTGTTACTGTAGATTATGAGTGGGTTACAAGCAGGTGACCGTGGTGCTTCTAATCCCAAGTAGAGGCTACAGTGCCAGTACAGAAAGTCAGAAGGACCCTGGGTTCCCAGGTTGATTCTGTAAGACAGTGAAGAGGTTTTTCCATGTCTCTAAGCCCAGCTCTCTCTAATCCTTCTCTCTAAATGTTCATATGCATGTGAGAAGGAAAGCTACCCAGATCCAAGCCTCTGCCCACTCTTCGTTAGGGCCTCACAGTATTCAACTCAATGGACCGAGTCTCGGCATCTTTGTTGCTGAAATGGACAATCCCATATTTACAGTATATAATGGGATGTTCAAGAGGACTGTACATTTGTCCAGTCCAGCAGGGTTTGATCTGTTGTAGTTGTACTCTGACTTTTCTTATTGACTGCCAAGCTTCCTTGAGGAAAAAGACCATCTTCAGACATCTTTCGATTCCTGGTCTTTCTTTCTACTTGATGACTGGTTAAGTCTTTTCCCACCACCACTCTTAATTTTCCATGAGAAGGAGACTTCCTCTCCCAATTCCAATGAATCAGAAAAATGGACTCCATTCTTCACTCTAGAAAACAAGCAAAACCTCCAGGCAGTCAGAGCCTGGTCCAATCTGTTCCCTTGGTTCCTTGTCCTTCCAGGCAGTCTCAGCTATGATATCTGGAAAGGTTTGAGGTGGCACATCTCCAGACTTTCTTTTACCTCTGCCACATAGTTGGTCATATTGTCTCTAGGAGCCAAGGGACACCTACAGAGGCTCTGGAGCTCTCAGAAGCCCACTGTCCTTCAACTGTCATGATAACCTTCCTGTCGTGGAATATTATTTTAACTGGGCAAAGATGTGTTACATCTGTTTATGTTGCTGCAGAATATTGCTTTAACTGTGTAAAGGTTTGTTATTTTTGTTTATGCTGTATCTGTTTAATTATGTACAGATGTGCTGCAGTTGTTTCCCCGTGCCTGCCTAAGGTGCCTGATTGGTCTAATAAAAAGCTGAATGGCCAATAGGAGCAGGATAGGCAGGGCTGGCAGGCAGAAAGAATAAATCGGAGAAATCAAGGCTTGAGAGAAAGAAGAGAAGGACGATAGAAGGGGACAAGTACGAGGGACACACCCAGGGCAAGAAGCCAGGCAGATGCCAGCCAGCCAGACATGAAAAAGCAGTGGAAGTGAGGTATACTGGGGAGAAAAGGTAAAAAGCCCCAAGGCAAAAGGTAGATAAAGAGAAATGGGTTAAGTTAAAAGAGCTAGCCAGCCATTCAGCCTTGATACTGTGGGAGGGGCTTGGTCCTGCCTCAACTTGGTACATCAGACTTTGTTGACTCCCCAAGAAAGACCTTACCTCCTGTGAGGAGTGGATGGGCAGTGGAAGAGGGAGAGGCAGGGGGTGGGAGAAAGGAAGCAGGAAACTAGGGTTGGTATGTAAAATGAAAAATAATTTTTTAAATAAAAAAAGAAGAGCTAGCCAGAAAGCCTGGCACACCCTCCCACAGTTCTATCTTCCGTATAGCATGCTGTGAAAAAGTAGGGACAGGGCAGCCATCGGAGGAATCTCTTTGTGCACACAGCTTTGTGGCCATCAGAGGAAGCTGAGCATCTCTTTGTGCGCACAGCTCTGGCTGCCATCAGCGGAGCCTGGGCATCTCCTTGTACATACAGCACTGTGGCCATCAGAGGAAGCTGGGCATCTCTTATGCACACAGCTCTGGTGGCCATCAGTGGAGCCTGAGAATCTCCTTGTACACACAGCTCTGAAGTTTTTCTGAGTTGCAGGCATGGAGTAGGGTATATTGCATCTCTGAGCTGTGGAGAGAGGGGAGCTCTTTTTGTCTCTTATTCAAGATAATATTTTTATTAATTGAGAATTTTCTACATGCATGCACATCTCAGATTCACCCATCACTCCTCCTCTCTATAATTTCTCTGGTATCTATCCATCCTCTCTCTCTCCCACTCTTGTCTTTTTTTTTTTTTTAAGAGCCCATTGGTTCTAATTTGTGTCTCCCACATACTCATGGATTTTTGGCTATCCAATGAAGCAAAGTCAACCTGCCAGGGATCACACACCCATAAAGAAGCTATCTCCCCTAGCAGCCAACAACTGTCAATTGTTTCTGAGCTTTGGGTGGAGGGGTCATGAGCCCTTCCACATGCCATGTTGGGGTGGCTGGTATGTGGACTCTCTTGTGTGTGTACTCACAGCTGCTCTGAGTTCACAGAGCAGGTATCACTCAGAGGGAAGATCCTGCTGATGTGTGATTTGATTTCTACCCGTCCTTCTGGATCCCAGCTCAAAATTGAGAGAGCAAGGTATACATACCAAAGCTAAAAATTTTCCCAAGAAGTGCATTGACACCCCACCCCCATACGTTTTCATGCCAATATATTCCAGTGCACTGTGATGGTAGAGACTCACTTCCAGCCCCCACCCTGTTTGTCCTCAGAGCCTTATGATGATGGGACTTCATGCATAAGGTGGCAGCTAAGGCTGCTGGGAATTGTGACTTTGATGGCAATCTCCCTTCTCACCAAGACCATAGAGCACCAGAGGACCTCAGCTGACTCAGCAGATACTCACAGCTACCGAGCCAGCAACTGTTGACTTCTGTGTTTGACCTCCATGTTCCCATCATGCAGTGTCACAGCTGTTTGAACTTGATCCATTCAGTGAGCCCAGGATTGCTCTTTGCAGGGACATGTTCCATGCTGCTAAAGAATGTTCAAGAGTGCAGTTGCTACTACCTCTTACTCAGGTTCAAGAGCACATTAATTTGGGTGACAGTCTCAAGCTGGAGGCTGTGCCTGGGTGGCCGAATAGGAGTCCAACACTGGTCAATGGCAGGTGATCAGAGCCACTGCTTTCCTGAGAGTTGGAGAGAAGGGCTACTATAGATAAGGAGTGAAGAAAGCAGGTTCATTTGGCCTCCCACATAACTTTCTGAAGCAAACAGCCATTCCAGGACCAAATACCTGCTTGTTTGAGGTTTTCAAATCACCATAAATAAGCTTAAGTTTGAATTATATGGTTGCAATGTGTATGTAAGGTCAATAAAGCAGTGTGAAGCAGGGAATTTTAATATTAAATGCCTGGCTCAAACAATTGCTCGCAGATGTTAGAGGAGGGCTAGTGCTTTTGGTCTTTCTACTCTGAGCGGATGGATCCTGGGGGAAGGACAGGGATTGGTGGAGGGAAGATCAACCCCTGGCTGGCCCTTGCACCTTCCCTCAGTCATGGAGGGAGGGTGGCCCTGGGCTTCCTTTATTGTTCTCTCTGGAGCTGCCTGGTTCTGCGTTGTAAGTGCCGGAAGATTAAGTTAATGATCTCTCCTGGTGCTGGTGGTGGGGGTCCCAGGCCTCATCCTTGGCATCCAGCCCCAGTGATTTTTCTTGGAAATAAAGAAACAGGCTGTCTAACATCAGGTGGAAACCTAGGTGCCTTGCACAGCCTCAGGTTGGAGAACATCTTTGTCTCAGGTGACAGATGGGTCCCATAATGCTCCCAGACCTCTGGCTCCAGCGGCACCCCACATGTAACATCAACAGTTCTGGCATTCTGTTATCCATTTCCATTAATGGATGACAGGGCTCAATCAGTCCACCCTGCCCACCCTGTGGGAAAAGCCATAGAGAGCAAAGAGAACACTTGGTCACCTTGGTGGCCTGATTTTTGTGTCTCTCCCCCAGCATAGCTCCTTTGCATTCATAGCAAGTGGTGATGCTTGAGTGGACACTGGGATACCATTTATCAAATCCTTATTCCTTTTGGAGTCCTGGCAGGCATGCTACATGTTGACTTGAAGGTGTCAGCAAAGCACAACTTTGTTTTTGTATAATGCCACTAAATTGGAAGGAGGCGTGCTTGTGGGTGACTGGAGGCTCTGCAGGAAAATATGTCTTATTTTTATATAATTCTGTATGTCAGGTTGTTAGTCTCCATTCTGTTGTTTATTGGGCTCTTTTTGTCTTTTTTTTTCCTCCTTGTAGCTTTGCAACCGAGGTTTGTGTCAGTTTTAAGATCCTAGAATTCCGTTTCTATCATAAATTCTCAGGAGTCATGGAGCTGTTGGTGGGAGACTCTGCACCTTTGTGGGCGACTCAGCATCTACTGTCTCCTAGTCTTTGGCTACAGAAATTATAGTATTACATAGTTGCAAGGATGCTCTATTTCTCAGTCTTTCTTCCAATCTAGGAGAGACAAGTTCCTGAACTCTGGAGAGTGAAGTACAAGAGGTTATGACATGTGAGTTTTGGAGTTACAGTTTCAGTGGAGGAGGTAAGCCCTTCTTTCTGCCCTCTACCCTCTACTCTATCCACACATGAATATACTACTTAGCCCACAATGATGAGGGTGGTACCTGAGAGATGGCAGAGCAGTGGGGACACCTGATCGTGAAAATGCCAAGGGCTTACCCAGTCAACTCTTCACTCTTCTTTTTCCTGGGAAAATTAACTACTGAAGCCCAAGACACTGTTTTCTTAGGTTTTATGCCGCATGGAAGCACACATAATCTTAGCTACTATGTTGCTAGAATTTCAAAGTTATGTTTAATTTACTGAGAGCAGAAATATCTCTTTCCTTCTTCCCCCCTCTTTCCTCCTCCCTTCCTTCTTCCTCCTCCTCCTCCTACACAGGGTCTCACTCCATAGCCCTGAACTCACTATGTAGACCAGGCTGCCCGTGAACTCACAGAAACCTGACTGTCTCCTCCCCCTATATGTTGGATTAATGCTGTAGGCCACCATGCCTAGGTAGTATCTATTTGTTTGTTTTGCTTTGCTTTGCTTTTTGAGACAGGGTTTCTCTTTGTAACAGTCCTGACTGTCCTGGAACTAGTATATGTTTCTTAAACAATACTAAGCACAAAGCCTCCTGGTTTTTCTTAGGAGATCATGGCACCTCAGGAGAGACATTGTTGTAAAGTCTTGCTTTCTTTTCCCACTCTTCATAGTCTTCCCTCTTTCCCTCCTTCCAAGATTTATCAGTTACTGTCCATCTGCCAGTGGTTGCACCTTATACTTATGGTGTTTTAATCTGGTGAGCATGGTTGGTGGAAAAGGTCCTTGGAGCCTGCCCTATCTTCCTGCCAAGGTGCTGGGCAGTGTTCTTTCCACCCCTAAACTCACACTCCCTGTGTTCTGTGTTGACCTGTATACGGTTCTCTATATGCCCATGCTGATTGCCCAGCTGTATCCACAGGCATCTGCCTTGAACAAGCTACTTGTTTCCTTCTCTGAATATTCTTCTTCCAATCCTGATGCTTTCACAAGCTGCTTTCACAAGAAACATTGCCCCGAGTGACTCTCTGAAGTCCTTGTTGGATCAGATTAACAGATATTTGCAGATTCAGTGATACCCTATCCTCCAGTCTTTGGTGGGCCCAGTGAGCCCAGGGACAATACTTCAGTGTCACATTGTGGATAGCAGCAGGGCTCATGGTGGCCCCTGAAGCAGAAACAAAAAAGGATGATATGGCCCCAAGCTCCCAGTATGCAAATGGCCCTATTACACCTTACTTCCTCCAGTTCTCAGCAAATCCCACAATACCCCACCTGCTGAGATTGTGCTTCAAAGTATAACATCCAAATCATGACATGTAGTTACATTTTTGTAGCATATGACTATCTTTGCTATTATGCTGTGTTAAGTTTCAGAAGATGTGAACAACATGACATCATAGCATCCTTTTGATGGTTCTGTCACCTTGCCAAGGAATTGCTCCTAAACCAGCTTATTTACCTCAGGGCATTTTATTCTCTGCCCCATTTGAAAGCAATTGGGATCAATTACTACCCTATCCTCCCATGTGAGATATGAAAGTACTGAGAAAAGTCTGGGAAGAAGAGAGTTATGCTACAAAATCAAGAGAGAAACCCTACAGAGAAGACAGTAGAAGCCTAGAATAAATGATAATTTTAAAAAGTCAGATGGGCAGTTGATAGTCTCTCTAAGTATCTGTGGGACTATGATATGCAAGCTGGTAATAGGATATTGTCCATTTTAGCAAAGAATCTAACAAAACAAGAGACACAGATGCCTAGCACAGAGGACTATGGAATTTTACATAAAGGGAAATATGATCTAATGAAGATATTGTCTCTCACTTTGTTGATGTATAGGAAGTTGGAATATGTGTAGGAAGAATAGGAATCATCAGATAGAGCTACTAAGACTTCATGTCAGTCAACAGCAAGACATTAATTTCTGCAGTGTTAGATGGTGGACCATTTTTCCATTAATGTTTGATACATAAACATCTCTTACAGCAAGCCCTAAATCATTGAAAAAGACAATTATCATTTTCATTTTCTTACCACACCTTCTATCCAGGTCCTGCAAAGTTCCTGGGGACTTGGAATTGGTGACTTGAGGCATCAGGCCCAGAGAAAACAGGATTTTGTTTCCCCCTAAGTCTCTGGTCCCATGTTCATACATTGGTCAGCATTATCTTGTATGTGTGTGTGTGTGAGGCTGTTTATTGGCATCTTTGAGGGGATTATATATATTGTTAGCTGACACTGGCTCACAGCTGTCAGTTCTGTCTTGTGCATCTTGGGATACTTCAGTCTTCTTGCACTTGGATGTGGTAGATATGCCTCCTGCACCAATCAGTTTTTTTTTTTTTTTTTTTTTTTTTTTTGTGGTCAACTTGATAGAGCCAAGAGTTATCTGATAATGGAGTCTCAATTGAGGATTTGTCCAGATCAAATTGACCTTTGGGGTTGTCTTGATTATTAATTGATGCAGGAGGGCCCAGCCCACTATGGGTGGCATCATTCCCTGGGCTATATGGGAAAGCCAGCTGAACATAAATAATCCTGCAAGTGAACCAGCAAGCAGTATTCCTCCACGGTTTCTGCTTCACATTCCTACTTCAGTTCTTTCCCTAGCTTCCCTCAATAATGACCCATGGCAGGGAAATATAAGCCAACAACCCCCCATCTACCTAAATTGCTTTTAGTAATGGTGTTTGTAATAGCAAGGCAGGGAAATTGGGACACCTTCACTAATGCACTAAAGTTCAATTTAAACAGTGACATTCAACAGACTTATTTATGACATGAAAGCTGGAACCGGAGGGTGGAGTGTGGCTTTGTCTAACCTCAGCCAGGAACTTGGGTGTTAGTGACTCAGCTATTTCTCTTTTCTCTGTGTACCAGCAAATGATCAAGGGGGTACAATAGGTTTTGCTTTGGGGTCACCAACAATGTTTAAGAAAGTATGGGAGTTAATGCTACTCCATGGGCGATAGGAGTTAACTGTACTTAAAAATTACATATTGCAGTGGGATGCCCAGAAATTAAACTGGAAGCATACCAAAAATGGGCATCCATATTGGCTCTCTTCCTAAATATTTGTGGGGCCATGTGTCAGCCATGCTCTCTCACACCAGTTACAAGATGGAAGCATTTGCAGCACTGAGATTTGCTTGACTGGAAATCATGATGACTGCACTTTGGGTCAGAAGACAAAAGCATATTTTATGTCAGCAGAAAGCAGGTTGCATGACAACAGATTTATGTAATTTTATGCTCAAGAGACAGCATATTTGATGGTACTCAGGAGATGAATAGGTTTTCAAAGTCATGGTCATTGTGTGTTTGGCTGATCTGGGAGAGTTTCCTACTATGATAACCAAGTCTGTGAAACCTGATGTAGCTCTCTGTTTCCCATCTATTCGAAAAGCAATTGTTTGAAGGTTTATGATCTCCAGGGACCGAGCATGGCACATACATGTCATGAATAATGAAAAATATAATATAGATGACTAATAATGTTTCAGGGACCCATTCACTGTTCCTAAGCAGTTAAAGGTACTGTCTCCTCAAGACAATCCTTTGAAGTTATCAATACTGTCATGTGCAACTGTGTCTAGACATATTATATTACTGAGATATTTATACATTATCCAAAGTCACATATGTAGACCAAAACCTGTGAAACTGCCACTGTACTGTTCTACCTTCAAACACACAGTGGAGGCCTGATGCATTTTCCCTGAAAAAGTAAGAGAAAGATGTGATTAGAAACAGCCATCCTATCAGGATCTTTTGACAGATTAAAAAAGTCCTAAAATGTCTGCCCACACTGTTCTCATTGGCTAGACATCACAGACATGCAAATGTCCACAGAGGAAGATTGACAGGGAATGGAGAGTTCTGAAGTTCCCATCAGGACCATTCCTCAGAGGGCTCTCCCTTGAGGAAGTGTGAAGATGGCACTTGACTGGTCTTCATACGTGAGAACAAAGATGTGAATACCGTGTGAACTTTTTATTTGATGTAGTAGAAAGGACATAGAGTTTGATGCAATCCCCATTACAAAGTGAGAATCATTTTGCTTATGCTAAGTGATCAAGACTACATAGACAGTATATGGCACCCAATACAATGGCTGCTGTCTTCATCAATGCCAGCATGCAAACCAGAAAACATCTTTATAGTAGGGAAAGATCTTCTAATTTAGTCTCATGGGCTATTCTTTGCAGGAGTTAAAGGGTACCATTTTCCTTTTGTTAAAATTCACTATTAGCTTGAAGGAATGGCTCCAGACACAGTATGTATGGCTTAGTAAGTAGCCTGATCCACAGAAACCAGTAGGAACACAAATAGCCCTTATATTGTCAATAAGGAAAATAAACATCTCCCTTGATTTCTTAAAAACAAACAAAAACATAACCCTGTAAAAAGTCACAAATTAGGCTTTTCATTAGAATTGAATATGAAATTTTATATTTTCATGGGAAAAGGTTTCTTTACAATACATCCAAAGATGTAATTATCCTATTTTCACTACTTTATGCCTAACTCAATCAATTTCAGTGACCTGGGGAAGTTTGATGTCAGCTTCACTTTGTTCCTCTAACCCTTGGGTAGATTTGGACCCACTGTCTTCACTTCCTGGGCTGCAGTTTCCCCATCCATAAATCAGGGAAACTGGAGATCAGTAACTATGCGGTTTAACCAGTTTCATTATTAAATTCTATAAAGCTGTGGAAGCTGGCCCTGGTCTCTAATCTCACTCACAGTGTATTGTAATGTCATAGTAACCCAGGTGCAGTCACCGTGATTCCATCAGAGAGGACACAAACAAAGCCCAGCCTGCAAGGCTGGGTATCAGCCCAACAGGTGTTTGTTTGTTATTTTTGAGATGAGTTTTAGAATCTGCATTTGAAGTTACAGTTCCATTAAAAAGGGGGGGGGGGCAGGTAAGCAGTCTCCTGCTAGAACCACTCAGTTAAGAGAGCAAGAATCAAATATTCTTGGAATAGTGTGTAGTGTCGTCACTAGTGGATCTGAGGCTTTGGGGTTGGGGAGCAAAAAGGACAGACTTTATCAGAAGATGTAAGCCCCTTTGGGAAGGAGCCCAGGAGCTCCTGACTCCCCCTTGATTCCCCAACTGAGAGCAGTGAAATCCTGATTAAGGAGCTGCTGCTGGTTTTTTGTTTTTGTTTTTGTTTTTCCCATTGCTTCCCTGGAAGCCAGCTCCCTTGATTAATATATAGGGTTCGTCACTGAGGAGGTGCGAAAACATACATTATGCTTTTCTGATGCTAAATATGCACACCTTTTAATCTCTGTTATCCAGCCTATGCAAGAGCCCACCAGAGAAGAAAATCAAATTACATGCTGTATACAGGAGCCTCCCTCCTCCAAAGTCCTGATTACTGATGAGAGAAAGCAGCAAGAATAATAGGATGCCAAAGGAAAGAAAAGGCACACACCCCAACCACAGATCGATTTCAATATCGCTTCTTTCAGGAAAATGAGACACATCTATGTATTTTATTTAAAGTATGAAGTGTTAAGTAAATCCTACGAAGTTCTGAGTCAGCACCTTTAAAACCATTTTCTCTTTGTTGAAGCCAAATGAAAAGTGATCGATCTGACTGGGAAGTGTAGGATTTGTGGGTCTGTATCAATCCACCATTTGGAGACCCTGCTCCAACAGTTGTATTTGGTAAGAGGAGTTCTTGAGGGGATTCATAGAAACTAAAATGCTTGTCAACAGATGAGGCACAAATGTACGATCCGAAGCTGTTTCTGGAATGAGCCATTTGGGGAACTGCCACAAGGCTTGAGATATTTGAAAGAAAATGTAGGCACCACGTGACAACTTTAAATAAAACATGGATGCCTTTGCAAACAGGGAGGGGCTTACTCTTGCTGATCTAGTAGTTTTCCCAGGGGGGAAAATGTATTTTCTTGGAATTAAACAGGATTTTCCTGTGACTGCAAAGCATGCATCTAATTAATTACTGATTGAGTCAAGCAAAGTACAGCTACATCTTTGTCTTGTGAAATACAATGGAAGAAACATTTATGGTTTGGAGGTTCACTTTATCAAAAAGAGTCTTCATCTAACTTGTTTTTTTCATACTAAACACATAGCTTTATTCAGGTTTGATTTTTAGCAAATGCATCAGGGAGAGAGCAGCAGGAAAGGGTGAAGCCCATGGGGGCAAGGCCCTCCCAGATGCCCAAGGAGGGATCTTGACTGCTTCCCGCCCGCCTTTTCTCACAACCCCTAAAGGGGCTTAAGTGGGCTGGTCCCCAATCTGTACAAGTGGTGCTTTGGGGTGAGGGAAAATGGAGAACAAGGTACCAGACCAAGGATAAGTGGGATAAAGGGCACAAGACCATTTGTCGGAATCCACAGCTTTCTGATTCCAAATTGAATTACAAAGCAAAAAAAGGGGGAAGTAGAGGACCTAAACCACAAGCAGTACCCAATTCCCTTTCCCCCTCCAGGGCGGTGAGGGAAGAGGTAGGTAGCTTCACCAAGGCCATGGCTCCCTCATTCCTGGCCAAGGGAGCTAGGTGAAGGGCAGGGTCTCCCTGATAGTTTGAAGGTGTGAGGGGAAAACCAGCCTAGAGCCCAGCCAGAGTGGCACCCAGCTGGGGGAGGGGCCTCTGTAGGCACAAGGATCACTGCTGCCACCAGTGAGTCACCCCGGGAGCCCGTTATTTATCCCCTGCCATGATTGCAGCAGCTGCCTCCTCTGTCATGGCACACAGCACCATGATCAGAATCTCTTCTCCACAGTCATACTTCTGCTTAATCTCCTTGTCAAGGTCTCTCTCAGGCCTACGAAGGCCCTCTTGTACCTCCCCACTGTCCCGGAGCAGAGATAGGTACCCATCCTGGATGCCAGTCAGCTGGAAGTCATTCTTTTTGATGTTGGGGACATCCATATTATGAGTTGACAGGCAGATACCTTCATATTTCTTACCAGTAAAAATGTCAATACCAACCAGGTAGACTTTGGTTGGTATGGCCGCGTTTGCCAGTCTTTGAAGTAGACATCTCGACGACGTTACATGGCTGGCCTTTGAGCACCACAAAACCATTCTTACTTGATGCTGAGCCCTGCACTGGGAAGGTGGCTGAAGCCCCTTCATCTCCTGTCTCTAGGTCCAAATCATCTGCCACTTAAGAGACTTCCACTCCAACTCGTGCCAATGTACTGACTTGATCTTGTCCGCTGGCGGGAGACCGACAACTTCCTCCAAACCTGGTGCTGAAGCCTCTAGTACATGAGGTAGCTTGTTGGAGCCCATTCCCTAGGGTGGGATGCCATGCTAAGATTTAATGCATGGGAGAGGGACAGGGCCCTGTCCCAACCTAATGAGCCAGACTATGTTGACTCTTCATGGGAGTCCTTACCCCTGTGAGGAAGAGTGGACTTGGGGTAGGTTGGGGGCGGAGGCGAGGAGGGGTGGGAGGAGGTGCCTGGTGGGGGTGGGAGGGAGAACTGTGGTTGGAATGTAAAATAAAATCCAAAAAATGGAACAAAAAGAAAAAAAAAAAGAGCCTCCCTCTAATAGACAAAAGAGGAATCTCTGTGTGTTCAAAGATTAAAAGCTGTCCAAGTCGGATAGTTGAAGGGATCCTGTATGTCCAAAGAAATTCAGTTTCTTTCCTAGCTAAGGAGGATTTGTAATTAGCTGGGAGTACATTGCCTCACTGTTGCTGTGACTATAGGAAGACCTCCTTAGGCCCCGGGACTGAGAAAGAGCAAAGAGACAGATCCCTTGACAGGTAGATACTTTTTTAGCGTGCAATTGCAGCCAGCTACTTGCCCATCGCACAAGCTGAAGAGGAGCTAGGTGAAGCCAGTGTGTGTTAATGACAAAGTATTTTAAAATCGAAGTCCACAAAATTGTCAGCGCATTGTTATCGTTGACCTCTTCTCCCTCCTTATTGCCACATGCTAATTCTCCAGGTGTTCTAGGTAAGTCAGTGTTGCTATTGGTTCCATGATTTTTCTGTTCCAATCCCAGTCCCAAGGTCTGCTGAGCCTCAAGACCCTTCCTTGTGGACAATTTCACAGGTAGATGAGCTTGGCCATGCTGGAAATTTTTGTGAAGAATCTAGTGATCCCATCTAGACAGCTCCCTTCCCTCCCTCCCTCCTCCCTCCCTCCCTCCCTCCCTCCCTCCCTCCTCCCTCCCTCCCTCCTTCCCTCCCTCCATCCCTCCCTCTCTGTTTCTCTGTCTCTTTCTCTCTATCTGTCTGTCTGTCTCTTTCTCTCTTTCACTTGAGCATGTTTGAGTTTGAGAGTAACTCAAACTCTAGGAGCTTCATACTTTTAAACAAATATAACTACCGACACACTCTTATTTCACCTATCATTTCCTTGCTTGTTACGAATTTAGGATTATTCTGTGGCTTACATTTGGACCAGCAACACACTTGCATTCTGTTTTAATTATACCACATTAAGCGTCTGTTGTAATGCTCCCAGTGTTCCCCCTGTACTGAGACAGGTGAGTATCAGCCTTCTGAGAGCTCACAAAAAGGGGGAGGAGCAAATCTCACAGGAATAGTGCTGGTATTCAAGGCAGATATGGAAGGAATAGAGAGAAACCTTGACCAATTCATAACTAAAGCTGAGAATGTGGTGAGGTGAGGGGTGTGGTGATAGTAGGTGGTAGATGATTGCCATAGTATCATTGATTTCTCTTCTGAGACTCATAAAAGAAACTTTGAGCATCCCCTGTGTAGGATCCTATCATTGTCGTGGTATAAGGAATTCACATGCAGAATTAGATACTTTGGTCACATACGTTGCAGAAAAAGGAAAGTCAAAATTCAGCACTGGAAATCTAAGAATGCATGACTGTAGTTCCAGAATGTAGCCCTTCATGCATAGAAAACAAAAGGACAGACACTCAGTGTCTTTTTGTTGTGTGTGTGTGTGTGTGTGTGTGTGTGTGTGTGTGTGTGTGTGTGTGTGTGTGTAGGGGTGGGTGATGTAGTGGGTGGGTGTGTACATCTGTGCAGACCGTCAGTCAGTGTGGGATGTCTTCTGCATGATTCTTCACCTCACCCCTTTTTCTGGCACAAGGTCTTTAACTGAACTGGAGCTCACAGATGTGGTCAGACTGGCTAGTGAGCTCTGCGGATCACTCTTCCAGTCTTTGCATCCTGGAATTGGGGTGATAGATGCACACTGTCACCCTTGGATATTTATGTAGCTTCTGGGATCTAAACTGGGGTCTTCAGGATTGTACAGTAGGCACTTTACTGACTGAGCTGTTTAGCCAGTTCTCCGTGTCAGTATTTTCATGCTCACTGCACTTACCCACCAATCCACCCTTATAAATTTACTTACAAGATTAACCTGAAAAGACATCTATACAGTATCATCTATTAAAGCATTGCTTGCAATAAAAAGTCTGAAAACCATTTATATTTCCATTAATAGTAATAATTAAAGATAAATTAGTTGTACTGGTTTGAATGAGAAATGTCCCCCATCCCCCATAAGCTTGGGTATTCGAAAACTTGGTTCTCAGTTGGTGATGTGTTGGGGGTCTGGGAAGATGCAGCCTTGCTGGAGGAAGTACATCACTGGGAGTGGGCTCTGAGTGCTCACAGCCTCACCCTGCTTCCAGTTTGCTTGCTCTGCTTTGTGTTTGTAGTTGAAGAGGTGATCTCTCAGCTTTCTTCTCTGGCTGCTCTCTCCTCTTCCCTCTAAACCAAAACAAACGCTGTCTCCTATAAGTCACTTTTAGTTGTGGTATTTTATCTCAGCAACAGAAAAGTAACCAATGTGTTCAGGCTGCACTGTGTCTCCGTGGAAAAGCCTGTGCTAGCATTAGCAGGCCCAGTGTGCGTTCAGTCTCCAGTGTGCCCTCCCCCCACAAAGAGCACTGGTACCCATCAACACAATAGACATCTTTGTATTCACCAAGAGCACTGAGTAAATTTCATATTTCCTATTTGGAATGGTTTTAATATAAAAATTGAAGAAGTAAGTTTGTATCATATTCTATTACTTGCCTAAAAATTAAAGGTGAAGCTGTGAGATGCCTCAGTAAGTTAAAGTGGTTACCATGGACACTTGATGGCCTGAGGTGAATCACTGAAATGCACAAGGTGAGAGGAGAGAATCACCTCCCACAAGCCTATCTCCTTATCTCTATATACTTAGCCTTTGAAAACACAACTGGAGTGTGTGTGGAGAAAGAGACACAGAGAGACATACATACACAGAGACAGACAGACACACAAAAGCATATTCAATTAATTGAAAACAAAAAAGTGTATTAGTTCATAGATTAATGTATACACACTGTACATGAATACAGTGCTTCTGGGAGAGTACATAAGAAACTGGTAAAATGATTTCCCTGCTATGACAGGAGCCCAGTGTACTTTTTCTTCATTACTCATTCATGCACTATGAACACTATCACATTTTTAAGTATGAGTCTCCTCCTGTGGCTTTTCCATTAGTAGCCAGGGCCTTGGGAGTGTCCTGTTTTGTTTTTTGTGGTTTTTTTTTTCTGCTTTATTTTCTGTAGAGTTTCACTTGTTTTTGTCATTTCTTCAGCTGCACCTACCAATTTATTAATACTCTCTTCAACCATGTTTTGACTGCTACATTGATTCCATTTAATGTATGTTTAATTTCTGTATTCTTGATTGGAAAAATGTCCTGTTGCATTCTTTTAAGTTGGCTTCATGTTTTTACACACTGGCTCTTTTTCTAAGAGGTTTTTGGAAAACTTATTTTTAAACTATTTATTTTGGCTTATGATCTCTAGATTCATATTCCATTATTTTCAGTTCATGAGTCCCTCAAGCCCATCTTTTGGTATTTTCTGTCATGAACGCTTAGGCACCTCTTCCTCCCCCCCACCCCCGTGTGTGTGTGTGCATGTGCACATGTGTGTGTACATATCTGTGTGTTTGCATGGTGTGCACTCATAGTACATGCCCATGAGTGTACAGGTGTGCACATGTCAGTGTGAGCACATGTAAAAATAGAGAAGGATGCTGGGTACCTTCTCTGTATCTCCTCATCCCATTGCCTTGAGTCAGCATCTCTCACTGAACTGTATGCTCACTGTTCAGGTTAACCTGGATGGACGGTGAACTCGAGGGAGCTCCCTGTATCCTGCATCCAACACATGTCCCTACATCTATGCCCAACTTTTTTTTATATAGTTTTTTTATTTTATTAGTTCAAATTAGGAACAAGCTTGCTTCAGATGTCAATCCCTTCTCCCTCTCCCCTCCTCCGCCCCAACATCCCACCTGCTCCTACCCATCTCCCCTCCACTCCCCAGGCAGGGTAAGGCCCTCAAAAGGGGCTCCCCAAAGTCTACCACATCATCCTGGGCCAGGCCTAGGCCCTACCCCATGTGTCCAGGTCAAGAGAGCATCCCTTCACAAGGGATGGGTTCTCAAAATCCCCTTTTTTTTTAAGACCTTACATATTTAATACAGTTATGCCCAACTTTTTATGTTGTTTCTAGGTATTCAAACATAGATCCTTATCTCACAGAGCAAATGCTCTTGTCCATTGATTCATCCCCTCCCCAGCCCTATGCATCCTATTCTTAATGTGCCTTACGTGTTAACAAGGTTTGGTGCAGGACATGGACCCAGCATGCAGTGATCCAGTCCAGCCTCCCTTGCCTAACCTCTTCCTCTCCCTTTTCCAGCCTCTGGTCCTCACAGTTCTATAGTCAACTCCATGCTTTTCTTTCTAAACATTCATGCTTGAGGAAAAGCATGGGTGCTTTTCTTTGTCTGCTTGTGTCACTTAATATAATGCCCTCTGGTGCCACTCATTGCACTGCAGATGGTAACTTCTCAGCTTTGTGATTTTGCTCATAAACTCAGCCTTCCAAAGTCCCAGCTCCCGTCCTTTCTCTCATGTGGGAATCCACAAGGTAGGGCTGGCTGGCTGGTTGTCTATTTGATTCTGTCAAGGGTATCCCCATAAGGGAGATGGGTTTTTCAGTCCAGAACCTGTGGAGCCATGGTTTCTGGGCATCATTGCCTACCAGAATTGTGTTCCTTTGGGAGAAAGAGACAAACTCTTCCCTTTGGATAGATTCTTTGTTTTCATTTCTCTCAATTAGTAGCACTCGGGAGATCTTGATTCCTCAATGAGTTCCCTTCAATTTCCACCCCAACCTCTTTCTGCCTGTGAATTTGACTCTTTTTTTTCTACACAATCATAAAACTTCAGTCATCAAACCTTGGTGGCCTCACAAGTATTCCAGACTACAGCAGACAAAGCTTTGCCCTCCCATCCCATGGCCTTCATTGATTTCCATACTTCAAGTAAAAGATTTTTTTCCTTTCTGTTGCAGTATCGACTATTCCCTGTGTGCATTGAAGGCAGCTTTAAGACAGGTAATCCATATTTGGGGGAAGATATTTATAATATGCAAATTATTCAAGGATGGTTCCCAGAACTCAGGAGGACTTAAGGTAGCTAGGAGCATAGGCCTGTGAACTTTGGCTCTATATTAACTGGGATAGGAAGCCACTGAGTGACACAAAAGAGAGATGGCATGTCCTGAGTCATGCTCTTAGTTGATTGATCATCCATGGTGTTAGGGGAAATGCAAAACAGGGAGAATAGCTGTGAAGTGACTGCAAATAACAGGGATGTTCAGCTATGATATCAGAGGCAGGGTTGTCATGCGGTTGCTAGATTCTGTGTGCATTAGAAAGATCCGACTTTCTGACAGACTGGATACACACTCCAAAAGAAATAGTAGAGCCCAGATCCAATGTCTCCAGTCCTTCATCTAATCTAATTTAATTCAAACCCAAATTCCTGTTCTTCCTTCCAAACTTGCTCTACCCACCATCATCTCTCATTTTGACTTCTGGCAACTCTATTCTTTTAGTTGTTCAGGCCTGAAATCTAGACATTACTTTGACAGGTTTCAGATCTGTGTCTGGTTTTAATCATCTGATTTACGTTTTGTGGGAAAAAAAATAAAGTTCAGTCCTACTCTGAAGTGAGTGTGTATTTCTCATAACCATCCCAGTGGAAAGGAATCAGCATGTGTTGTGGGATTATTATTTAAATGTTTATAGTCTGCCATTTTCTTCACACCAAGGCCCCAGCAGTGTAAGTCAGCTAGGCTCATGCAGGTATTGTCTGCTCCATCTGGTCCTTGGCGTTCTGCAGGCAGGCCCTGGATGGTGCAGTGGCTGATCAGACGGGCTCACACAGGTATTGTCTGCTCCATCTGGTCCTTGGCGTTCTGCAGGCAGGCCCTGGATGGTGCAGCAGCTAAAAGTCCATATGGTCTCAGGTGTAGCCCCAGGTAGAGCATATTGCAGCATGGCAGTGTGTGGGCCCTGAGGCAGGAATGGCTGCTGGGAGGCACGCATCTGAGTGAAGTGGCCACCGCTGTGCCCAAATCAGAGGGCAGAAGGTGTTCTTGGCTCCCACGATGCTCTGCACTTCCAGGACTGGTTGGAGACTGAGAAGCCATCCTGAACTGCAAATGTCATGCCCAGGCAGAATCCAGAGAGAGTGCTGAAAATGTACTATTCCCTGCCTGTTCTCTGCCCTGCTAAATCAGGTAAGGGATCTGAAACAGTGTAGATGGAAACTGATGTGCCTGGGGCCTCAGAGTGGGGTCTCTGCAGTGTGGTCTGTTCTCCAATCATCCTAGCTGTGATTTAGGAGTTTTGTTCTTTCCTTCATTTCTAAATACAGAAGTAGCGATTGTCTGCCTTGAATGCAACTGCACTTGTTTTACTTTTAACTTCATCAGTTGAATCAAGATACAGTGAGCATGCTCTTTAGTCCTTGAACTAACAATGTTATCTTGGAGTTTAATGTTTTCATTCAGTTATGAAGAATCCAACAGAAGATAGTGTGTCGTCGGTCCATTCTTAGTGATACAAGGAAAGACTGTGAACTGGGTGCATGTAAACCACAGAAGTGTCTCACAGTTCTCAAGGTTATATGTCCAAGTTCAACGTACCAGCAGCTGTGCACCTGGGGAAGTCTCACTTTGATCCACACTTGCTCACTTCTTCTCATGCCTTTATGTATTAGAAAAGTGAGCTGATTCTCTTGGGAACTTAATCATGAAAACCACTACCACCACCACCACAACAACAATAATAAACAATAATGATAATGATAATACCCTGTGATCACATCATCCCCAGACACCTCCTACTACCATCACATGAGATTTAAGATCTGAGTATATTGGGCTGGAGTGATGGCTCAGCTGTTAAAGGCTAGGCTCACAACCAAAAATATAAGATCTGAGCATATGAATTGTGGGGCACAGACACACATTACTATAGAAAATTTCAAGATGGGGTTGATCTTGTCAGCCTTCTCTACCCACTGCTCAGTGCTGACAAAGATGCAGCTTTGGTTCTCTGTTCATTTGGGTTTTCTCCTTTTGCTGTTCTACCATTCCATGTATATATATCTGACTCTATTAATTTTTTAAAGTCATATGCTGGGCTGGCAATCTGGCTTAATGGGTAAAGACTGAGTCCTGATGTGGGAGGCCCTTCTGCATGCTGCAAACCTATGTTACTTTTATTGGTTGATGGACAAAGCTGTTTTGGCCAATGGACAGGCAGGATTTAGCTAGCAGGAATTCCAAACAAAGAGGCAGGGAATAAAAGACAAAGGACAGACATCATGTAGCTACCAGGAAGGTAGGATGCCTGGGCATTCTCCGATAAGATAAGGCCACGTAAAGATACAAGATTAATAGTTATAGGTTAATAATTAAGAAAGAGCGAGCCAATAAGAAGCTTAAGCCAATGGGAAAACAATTATAAGTAGATATTAAGTTCAGAGTGGGTATTTCATAGCGGCTGTGGGGACCCGATTAGATGGAGAGAAACCAGTCCAATAGGACTGGACTAGACAGAGAAAATCTCAGCAGTGTCCCATCCCTGGGATACACATGGTTGGAGGTGGGAAGTTGTCCTTTGACCTGTCTGTATGAACTGTGACATGTATGCCACACTCCTCAATAAATAAGCTAATCTAATAAAAATTGTAAATCATATGTGATCCTGGGGTCAGCCTTATATTGAAGCGTCCAGATAATGGGAACTTAATCACACTTTTGACATGAAATTGGTTAGTTATTTCTTTTGTAAATAATATTTGGAATTTCCACAAGGCAAAAAGTAACATATGCATATTTGTGAACAATAACAGGGGATCAAATAACTTATTATTTTCCTAGATTATCAAAGTATGTAAAAGAACTTTGCATCAACTTGTTATTTATATATTTATGAAGTTTCAAGTAGGATATGTGTATCCCAGGGTGAGCTCAAACTTTCTGCATAGCCAAGAATGACTTTGAACTTCTGATTCTCCTGAGTGCTAGAATTAACAGATGCATACCACTAAATCCAGGTTGTGTGGTACTGAGGACTCAAACCCAATATTTGTGCCTGTTAGGGAAGCAGTCTATCCATGCAGCCACATTGCTGCTCCCCTCACCCCAATTTGCTTTATAAAACTCTACCAGTTCAATCCCAACCATCACCAACATCAAAGTAGGGCTGGGAATGTAGCTCAAGTGGTGGAGTGCTTGCTTAGCATGCATGAGGCAGTGGGTTTGAACTTGGACACATTGGCACATGCTCCTAAGCCCAGCACTAGGGAGACAGAATGAAGAGGAACAGAGGCTGAAGTCATTCTCAGTACTTAGTGAGTTTGTGGCCAACCTGGGCTATATGTAGTAAACAAATTTTAAAAATATTTGCAAGAAGGAGTGTTCAATGCCATTTCTGTAGCTTTGCTTAGATTAATTAAGAATTGTGATTTAAAAGAAGTAAGAGAAATTATGGTTAAGTATAAGCACATTTTTATAGCTCTGGAAGGAGTTTTATAATGCAGAAGGAACACCGAGGACATATGAGATAAAGCCTTCTAAAGAGCTAATAGCAGTCATTAGCTGGGTGTCCACTTGCCAGTCTAGTGGTTAGAATGTGATGCACTGCTCTGTTGACAGATGACAGTCATAGTTGAAATTCCTAGTAACAGTAGAGCCACCTTTGTGGTCTGACCCCTTGTACCTCTGAGCACACCGAAGTTGACTGGGATTATCTTTAACTTCTCAGGGTCATTTGCCCATGGGGCCATTTCTGATTGAGCATGAGGGTACTCATACAGTCAGGAAAGTCCATGAATATCATCATCTTCTCTTGACATTTTTTGTCTATACCACAGAGAAGAACACTGGCATTTCAAATTCTTCACCCAATACATGTGTGCGAACTTGTGTTGTTGGGTCCCTTGGTCAGTGCAGAGCTGTGAAGAGTGTTTTGTGTCTCACCTTTGTCTCCTGTCATCTGTGTAGACACTTGTTGGGAGAGCTCTATCATTTCAGTCCTTAGATATATGTATCCCCCCCAATATCTGTCTTCTTCTCATGTGGCCCCCAATGGCGTTGCTTGCTTCATGGGTCTTCCTTACCTAGAAACAAGCATCATATTCCTCCCAGATGTAGTTCATCCCACTGTAACACTGAGGTGTCCCTCACAACCTACCCCAAACTGCCTCCAAGAAACTTGTGTTTACACATATCACTCTGAAAATGCTTAACTTTGCATGCATATTGCCAGCTATTTAACCTGTTAATATTTCAGACTCACACTGGGCATTTTGCGATATGCTTTGTCTGAAAGGCTGGCCCTCAGGGCCTAGTTTTAGGCTTTCACAGGAAGCTCTGTGGTGGCTAAAGCTTAATTGGCTTTGACACACTGTAAATGGTTAAGATGCCAGTTGTTTGGAGAAGGGCGTGATGCCATGCAGCTTTCTCCTGTAAAGAAAGGATGGGCTGAGCAGCACTGTTATCAAAGGTTTGCAGGCAGCCATGCAAAAGGGATGAGACATTGGGAGGAGTGGGGAGAGAAGTTGCTGGCTGTGGCCTGGGGTTTGGGATTTGTTCACTCTAGGTCCTGATAATGACAGTGTCTGTGCCACACTGTGTGTCCTCTCCAAGGGTGGAGAAAGTCACTTTTAGTTCTCAGAATACCATCAGTAGCTAATGGGTCCCAGAAAATAATTCTGGACAGGGGACTAAAAGGAGGGGGTAGGGAATGGGCACAAAGCACAGCTGTATAAGGAGGAGGAGGACCCGAGTTCAATCCCCAGAACTTTTTGAAAAGCCAGACACAGTACAGTTACCTGTAGCCCCAGAACTAGGGAAACAGAGGCAGTGGATCCCAGGATTTCACTGCTGAACAGCTAGTGTAGCTGAATTAGTGACTCCAGGTTCAGTGAGCGGCCCTGACTTAAAAAAGAATACTAACATTATCCCTGCTTGAAGTCTGAGAAGTGAGCTCTTGCTTCCTTGCCCAGTGCTGACTGCTGTGTTTTCTTGCCTTGATGAAATGAATTCTTATCCTTCTGGAACTGTAAGCCCACAATAAACCAGTCATTCTGTAAGTTGCTTTGGTTATGATATTCATCACAGGACTAGAAAGGGCTTCCCATACCCTGCTGAAGACATTCTTCTGTTTATCTTGCCATCCTTTCGAGCCAGGGCAATGTCATTCACACAGATCTGATGCTTAGAAAGTGCTTGGTACAGCAGCGTTACTGTAGATGCAGCAAGTGCAATGACAGGCAAGTTCTTGGGAAGTCTATGTCCTGACTTCCCTACTTTGTGACTGGAATCTTTAGGTAAAGGACTATGCAATGAGCAAAACCTGAGGTTGAAATAGATCCCCAAAAAGGGAAACAATGAAATGCAAACAAACAAACAAACAAACAAAACAAAAAACCTAGTTTTTCATAGACAAATTCCAAATCGCATAACAAAACCAATCTCAGCTCCTTATAACCAGAGGCACAGATGGGACCAAAGATCTCAGCATATCCATGTGTCAGATATTATCCCCATAGCAGAAGCAACATTAACAAGCTAACATAAAGAATTCAAGGATGGAATACTAAAAATGAACCTTGAAACAAGGCAGACATTTCTTTTTATATTTATAACTATCTCAAGTGATTTCTTAAGATTTTCCTGTAGGGGACAAAAATAGAAACATGAATAATATCTATTACTTAGATCTCTCTCTAGCTTGTGACTTCCATGAAGACAGGAGCTCTTGTTTGCATACCTTATCAGTGTCATAGGTCCTATGCACTACATGTAGGCACACACATTCTTGACTGACATAGTGCTTGAAATAGTGTAGACCCTGAATAAATTTTCAAATGGAGTGGCTTGTCTAGTTACTTAACGATTATTAAGATGTTTCCATGAGAGCTACAGTGGTAGCTCAGTTGGTAAATCACTTGCTTTGCAAGCATGGTAACCTGACTTCAGTGGTTCCTGGAACCAACAAAAAAAAAAGGCTATACATGGTGGTGTTGGCATACAATCCCAGTACTGGGGATGGAGAGATAAATGAATCCCTGGGGTTCCCTGGCAAGGCAGACTAGCCTCCTTAGCAGGCTTCAAGCCAATCAATGACTACCTTACAGAAATAGCTCCCGAGGAATCATTTACCTACAGTCTAAGACTGCTGCAGAGAGTTCTTTGCAGTTTGTCAGGAAAGACATCAGGGCTATCCTGGAAGCTAATGACAAGTACAGGCTACAGATTTTGAGGAACCTGCAGATCCCCCATGTAACTTTCAGACAGAAACAGGAGGCTGGTTGATTACATTTTATCTACCACCACCCCCTTTTGATGGGGGTCTTACTGTGTAACCCTGGCAGGTCTGGAACTTCCTTTGTAGACCAGGCTTGGTTGATCACATTTTTTATCCATATACAGGAAAGATAGGAAGAGGGAGAGAGAGACAAAGAGACACAGAAACACACACACACACACACACACACACACACACACAGAGAGAGAGAGAGAGAGAGAGAGAGAGAGAGAGAGAGAGAGAGAGAGAGAGAGAGAACACATACACACACACTTGAGAGCAGAACATGGGAAATGATACAAGGCTATAAATCCTCACAGTCCACCCCCAGTGAACAGTGACATACTCCTCCACCAAAGCTGTGCTTCCAAAATGGTCCATAATCTCCCCTAATAGCACAATGAACTGGAGACCAAACATTCAAACTACATGAACCTATGAGAGTTAGTTAGTTTGTTTGTTTGTTTCATTCAAGTCACCACAGAGGTCATGCAAGAATCAAGACTTGCTACCCTTGGAGTTCACATTTAGAATGAACCCAAATGCATACGGAAACCATGTCTGCTACTGAAACATCTTGCTGCTGTTGTTGTTGCTGTTTAAGTGTGTTCACTCTCGATTTCTAAAATATTTGTTTGTGTCTGAGATGGAGGCCTTCTTCCTTTTCCCAGTCTTCAGATGGACTGAGCAGATGGGTATTGCACCCAGTTCTAGATGCCAGAATCCCAGGGTTCTGTCTCTGTAGCAGGCTGCTATAGTAGGAAGCAGCACACTCTTTTCCTAGGCCTTTTTTGTTATCTAAGCAGGAATTCTGTAGAAATTTTATAATTCACAATGACCATATACCCAAAACTATGGCTAACAGGTAAATAGTTACACGGTAATTTACATTATTTTTGCTTCATTGGTTAGGATTATCTATCCAGTCATTCAAAATTGAATGCTTTGGCTTTCTTTCCTACTCACCTTAGTAACTTAATTTGCTACCAAGTTTCCCCATTTCAAAATTTGCAATGCTGAGTGATGGTGGCGCATGCCTTTAATCCCAGCACTTGGGAGGCAGAGGCAGGTGGATCTCTGTGAGTTCAAGAACAGCCTGGTCTACAAAAGCCAGTTCCAGGACAGGACAGCCTTCAAAGTCACAGAGAAACCCTGTCTCAAAAAAACAAAAACAAAAACAAAAACAAAACAAAACAAAAATTTTGCAATGCTGCTCAAATCCATCCCTTCTGCCAGAATTCATTTCTTTAGCTCACCCCATCAACATCCCTTTGAAATATCTAACTCTCCATTAGAGAAACAGGTATGCAGACATCTTTGATGGGTTCAGAGGAAAAGAGATGATGCAATGTACATGGACATTCTAGAAGACAAGGTAGTCTTGGGACAGAGACTGAGCACCCTAGAAAATAAGCATGTGGGTAACTTCTTCCATCCTGTGAGAGATGGACTTAATCTAATAGGTGACTAGGAATCTCTGGAAGTGTGTTGAGTGGTGTTTAGGGGAGGAGTCAGAGAAAAGCTTGTGGGGCTCAGGGATGGGAGCCTAAGACTCAATCAAGGGATCTCGTTTCAGTTGATGACATCTGATCTTCTTAAAACACTGCTTTCTCAACTCTACCTCCAGACATGTAGCATCCTCCAGTGTATTAATAGCTTTTTGTCAGCATCTAACCAGTGCCTTGCCCAGCCTTCCCATAGAAATGGCATTTGGGTGTATAGAGGGAAGTGTTAAAATAGAAACATTCTTTAAAGTCAATGATGCTGTCCAATGAATGTTTCTACCTCAGAAAGTCCTCGTGTTGGATAGAGCATTCATTCCCTATAGAATGACATTTGGAGGAAGATTCAGTCCTTTGTGTTGTTTTGCTCAGGCAGATTCCTGTTCATAGGTAAATAGAATAATGGTTCTGACAATTCCTACTATTTGGCCACATACAGTGAAGTGTAAGAAACAATTGCTGCTCATTAATTATATCACAGGTTTCTGTTTCTTAGGAGTGATATATATGTCATAATTATGGTATATTCAGAATTAAATGAAGGCTATCTTCAGGACTGGCAAATGCATTTCAGAAGTAAAAGAATGGAATAATTGTAATTTTTGGAGGAGCATCGGCCCTTAGATTAAGGAATAGTTGAGTATAGCCGATAAGCAGTGTAAGCAGGTAGTGTGTGTGTGTGTGTGTGTGTGTGTGTGTGTGTGTGTGTGTGTGTGTGTTCCTGCCTGTGAATGTATACCTATGTATATGTTTATGTTCTCTGTGAAAGTGAATGCAGGTGTAGGTAATGCACACATGTATGCACATTCATATGAAAGCAGGGAGGCAACTTCAAATATTGTTCCTTAGGTTCTGTCAACCTTTAATTGTTTTTATTTTTAATGTGGGTTTTAGGGGTGTATCTAACTCAGATTCGTGTGTTTGCAAGGCTGAGCTATCTCTTTAGCCACTGGTTTTTATTTTTAATTTTTAATTTTTAATTTTTGAGACAGAAGTCTCACTATGTAGCTCAGGTTGGGCTCAAATTCCCAACAAGAGTGTTGTAATTACAGGCGACTATCACCAAAGCTGGGAAGTCTTATGGAACAGCATCAGGTAGATCAGAGGCAGGAGTGGGGATTTTACTCAGTGGCTGTTGGGATGTGAAGCCTTCATTTTGAAACAAATCTTCGGGTGGACTAAAATTGAGAAAAATTCCACTCAACACTGTCAATTCAGTGAAAAACAAACAAACAACAACAACAAACACAGCTGAACCAGTAGTTCGGCAAGATGCCAGGACACACAGCAGTCTTCCTGCCTTGGGTCAGGTTGGTGGAGGTGTTATCCACTCTCACTTCCTGTCTCCCTCAGAGTGCCTATTGTGTGGAGGGCCTGGAAACTTCCTTCTTCAGAAATGAAACAAAACAGGGTTCTGCCTCTTTGTGTGGGCAGACTGGGTATTAGAAAGAAGCAACACAGTGTAAAGAAATTGCTATTCACTTGGATTTGGTGGTTCATTTGTACCTGCTTCCAGTGGAAAGGATGAGAAAGTGTCATATTGTTTTTATCAGCAGGGAACATATTATGGGGTTGTGGTCACCACTGTTTACCTGAGCAGCAACTGAAAAAGCTGCATTCAGGGCTTGCTTCCCTGTCTGCTCCAACCCAGCAGAGTGTTCAACACAAACTCAGATATAGTGACACTTTGTGTGTCCAATCTATTTAAATTTGCCATAGGAAACCAGTATTTGGGGAAGCTGGGAAGGTCTGTAGTGATTAAGTGTTGCCAAGAATCCACGTTTCCTTTGGGAAAGCAAAGATGGCTGACTTGGCAATAACAATCAGATGCAATTTGTGTGTGTGTGTGTGTGTGAGTGTGTGTGTGTGTGTGTGTGTGTGTGTGTGTGTGTGTGTGTGTGTGTGCGCGCGCGCGTGTGTATGTTATGCAATTATATCTGGATTACTAGAAAGAAGAAATCAAACTCCAGCCTTGAGACTATTCTGTTTCTCATAGAAATAAGAATTAAGGAAACATTCTTTTCAAAATAATGATTTAATCAATGGGATAATGATCACCCCATTGTAATAAAATCTTTTGCCCGGTACCCGACACCTCTTTTAAAATTCTGTACAAAGGGACTTCCTATCCCAGTTCATTGCTATGACTGACAAGGCATTTTCATTTCTGTCAACCCCATGGTCCTTGGCAAAATAAAATTATAAATGTGTGAAATGTGGAAGGGGCGAGAGAAATGGTGAGAGACTGGACTTCCTGCTCACTGGCTGTGCTTCCATAAGGGAAGGCTGGATTGTGTTGATGAGCATCTATGATGGGGATAGGGATGCTGAAAACTGTGACCCTTTTCTTTAATGTTCTCACAGCATCTGGAAGAAAGAGTAGACCCGATGAGACCTAATGGATGCCACCTTGTAGTTGTGAGCATCATACTGTATTGAGAATGTGGTCAGAGAGAATTAGAATGCCTGGGTGTGTGCTTGGTAGAAGCTTTCTCTGAGCGATAATGTCCATCGTGCTCATCCCCCATGTTCATAGAACCCCTATGCCCTGCCAACAGTTCATGTATTTATTTTTGTGGTGGTAGTTATTGATCACAGTACTATGTTAGGTCCTATGCAGAGGAAATGGGTACCACTATCCTTGTTGCATTATTGGGAAACCGAGCCTCAGAAAATTTAATGTCTTCAAATGTATCTCACCAGGATGGAGATAGTATTCCTATCCTGCCTTTCTAACTTCTTAATACCAACTGTCCTAAAGTTAACCTAACAATGGTTGTCAATATTAAAATGTTCTTAACCTTACCCTATTCTTTTTTTTAATTCTTTTATTAGTTCAAATTAGGAATAAGCTTGTTTCACATGTCAATCCCTTCTCCCTCTCCCTCTCCCTCCCCTTCCCCCCAACATCTCACCTGCCCTTAGCCATCCCCCCTCCACTCCCCAACCTTACCCTATTCTTGAGCCTCTTCCCTCAGCTGCTCCTTGTCAGAACTGGAATGCTACTGTACGCAGTAGAATCAATGGGGCACTATTGCCTTCCTGGGCAGTCATTTTGAGAATGTAGCACATTGTTCTTTGTTTAGTGTAGTTGAGTAGTTGTTTAGGATATTTTGTCACAGCATGAGAAAAGTAAGGAATGTACCTTGTAAACAGTTGACCTTATTCATTGCACCACTCAAATAGGGGAAGAACATAGAGCCAACATTCAATGGTGTTGAAAGGATATGTGGAGGCAAGACATGATTGGCTCTGAGACCAGAGAATCTTCAAGGCACTTGAGTAAAGTGTGCAGGAAGTCAACACATCTGTTCTTCCTTCCATAGTTTGTTTTTGTTCATATCCTCTTCCTTCTTTCAAGAATGATTTATTATATGTAAGCTATCCATGTGTTAAACGTCAAAGTTGGTCTGGTCATGGAGTGAGACATAGTCCCTGCTCACTAAGTAATGATGTTGGCTCTCAAGAGAAATACAGGGTTGGAGCTCCATGTCTCTCTCTCTCTCTCTCTCTCTCTCTCTCTCTATATATATATATATATATATATATATATATATTCACCTGTCAGGCTGTGTATATCAGTTGTATCAGTTACTTGTCTGTTGCTGTGATAAACACCATGGCCAAGGCAACTTACAGAAGAAAGAGTTTATTTGGGCTTACAGTTCCAGAGGGCTGGAGTACATGGAGTACACACGGCAGTTAGAGTAGGATGCTGAGGATTCACATCTTGAACCACAAGTATAAAGCAAAGAAAGCAAACTGGGAATGGGGTGGGGCTTTGAAACATCAGATCCCCCCTTCCCATGGTTATGTATTTCCTATAGCAAAGTCACACCTTCTAAACCTATCCAAACAGCATCACCAAACAAGGACTATGTTTTAAACATTTGTGCCTATGTGGGAAGGGACATTTTCATTTCAACCACCACCTCTGTGTACATCCAAATAGAAAGGTACCACAACTCTTGCTGTATATATGGAAACAGTGGGATGTGGGAAGTTCCCAGGTCAGTATCATATAATGTTAGGTAGCTTAGCAAAATGGATTTTGGTTGGACAGTGGCCTTAAGAGCAATAGGAGCTCACTCAGAAGAGAGACCCGGGATTTCATGGGAACTGAGGCAGCTGAGCCATCCTGTCACTCCCAAGACACCAGGAGGTTAATGAAATATTTCACTGTTTCATCTACAGTGATTTCAATGGAACCTGAAGAATGGAGTGCAGTACAGATGCTTCTGAGAGACTGGTGAGAGGATGTTGAAGTGGTACCTGGAAGAGGGTGCAGCCATAATCCACTCATTTTGATGCAAATGAGAATGTTGGCACTATGAGTTGCAGAGTGGTATGGGGCAGACTCTCTAGTACTTGACTTAGACTATAACTTCTGCCCTCCAGTACAGGCTGGTACCTGTACTGGGACCCAGAGCTCATGGGTTTGGTCTCCTCTCTGAAGAGACACCTCTCTTTCCTATTGTTCTCTCTGCACCTTTGTATAAGCCATTGTGTGTGTCTTTATTTTGACTATGGATTTGATTAGAGTAAGAAACACCTGGGTTAGTGAGACATATCTTTGGAGGTGTCCAAGGAGGGAAGATCCATCCCAGGTGTGGCCTATCACTGACCACAATCCCCAGCCAATAACTTTCATATTAAAGCCAAAACCCCACAATTAGAAAGCACACAGGACAGTGACCTACAGTCACAGGTTCTAATACCCAGGCCACGGTTCTGTTTTTTTTTTTTTTTCTTTTTCTTTCTCTCTAATTGGAGCTCATTTACCTAGAAGACACTAAGGAAAGGACATTGTCTCCTACAATCAGGGCTTTCCCCCAGGCCACTCTCATAGCAGAGCCACAACACTGATTTTTTTCCCTCTCCCCAGGAAGATCCAGCCTCCTTGTGTTGCCCTCCATATGTGTTGAAAGAGTGAGGATTTATTCTGAGGAAAAGGGAAAGATGCAGAGGGTGCTTCTGACATTTAGAATATGTGCCAGGAAGCCTTTGACATCTGTGACCTCAATAATGGAAGTTTTCGCCATGCTGTGAGGGGCGGAGGCCAGCAGGCAGCTCCTGTCAACCAGTCAGGATTGATAAATTCGTTATCTGGTGCTCTGTCAAAATGCTCATGTTAGCTGGGCGTGATCTCTCTCACACATGGAACACGGTTATGCCATCTGCTTGCTTTGGAAGCTTGTACTCTTGAGCCCCATCTCCTGTGCCCAACTCGGGTCTGTGACTCACTATCACATAAGGTGATTCATAGGTACAGAGGTGCCAGGCTGTAGCCCTGAGAAGCACAGAGTCGCTGGTGTCCAGCTGTGGAGCTGAGTTCTGACAAATCACTTCTGCTGCACCCACTATCCACTCAGGGACTGCTGGAGCCCTGGTTGAGTGCTAATGTTTTTATAATGTGCCTTCTTTGCATAGATTGGGATCAGAAAGCAGGCTGCTAAGTGCTCTTTGTTTCTCTCCAAACAAGGGTCTTTGAAAAACTATTTCACGAGAGCAGGACTGGAGGCTCTGCTTGGCGGAGCCCAATGGTGTGGGTGTTCTATCCAGCCACTCAGGCTGGCTGTCAGCCCGAAGGCTCTTATGCTCCACTCGGGAGGGGGGAAGGGGTGTGAGGCTCTTGATTAATGGGAAAGTCCTTCAAGTGCTCTGTCTTTATGTCTAAGAAGCATCGGTGCATTGCAGGGAGAAGATGAGGTGGATTCCAGGCTGTAATTAGCAGAGTCAGCTCTGGCCAGTGCCACAGGCTAGCAGGCTGGAATGCCCGGAAGGGCCAAAGGCTCCAGAAACCACAGACATGGCTCTTACACCCTCTCCACTTTTCCCTCCTGGGTAATGTAGAATACCAGATCTTTGGTCCTTAACTTTTCCCTCAGTAAAAAGGACTGTGTTTCATACGACGGGTGATGGAAGGCGTGATGACATTGCCTTTCTTGAAGCTTGGCTCCTAACTCAGCAAATGTCAGTTTCTTCTAAGTTCAGACATCTTAAGAGCAGGATGCTTATAGTACAAAGGAAATTATGTACCAAGTTAAGGGGCGACATTCTCTGCTAGGTGACCTGATTTTATTCCATGTGTATAATTTATGAGGTGACCCCTTTGTTCTGAGCTTCAGATCTTAAACCTCCACTGGGCCTTCTGGGGACAATGGCGAATGTGCTACAGAAAAGCCTGGCTAAGTGGCTGGTGAGACCACTCTGCTGATAAAGCACTGGCTGCTGGGCAGGTCTGGAGACCCTAGTCTATGCACAGCTTAAAAACCTGGTATCCTGTGTACTTGTGATCCCAGTTCTGGGGAGGCAGAGGCAGGCAGATCCATGGGGCTGACAGGCCAGCTGTATAAGCCTACCTGTGAGCTGCAAGCCAGTGTGTGAGCCTGTCTCAAAATACAAGATGGTTAGAGCCTAAGGAATAACAGGAGAGGTTGACCTTATGTACACATATGAACTTGTGTGTGCATAAACACACATGCCCAAACCCATACTCAAGTGCGTATACAGCACACGCACACACACTAGCATGCTTGAGAATCAAAGACCTGAGACCTTTTTTGTAACCCTTTGAAGCTTCTGCATCCGGCTTTAGTGTTCCTGACTGACAGCTGCCCAGACACACTCTCTTCACCAGGCAGACCACTTATTAAAATACTGATCATGGAATCACAACATATGTGAGTCACTGATTCAGCCCTGGATGGGCTAATTAAAGACCTTGGCTTACAGTCCCTGCCAAAGGCTCAGGACAGTATTTTCCACTTTACTGGACAGCAGTGCCATCACAACCCTCAACCCTCAGCTCTGCTGTCAAGGTGGCTACTGGTGACCTATAAGCCAATGGCTGTGGGTCTATGTCAGGGAAACTTTCCTTTTCATGTTGGGTCATGGGCCAGATATGATAGCATTGCTTTGCTGCTCCCTGGTGGACTGTGTGGAGCCTATACAAAGGCCCAAAGTCTGTTTTTCCTCCTAGTCATTTGAATGTAAGAACACCCAAGGCTTTCACTTCTCCCTGATATAGCATGTACTTCTCAGTTTCCAGACCAATTTCTGACTCTGTGAGGCTGGGGCGTTTTTCTGTTTGAGGAGACAAGATTCTGGCATCTTACAAACCAAGGTTTATTATTACCAAACATAAATGTTCATTTAGAATATATCAAAGGACTTATTGTCTGTGGCTTAGGGACAAGGAATTCTATGTCCATATGTCGATGAGGGGAAGGAGTAGAATGGAATAAGCTTTTTTTTTTTTTTTTTCTTTCCAAGACTGTGGGAGAAATATTTATGTTTCTGTGGCATCCTAAGAGATGGGAAACATCCTAAAGGATGGTGTAACTCTAGCCATTTCTTCCAGGCAGAAGATGGAGGGGTCTGGATTCCTTGGCCTGAGATTGTGGAGGGGTCTGGTTCCCTCACAGTTGCCTTGTGAATTTGCCTCTGATTGGAGAATTAGAGAAGCTATGGCAAACAGGAAGTGTGGAGTTCTAGGCCAAAGGAATCTGTCTTGGAACCTTTCCTTCATCACCCCAAGTTGCCCCAAGTGTTCATCATGGAGCAGAGGGAATTGACAACAGTCAGGGTAAGGCCTTTAACCATGAGGAAGGCTTGACTCTCCTATGACTCTCCTTTGGTCCTCTGGTTTCCCTCTCAGCCTTCTCCTGTCAGAGGAGTCACAATGGACTGTCTCCCTGCTGACTAGGCATGAGCCTGATATCTAGGCTGACACCAAGCACAGCTGTATGACTCTTCTTGCTCTGTTGCACCCCCTTGTGATCTCCAAACATCTGGCGTTTGTAGCTACTGGTGCCCAGTTAGGATGGCCAGCCCCCAGAGCAGCAGAAGAGGAGTGAGCCTTCTTTCCCCTGTGCTAGCTCCCGCAAAGGGTCTGAAGGTGTTCTGAGGTGTTTGCTACTCACAGATGTAGTCTCTTACTGTCTCAGCCTGCCTTCTCTCTGCAGCTTCATTTAGACAGTGACTTCTGAACAGTCCTTGTCAGCTGTCCCCAGGGTCCCAGGGTATTCAGGTTTTTTTCCCCTACCATCTTTGCAGAGATAAGAGTTGCAGCTTTGTTTGCAAAATCTCTATTTTTCCTGGTCTGCTCCTCTAAACCCCCCCCCCCTGTGTGTGTGTGTGTGTGTGTGTGTGTGTGTGTGTGTGTGTGTATGTGTGTGTGTGTGCGCGCGCGCGCGCACGCGCGTGCGTGCGTGCAACCTTTCTCTGAGGCCCTCTTGCTTTCTTTGACACACCTGCAAAGGAAATAAATGATGTAGACAGAAATGGGAATGGGTGGGGTACATGGGTTTGACTGGTGTTTTGGTGTTGACTCCCACAGGCTCATGTGTTTGGAGGCTTGTACCATGATGTACTGTTTCCTTGGAAGCAGTATCCAGAATAATCTCCCTCTCCCTTATGTAGCTCCTGCCAGATATTCTGTAGTGGTGACAGGAAGATGGATACAGTTAGCACATGTTGGGGGGCAGGCTTCTTCATGCCCTGAGTTCAGTTCACACTAGCATCCAATGAGGTGTACTTCATTTTTCTATATTGCTACCTTCCATTGCTGCTAAGGTTCTTTAGAAAGATAAATGATGCTAAGAGGTTTCTGAGTTCTGGGGAGCCCAGGAAAGGAATTCCCCTATCTCTGACACTCCCAGCTCCTAGCTAAAACAGATAGAATGAATATGTGCATTGCCAGGCAGTTGAGCCCTGAAGTAAAACCACTGGGTATGTTCTAGCACTCTGAGGTGAATGGCATCAGCTGACATGTAGGCTGGGCTCTGCTCCAATAGGTTTCATGATGGAAATGTACACTGAGCCTTCATGGGCATCTTCTCATGGGTACTGCCATACTGGCTTGTGAGCTGGGCTGGGAGGATCTGGCCCTTTCTCTGGCTTCTTCTGGTTCCATTTCTTTATATGCATAGTGAAAATGCTGTGATTTGTAGGTAACATTTTTCTATCTCCTTCTGGGACCACTCAGTTGTGAATGTACTCCATAAACCCCAGCGGGACTAGGACACTCTTATTATGAGAGCTGGTCTCCTCAATGACAGGTACTACTCTCACCAACACCAATGTGGAGTGTGAGATGGTAACAGAGAAAGGCAATAAATCCAAGGTCTAATACACAGATGGGAACACAAAGTGAAGTCATGATCAGTTGAGTACACTGGAGTGGTAAGCATGATGCCATGCCTTAGCTGTGATGTCCTCAGGGTGTCATGTGGTTCCTTGGGAAGACAACTAGTCTTTGAAGTCAAATGTGTTCAGTTTTCTGCTTAGCAGGGAGTAGACTTTGGACCATGCAACCAGAATTTCCCCAGGTTCATTTTCTTCAAGTCTGAGTGACAAGTACGGCACAACTTTCTGTGCCATTGTGAGGAGGACCGTGTGACTGGCAGGCAAGATGCTGTGAAGGAGGCAGTCATGCAGAAGGGAATGTATCTTATGTGGACTTTGAGATATGTTTATGAGTTCATCCAGACAAGGTTTGCCTCTCCAAGAAGTAACAATGCATGGGGTAGATGTAGGACTCCATCAGCCAAGGTGGAGAGATGGGAGGAAGTGGAGGCCACTAGGGCCGCTCAGACTGTGAGCTCTGACATCAGGTGAGGAGGTCCACTTGGTCCTCTTAGCATTTAGAAAGCCATCTTTTCTGCTGGGGAGATATGACAGTTTAGGAACAGTTTGTGAAGATTTGTATATTATGTGCATATTTTAACTCCCCCCTTCCTCTCTCCTAGCTTCTTGCCCAGAAGAATGTTGTCAAGGGGGCAGAAATGAGCTGTGTGCATTTTCTGGCTTTCACACGTCCTCGGTACTTTTGGGGGAAAATGGCTTGGATGAAAATAGTAACGGGGGATGAACCCAGGCCTGGCCAGGAAAGAGGGGGCTGGGGCCTGAGTGATGACTGGGTGTGAAGGAGGTGGAATGGAGAAACGGCTGAAGTGTGTGTGTGTGTGTGTGTGTGTGTGTGTGTGTGTGTGTGTGTGTGTGTGTGTATGTGGGTGTGCATGTGTATAAGGTGTGTGTCGATGCATGTATGTGTGAGTACAGTGAATGTGAAGTTGTATATGCATGTGGGTGTATGTAAGGAGTATTTCCATGTGTGGATACACTTTGTGTCTCTGTATGTATGTGAGTGGGCAGAGACACCATGCCCATTCTGTTGTGTGGATTTCCATTCCTAGTGTCCCTAGCTTAGACTGATCTCACAGGAACGTATTGTTGGTACTGAGACTTCTTGCCTGGCCCAGGCACTGAGCCCATGCAGGTAGCTAATGGTCTGTAGGGGTGTTTCTACAGCATCTCATTTGGCCCTGTCTTTTGGTGGGACATCTCTTCTGCATCTTGGGGAACAGATCCTGTTCTCACCAATGGCATCTCTGAAGCATTGCAGAGAAGGGACACCTTCGGTGTATGAAGAGGTGAAGGGCATAAACACGTTCAATTCCCTCCCCCCCATTTCCACAGCTAGGGAAGCAACGCATAAGAGCAGGGTGACTAATGAGTAACATGCAGGTGCAGACTTGGGGTGCTGCCAGGTCAGAAGGGTGCCATGGGCTGCCGCAGAGCCTTTGTTAGCTAGAGAAAGTCCCCACGGGAACACCCACACAAAAGCCTGTTTGTCAGTTCACCATAAAACCTTAGAGGGCGAGTGAAAATTGCCACAATTCTTAAGCTAAGAAATCCAAATTATGGGATGTCTCAGGGAACATCAGCAGAGGCATCGTGTCAGGGCTCAAACTCCCAGGAGCCTCTGTGTTCTACCATCATCATTTGCTTTCTGGAGTCTATTTATCATGGTACTGTGGGTGTTTATCAAGGACTGATGTAGTTAACTTACAGAGAATGGTGAAGGAAAATGGGGGTGGGGGTGGGGTGGGAGTAGAGATGGGAAAGAATTCTGGGAAGGCATTTGCTGATCACCTTCATGTGCTGATAGAATCTCCTAGTACCTGAACCTCTGATACAGGGGTTGATTGACATCATCTCACTTTTTAAAAAAAAATTATTTTAATTAGAAAGAAGATTATTTTACATGTCAATCCCGGGCCCCTCTCCCTCCCATCCTCCCCTGCCCCCCAAACTAACACCCTACCTATCCCATACCCTTTCTGCTCCCCAGGGAGGGTGAAGCCTTCCATAGGGGGGGTCATCAGAATCTCTCATATCCTTTGGATTTCAGTTCAGTTCAAGGTTTAGCTGTGGGTGTCTGCTTCTACTTCCACCAGCTGCTGGATGAAGGCTATAGGATGGCATATGTTAGTCATCAGTCTCATTTTCAGGGGAGGGCATTTAAGGTAGCCTCTCCTCTGTTCCTTAGATTGTTGCTTGGTGTCATCTTTGTAGCTATCCAGACATTTTCCTAGTGCCTGATTTCTCTTTAAACCTATAATGTCTCCCTCTATTATACTATCTCTTATCCTGCTCTCTTCTGTTCTTCCTCCAGCTCTGGCAGTGTGGATTGTAGGCTGGTAATCCTTTATGTCTAAAATCCACATGTGAGTGACTACATACCATATCTGTCTTTTTTGTGACTGGGTTACCTCACTCAGAATGGTTTCTTCTAGTCCCATCCATTTGCCTGCGAATTTCAAGATTCTATCCCCCCCCCCCCCACTGAGTAGTACTGTTTAAATGTACCACATTTTCTGTATCCATTCTTCAGTTGGGGGGCATGTAGGTTGCTTCCAGATTCTGGCTATTACAAATAGTGCTGCTATGAACATAGTTGAGCAGATGTCCTTGTTATATGAATGTGCTTCTTTTGGGTATATGCCTAAGAGTGGAATTGCTGGATCTTGTGGTAGACAACATCATCTCACTTGATGGACAAAGAAACAGAGGTTCAGAGAAGTCAAGGACGTAGTCTGTGGACATATTGAGTGGTAAGTTTAGGGCAGGGAACCATTGACATCAAAATTTATGCTTTTTTCTGTTCACAGTCCCTTTCCATTAAAATTTTCTACATAATATTCAGAAGAAACAAGATTCTCATGGAGTTAGGAATTTACATACACAATGGCTTCCAATATACCCTTCTGTGGAGACAATCTGACCCATAAGAGATGATCTCACTCATTTCTAGAGATGGTGAGCTGTGCGTTTTATGTATTTGTGAAGTAGACATTAGACATCTCCTTACACCACTTTTCATCTTATACTTTGAAACAAGGCCTCTCACTCTGGTGGCCAGCTAATTGCTGTATTAACTGCAGTGAACTCTGGGCACTTTCCTGAGTCCAGCTCTCACAGGTTAGAATTATAGAAATCTTGAGGCACATCTGGCTACTTTACATGGGTGCTGGGGATCTGACCTCAGGTCCTAACACCTGCAAGACCCCTTCCTGAAGGAGCCACTACCCTAATGCTTATGATGGCTTTCCTCTGCGATTTCTGTATTGATCCGTGGTGGTTTTGAACCTCTTCTAATGCCATTGTACTTCTTCCAGGTATTTAAATATAGGAAAAGATGGTAACAGCTGACTCCAATCATTTCCTTCCCATTGCTACTCACATCCTTGGCTTCCTGTCCCAGGTTCCATCTGGTGCTTCACCCTTGATGGACTTCTAGCTTTGTTGATAGTGCGTTTTCCCAGTTCTGCTCTGAGGGCGGTATTCATTTTCGGTAAACAGGTTTACTGTGGGTAGAATCCTCAGTTGATAGTTGTTTTTCTCTGATCACTTTACAACCACTCCATTATTTTCTGAAAATCATGGCCTATTGGTTCATTTTTCAGTAGCTATGATTAAAATACCCAACAAAAAGTGAGACATGGGAGAAAGGGTTTCTTTTGGCTTACAGTTGAAGAAAGGATATAGTCTGCCATGGTGGTAAAGGTACAGAATTCAAGGAGCAGAGTGAACACATTTTATCTACACACAGGAAGCGGACAAGGAGAACAGGAAGCAGGGTGAGCCTGCTCCTTCAAAGCCTGCCTCCCAGTGATGTACTTCCTCCCACAGGGCTCCATTTTTAAAGGTTCCATCACCTCCCCCCCAAAGCACCACCAATTGGGCAGGAAGAAATTCAAATACATGAGCCTGTGACCAGCTTTTCTCTTTTCTCATTCAAGCTACCACACTTGGCTTCTGAAGAGAATTTGCTGTGATTCCATTCCTTGGCATGGGCCCTGTCTTTCTTCCTTTCCCACCTTCCTGAAATGTCATCTGTTTGCGTTTGACTTTCTGCTATTTGCAGTATGTATCCCCAGTAATGGTTTGTATGTGTGTGTGTTGATAACCGTTTAATAGCTCTGTGCACTCATGTCCATCATTCCTTTCGGGAAATTACTCAACTTTCTCTCTCTCTCTCTCTCTCTCTCTCTCTCTCTCTCTCTCTCTCTCTCTCTCTCTGTCTGCTGTCCCTGAAATTCTGACTGCATGTGCATTGCTTTGTTTGGTATGTCCCTGGAGATGCAGTCCTTGTAAAATTTAACTTGCTTTTTGATGTATCAGTTTTGGCAATTTCTCTTAATCTGTTTGTTACAAATTCCTTCCTTGGCTCTGCAGGAATATTGATGAGTTTGTTGGATGAGTTTTGTAGGGATGCTATGGAAAGATGCTTAAAAAATGAGTGTGTTTACTGTGTTTATTAATTTCTTATGTGTATGAACAAACATACCTCTGTGTAGGTCAGAGGACAACTTGAGGGAGTTGGTTCTCTCCTATCACATGGGTCACAGGGGTCAAGATCAAGTCATCAAGTGAGATAAAAAATCTCATTGGCTATAAAATGAGTGTGCTTACAATATTAGATACTACTTTCCAGAACTTTGAAGTCTGAAATTAAAGTTCCAGGATGGCTCTGGTCCCTTTGAAAGCTTTAGTGAAGTAACTGTCTCGTTTATTCTCATGTCATAGTCCTAGCCATAGTCACCACAAGTCAGCAGGTATGGCAATGTGAATTCCACTCTCTGCCTATATTTCCATACACACTAGTATCTTCTCTCTGTATCTATTTGGAGTGACCAATTCTCCTTGCCCTTCAAAGGACACCATAGGGAGTTTAGTGCAAGCCCCCATCCAGCATGACTTCATTTTAACTAATGTTATCTGCAAAGACCCCCACTTACAACTAAGAACACATCCTGGGGTTCTAAGTGGAAATAATAAAGGGCAACGCTCTTCAAACAAGTAGTTGACAAATGGCACAGTGTGCTTCATCTCCGTTCCTATAATTTTCAAACCTAGCATTTCCATTTTGTACATCTGTAGGGGTTTTATCATCCCACTAAAGTTACTAAAATGTTCTTGAATTTTGTACTTGTTTTTATTAGAACCTCTAATAAATTAATGACAACTGCTTTAGTTTTCCTGAGTGACAGTCCCCATTTCTACATACCAAGTCTGATGCTGTTGATGGCTTTGACTCTTGGATATGTTACATTTTCTTGCTGTTTTTAGTTCTAATTTTTTGGTTATAACCAGATATGTTATGTGAAACCTTAGAGATTGACATATACAAATTCCACACCTGAAAACTGTGTGAAGAATTGGAGACTGAGAATTTTGACTGAGTATTTGCTAATGTTGGAAAGTGATCAGATAAATTATGGAATGATATTTCTTTCATTTTATTTATTTGTTTTAGGTGTCTTTTTTTCCTGTTTGTAGTGGAAGGACACAAAAGAGTTATGGTGCCTGTGCAGTCGTCAGAAGACAACTTGTGAGAATTGGTTTTCACCTTTCACTCTCCATGTTTTTTCCAGGGACCAAGCTTGGGTTCTTGAACTTGGTGGCAAGCATCTTTACCTGATGATCCATTTGTCCATCCCTTGTAGTGATACTTTATTTCTGAGTGAGCTGATAAATTGGCTAGGCTAATTGAATATCATCTTTGGATGTATTTGGGACATAGCTTAGACAATCCAGAGATACAATTGTTTGGACTAACAGACACCTAACTGGTCCTCCTAGTGTAGTAGATGGTATTGTTGCTATTAAGTTTTCCTGGGGATGTATACAAATCTCTATTTACCACAGACAAGGCACCACTGACAGACCAAAAACTAATAGTACCCAAGTCTTTCTTGGTGAACCAGTGAGTTTAATTGGGGTAACTTACAGAAACATGAGTAAGGATTACTTATAGGAACATGACAACTTAGGGACAGCTACCAAATGAAAGAAGAGCTCCCTCTAAATCATCAGACTCATATATACCTCTTGGAGGGGTTGGGCTCTCACACACCATCCCATGTTCATCGCCTAAGGCATCTTAGTCCATCTCATGAGCTGCTCCTGTACTTTCTCACAGTTCTTCATGAGTCTCACCTTGTGTAGACCCTCTCTCTTCCACAGGAGGATGCCAATGGGCCTAATCTTGCAAGGGTCTCATAATCCTATTGGTTCAGGTTTCAAAATGACACCAATCAGGTTGTACCTAGAGGACAGAATCCCACTATAATTAAGCTGTGGAGCTCCTATATGGAATCTGGAGAGACAGGTAAAGGACAAATTTGGGCTCTGTATTTATCTGAGCTGGGACATCTAGCCCTGCCTGGCTTTGGCTTGCCAGGCTCTTGTCTTCAGACTTGGAACTGGGTGACACCATTGGCTTTTTCAGTTCTGTGGCTTACAGATGGCAGTTTGTGGACTTTTGCCATAATCTCATGAGCCAATTTTCACCATTTTTAAACCTCTGTATCCTGTCTATCTACCCACCCATTAATCATCTAGTCTATTATCCTTGTTTCTCTGGAGAGATCCAGTTAGAAAATCCCAACCAATACACTATGAAGAAAGAAATATTGACATGTAAAGCAGATCTGAGATGGTGGAATGATGGAAAAGAAATTGCAAATGGCTTTTAGACTACTATGGTGTGCCTGGCATGCTCAATAAATACGTTATAGAATAAATGTCCCAGTGATCTGGAATTTATATGGTGGCCAACACAGACATGCCTTCATCATATTGCTTTCTAATTAAAGAAATGTCAGTCATTTCCTATGGAACCCTATTTTAGGAGAAGAGAAGGTGACGGGGTGTCCCCCATCTCCAACTCAGGAACATAGCAGATTACTAGGAAATGCCCATGCTCCAGTGTTAGAATGAGTTAGGGGAAAGAAACCTCTTGACAATTGGAGCTGGGTACAGGGCACCAGGCTCTCCCCTGCCTGGGGTTCTTCCCAATTTTCCTACCCTGAAAGCCTGTCATCTTTCTGCTGTTCTTTAGGAACTCTTGTGGATGTGTGTGTACTCAAAGCTCATATTATACAAGTAATTCTTACTGTCCAGTGCCAGGCATGAAGTGGGGTGGGTAACCTGCTTCTTAAGAGCTCCACTTTGGTTGGTGGAGAGGAGATAGACTCATCAATCAGGAAATCTGGCATGTCATGAGTTGCAGAAGGGATAGAATGCATAGCTTTCTCTTGTGCTTCCTATGTTCCTAGAGATATGGGTGTTTTCCTTCCTTCATGTTGATGTTGTAAGTATTAGTGTCCACCACATCCACTGACAATTAAGCTAAGCTAATGACAGATAATTGCCATTTGGTTGGACAGATGAAGAATGAAGCCATCACCTCGGCTTAAGTTTTCATTCCCTTCCAAGTCCAGGTTTTATCCTACGTGTTGCAAATCATAAGCTAAGACAGGCTCTTCACAGCAAGTCTAGCATATGACGGGCACTTGTCGGTACCCAAGTGAGGGGAGGAATCCAGAAAGTGATGTTTTTGTGAGATGATTTTAACTCTCCCATGCAATATCAGGACACATGATGACTCTGTTTTGCCTATTGTTTCTACGTTACCAGTGTCAGCTAAGAAGACAAAGTAAACAACATAGAACCGCTGATGTTCTAGCTGAAGCAGAGAAGCTAATGATAAAGCAGGCTGGAAGTGTTGGGAAAGCAAAAGTTAATTCTACAATTTTTCTGCTGATTCCTGCCCACATATAGGTAATTAATAGCCTTACAATGGCCACCCAGGTGGCCCCATAAGCACACTATTTGTGGGGACCGCACAGAGAATTCTTTGTGGAAGGAAGAAAGAAGATTCCCTCTTGTTTTTTGTTTTTGTTTTCATTTTTCTATCCCCTTTCTTTATTCAACATGCTTTTTGTACATCTGAAGACAACAATGATTTAGGCTCAGGATAAGAAGATGGAAAGTCGTGGTATCTACTCATCCCACCCCAGAGGCTTCCACAGATGGAGCAAGGAAACCAGAAATATACATCTCAGATATATATATTTCTTTTGCATCTTGGCATTTTTATGGGCAGAGCAAGGACTGTTCTGCCATGGCGCTGGCGACACTCTCCCTTCTGGCTCACACAGTCTTTGTTTTTTGGCTCCTGAGAGAAGCCTGTGTGTGTGTGTGTGTGTGTGTGTGTGTGTGTGTGTGTGTGTGTGTGTGTGTGTGTGTGGTGTTTTAAAGTGCAGTGAACCGCACGCTGAAGTTCTTTCTCTCTGCAGATTTTGTAGGTGTGACATCGCAGCCCACACAGCCCACCTGCTCCAGTCTCTCTTCCTTCTTTAACAACTGGTGTTTGGAACAGCGGTGCTGACTCTGGAGGAGTTAGCGAAGCGTGAGGCAGCCAAAGAAGCCTGGGGTACCCAGTCTGTGCAGTTCAATTTAGAGCCAGCTGGCCATGCAATGATAGCAAGACCACCTGCCCATCAGAAAGAAGGTTGTAGGTCCTGGCATGGCCACTGCTGGGGCCTCATTATAAGCACACAAAATTCTGGAAGAGTGGGTGTTTAAGAACAATGTCAAGAAGTGAGAGCCTTCCTAGGATGCAGTGTGTGTTTAACACTGCAGCTTTGGTTTTGAAAGCTTTCAGGGGAAATTTTGGTTATTTGTTTTTTTTTTATTTTCCCCATGTGTGTGTATGCACGTGTGGTTTGCATAGCATGTATATGCATGCTCATGTGGGTGTGTGTGCATGTATGTGTGAGAATGTGCATGCACACGTGGAAAGCCCAAGGTTGATGTTGAGAATCTTCCATCTTATTCTTTTGAGGCAGGGTCTCTGGAAAACTGTGACCTCTCTGATATGGCTGGTTTTGCTAGCCAGCTCATTCTTTTGAGGCAGGGTTTTGTTTGCTAACTTATTCCCAGGATTTCTTGTCTCTACCTTCTAAGGCTAGAATTTCAAGTGGTCACCAAGCCTAGGCAAGATCTTTGCAGATACTGGAGATGTGGACCCTGGTCCCTCACTCAGACCCTCTTGATTTTGCAGTTAAAACCACTGATCCAGAACCCCAGCCTTCAGCTTTCTAAAGAGAGGTGACATGTTCCCTGTCATCTGCCTAGCCAATCTGAAGGACAACTCTGCTTAGCTCTGGGACCCTAGTAGTGATCTCTTGTGCTTGGTAAGTGTCTTAGTTAGGGTTTCTGTCGCTATGAAGAGACAATGACCATGACAACCCTTATAATGGAAAAACATTTAATTGGGGTGCCTTACATTTTCAGAGGTATAGTCCATTATCCTTATGGTTTGGCATGGTCGCATGCAGGCACACATGGTGCTTGAGGAGCTGAGAGTCCTACATGTTTGATCCACAGGCAACAGGAAATGAACTGAGACACTGGGCAGTATCTTGATCATAGGAGGCCTCAAAGCTGGCCCCCACAGTGACACACTTCCTTCAACAAGGCCACACCTAGTTCAACAAGCAACACCTACTAATAGTGCTACTCCCTTTGGGGGCCCATTTTATTTCAAACCACCACAGGATGAGTGAACACAGGTAGATGATGCAGGATTTGCCCAGATAGAAATTTGTGAGAATATCCTCTAATGGCCATGCTGTAGTGTGTGGAAGTCCTTGGCAATGTCTCCGTGTCATGGCAGCTGTCCTCCTAACAGGGAGTAAGGAGTATCTGACTACTATCTAGGATTTCCTCCTTGCTACTCCTGCATTACTGATTGTGATGGAATTACCACCCAGTTCTGCAGCCCCCTCAGAGCTCCCAAATAAACACACACATACTATATTAATTATGAAACTGTTGGCTGTTGGCTAGGGCTTCTTATTGGCTAGCTCTGTCTTATTATTAGCTCATAATTATTAATCTAAGTATTTCTGCATGGCCTTCTCTTACTGGAGAAGCCCCCACTCGTGTCCTCTCCACCTGGGAATCACATGTTGACTGCTCTCTGTCTACACTTCCCAGAATCCTCCTCATCTCCTAGACCCTATTGGCCACAGTGTTTTATTCATCAGCCAATAAGAGAAACATATGTACAGAAGACATCCCCATCAACTGATCACTGTCTTGTCGTCTCTGGACTCCTGTAGCAGACTCATAGGACATCTGCTCTGTGATGTTTAGAGGGACTTCTGCTCTTGGTCTGGGAATAAGTCTATATGCTTTAGGCTTCCAAAACCCTGCATGACTTTGTTACCTGCAAGAGGTCAGTGAAGTGTAAGCTGAAACAATCCATGTCACTCAGGGGGGAAATTTAGGGTCTAGAGTTAAACTGCCATAATTTATTCTTCCTCCTGCCAAGGAACCAGTAAGATTCTAGACAGTCACCATTCAGTCGCCAGAGAGCCTAGAAAGAATTTGTCAATGATGAGCATCCCAGGTGCAAGGTAGACAAATGCCATAAGGGTCACATGTCTACCTTGACCAGTTCAGGTGCTAAATCCTGCTGAACCCATCATCCATGAGGGCACTGTCATCTGCTCTCTTGTGAACCTATCGCCCACAAGGGCACTGTTGTCTACTCTCTTGAGGCTGCACCAAGTACTGCTTGATATAGATATATCAAGTGATGCCATCCAATACTCCTACCCAGAGCTCATGGTTATGTAATTCTGAAAAGCATGATCAAGCATTCCACAATCAGTGTTCTCTGTTCTCCTGGCTATCTCAGCAATAGAGTTTACAGTGTGTCAAGGTGTGAAACAGGCAACAGTAAAGCAGTCAAGAAAATGGCCTGGCCCATCACCACATGTAACTCTAAGTGATGTTCAGCTGTGATCCACCCATACCCATTCTATTATGAGCAGACTACAACTGATTTCATGCCGTTCATATGGCTGGGCAAAGTCAAAACACTTACTACCTGCTTCTTTACAGAAAACATGTGTTGAAAGAATATTTTGAATCTTTCCACTAGTTTGATGGTTTGGTCCAAGCTTCAAAGTGCACTTAGTAGGAAGTTCGATGTTGTCTCCTGAACAATAGAGTAGAGGAATCTTTAAGGACTTAGCCAAGGACAGTCCCATATACAGTGGTCACTTTGAAATGAGATGTTGCTCACTGTTTCATTGTCTTATAATTGCATCCCAGCACTTACCATAGTCCCCTTTCTAACAAGGACCAGGATCCACTGTCCTGTGACCTGTAGAGCTGTAATCAATGGATTTCTTTTAGTTGTAAGCCTCTGGGACTGACTGTAAACCAGAACACACTCTTTCATAAGTAGCTTCTGGTGATGGCGATGCTGTTTTATTACAGCTACAGAAGAATAGATGAATCAAGGAGGAGACATTTAGTTCAGCTCACTGTCTCAGAGGGTCCAGAACATGGTTGCTTGGTGGACCTGTGTGCTTAGGTAGCAGATCATAGCCACAGGAGACTACAGCACAGGCCTTTCAGCTCCCAGTGCACAGTGTTCTGGTTTTGTTTGTTTCTGTGACAAATGCCTTAAAAGAAAACAACTTTGGGGGAAGAAAGTGTTTGTGTTATTTGTAAGTGACTGTCCATTGTGGGGAAAGCAAGGCAGGCATTCAAAGTGTTGCATCCAGTTAAAAGCAAAGATAAAATGCATGCATAGCCCTTGTTTACTCAATTGCTTGTTCATGCTCAGCTAACTTTCTTACTCTTGTACAGTTCAGGGTCCATCCCTTGAAATGGAAACAGTCATATTCAGAGTGGGTCTTCCCACATTCATTAAGAATCAACACAATCCCCCTCAGACATGCCAATGAGCCAAGGTGATCTAGTAATTCTTCACTGAGCTTCTCTTCCCAGGTGACTCTAGGTTGTATCAAGTTAACATTTAAAAATTAACCATCGATGCCTGGAAGCAGAGAGGGGGTGGGGAGAGGGAGGGAGGGAGCAAATGAGTCAAAGGCTAGGGGAAGAATACTTCTCAGTGATGCCTCTTGGTGATCTACTTCCTTTGGCTAGGTTCTGTCTGCAGTTTCTGGAACCTTCCCAAGCAGTACTATCAGACAGAGATGATAAAGTGTTCACCACAGGAGCCCATGGACAACATTGCCTGCTGAGACTGTGGTCCTCTGTCTTGTCTGAAAATCTGAAGTAGTGAGACACCTGTAGATGTCCCAGTAATCAGACACACTACCTGGGCTCCTGTGTCTGAACCCTCATAAGCATAAACTGTTTATACTGGGTGGAGAATCTCTTTACTACATATTCCCTCAGACACAGAATCACCTTGGTCTGGAAGAGAATGGAACCCTTAAACAGCTCAATTATTTTTTTCAACTAGAAAAGCCTGAGTGAGAACACAGGAAGTAGCTTTCAGGATGGAAAGTTGACGCTGGTTTCAAACTTGAATATTTATTGTATTTATTTAACAAATGTTTAAACAAATATTTCACAAAGAACCCCAAGATCTACTCAGGTTGGGATGCTGCATGCACACCAAAGGACTTAAAAACTCCCCCAACTGAGTCTCAATATAGACAGAGCTGAGAACCACTGAGCCAGCTAGTGTTCAGCCAAGAAATTATACACAGGTGTTCTGCCCCAAGGCTTATCATGAGTAATTACTCTTGTTTTTTTTTCATTTTTTATTGTTTGACAGTTTCATACATTTATATAACAAATTTTAGTCACTTCACACCCCCATTCCCTTCCACCACCACCCCACAGAAGCCTTCATCTCAACAAGTCCCCTCTTACTTCCATGCCCTATTTTTGCATGTAACCCTTTGACTTTAATAAAAAGTACTTGTCTGAGCATGGATGGGTGGTTATTTAGTACTCATAGGGATTATGGGGAATGTACCACTAATGTTCTACTAAACAGTCATGTCATCAAATTTCTAAATATGAACATTAGTGTTTATGGATTCATCTAATAGTTAAAGTATCTTCTAAATATTCATGTATGCTAATATTAATGGTTATGGAGTTGTGCTAGTCTCTGCCTTCATCTGAGTTGCTTCTTGCTTCAGTGAGCCTGAAACCACAACTGGTCAAAGTGCTAGTGAAATGCTCAGTCTTGAATGAGACAACTACATTAGCCTCTCCTTGGTTCAGGGGACATTATGGAAGAGGAGGCAGAGCGAATATATGTGATGAAGGTGGGGAGATATATAGTAGTTACTTTTTGAGGAAGCGGGACCTGGATTTTCCATGCAACAATGTCAGGAAAGAAAAGGCAAGGTCATGTGCCAATACCTCAGGGACTCTCATGTCCTCCCCTCCCCCCCAGCATTCCACATCCCCCCCCCCCCGCAGCATTCTCACTTTCCCCAGCATTCATTATTTTTCTCAGGTGAACCTGGACAATCATGTCTCTCAACTGCCTCTTAGAGACATTACTGTGTATTTTTCTCTTATGGTAGTAACCTCTTAAGTCTTCCCTAAATAATAATAACAATAAAACATTATGTATTTTGTCACCAAATAGAACATTTTCTAGATGTTTAAGGTCTTTGTGTAACACTTTCATTTCCACATGCCACACCTTGTCATTGGTGTGTTGACATCATAAACATGATCTAACCTGACTATTAGCAGTCACCCACAGGCACACATCTCTCTGTCAGCCCTACAAGCTGTTAGGCATTAACACTAGACAAAAATATGCTTTGAAAATGCCATGGCCTTTATAATTTTAGCTTCTGTTAAACTTTCCTAGTTGAAAGTAAGTATGTTAGACAACAGGGTGGGACTGAGCCAACAAGAGCCTGGAATGGGTGATCATCAAGTCTGGTGAGAGGCAGCAGACAGACTCCATCCTTCACATGTGTCCACGGGAATGAGGGCTATGAGGAGAGCTGTAGAATTGCTTCAGACTCCAGGGCTCTTTCAGGGATTTGTGGGAAATCATCACGGCAGTCTGGCTCCATTCCAAGGATTTTCTGCTGTATCTTCATCGTCTCTCTTGGTTAAAAATACGTATTGTCTGCTGGGAAACACACTAAGGTGTTTCTGAGTAGGGATTACTTATTTTCTTTGGAAAGGAGTAAGTAAATCTTTCTGCATGAAATTTGACGTTGAACATCCATGTTTAATTATGTTGTAATTGTGTTCATATTTCCATGACCTAATAATTCAGCCACTATAGTGATAATAATTTGCGCAGTATACTATTTCCTCACGAGATTATCTTTTTCTGGCACGTGTCCCTTCATTCCTAAGCATCTTGGTTAATGTCTTCAGCTCCAGTAGCTCTTCCTATTCATCCCAATTCCTACATTCACTGTCTTCCATTAAGTACTGGCATCTTGTTGGCCCACTCACCTGTGATTTTCTTGATGCTAACTGTGTCTTATAACACATCACAGATTTTGGAGGGAAAGACCACCAGCAAAGGTACATGGACCTGAATATTGATGAGTTACTGCTCTGTGTGTCACAAATACTGCCTGTCATCTGGTATGCTTGTTTTCTTTACTGCCTGAACAATGTATCAGAGACTGGGCATCTTATATGGCAGGGATTTATCATCTTACAGTCATGACTGACACAGTTGGTGCCCACCGGCTATGAGGCAATCTCTTCTGCTGACATCTTTCCTTATCTCATGGAAGGTATGGCTACTTTCATGTTCACTGAAATTCTTGTAGACATCTGTCTCCAATTTCTCCCTTGTCTCCTCTTTTTAAAAATAAGGATGCGAATGCTATTGGATTAGGACTCCCCTACAAACATCAGCTTACCTTGATTACCTGTAATAAACCTTTGTGCAGAGAAAGGGCACATATTTTATTCTGATCATTGATACTTTGGCATGATTTCTGAAGCACAACTTTAGCCTCTGGTTAAAATGATTTGTTGTTGGCACCTGGGATCCATGTGCTGTTCTAATGTTTTTCCATGTCCCTTCTCACATTGTTTGTGTGTGCAGCCTCTTTCCCAGCATGCTCAGGGCCCCAGCTTCCCATCTCTTTGTGAATGAAGTCTTTGGTCCCTCCTTCTCCTTCTCCTTTTCTTCAAGGCAGAGAAGGACTGTCTTTCTAGCCATTGTCTACTGAGCACAGGTGAGTGTTGACTTCTCTTAGTAGTCTGTGAGTTTCTGACTTCAGAGAAACTCTCTCTCCTTCAGTTCTATCACAATGTACTGCCGTGAGCTAATGTGTGCTGGACAAAAATCATGAATAAATGAAATTAGCCTTTCTAGACATTGCACACTGTGAGAACAACCAAGAAGAGTTTAATCAGAAGTACTTATTGGCTCTTTTGGTCTATGTGACAAGGAAAGACAGTTGCATGAGATTCTAGCAGCAGTAAACTTGCCCATCTTTTTTTGGCAGGGGTGACTCTGACCTTGACCCTGACCCTGCCTGACTGGCAGATTCATTTTCTCTCTGTCTTTTCATTGGTGTCTTATGTTAGACCATCAGCAGGTAAATCACAGCAGGCTGTGACATGCAGCCACAGTGTGATGAGGGTCCTGTGAGTCCCAAGGTAATAGCATGTGAGTGGAAGCAGACAACTCCACAATCTTGTACCCAATCGAAATAAGTCTTTAAAGTAAGAGCCATGGACCCATTGTGCACTGTGAGTAGGGGAAAAGTAGAACAGGAGCATCCACATCTGGTCAGGGTTCCACTTTATGCTCTGCAATTTCTATAAACTTCCAGGCCTTCTTTAAATAAAACTAGGTTTACCTACTGTGTTTATTATCATGTGTGTATTTACTTCTTCAGTTCACTTTTTTAGATACTCCTCTATTTTTCCAAATATCCTAGCATAAATATATTTTTGTTATTTACAAATACAGTATAAGTAAAAATTTAGTAGTCAGGTATTTGGCTTATGGATGTGGTGACCCAGAAGGGGCCTGATAACCACTGTTTCAACAAACCAGGGCTGATTTCAAGGACACTTATAGAAAGCCTGGCAGGTGGACATAGCCAGAGAAGGGTCTGGAAAACTAGGAAGCAAGTCAACAGAATTTACCCATATGGAAGGAGAATGAAAAAAGTGAAGGAAGAACAGACCTCCCTCGATTTCCAGAGGGAATACCAAAGAATGTCAACAATTACAATGTCAAAATTGGAATCAGAGAATGGTTGACCTTCCCAGAATTAAAGAAAGACATCAAAGAAGCACCTAGAAGACCAGCCCGAATAAATGTTGTTTATGACAAAATGCCTGTCATAAACAATGCAATGTAGGAAGGGTTCATTGTGGCTCAGAGTTTGAGGGTATACTGTATCATGGCAGGATGCTGTGGTAGCAGGAGACTGAGGAGGCTGATCACAATCCATCCATCCTAGGAGACAGAAACCTTCCTCTCACCATTGTATTCATCCCAACACCAAGTATCCATGAAATAGTGGCACTCACATTTAAGGAGGTTCTTCCAGACTTACCAAATTTAATCTAGATAATCCCAGAGGCTAACTCAACCTAGATAATCCCTTATACACATGTTGACAATTTATATTAACATCACAAATAAAAACTAAATGAAGCCACATACACATGCATGTATACAGACAATGATGCATATATATACCGAGACACATGTATGTATATAGACATTCACACACACAACACTAATCATCTTCACACTGATGTGTATTTTGTAGCTTCAGACTACAAAACAACATATGGGGCTTGGAGATTAAACTATGTTGACAGGTATTGAAGCAAATGACTTTATCCACTGAACCATTTCATCAACACTATAAAATACTTTCTAAAATATTCATCCAACTATTAAGCACTTGGTTGCTTACAATTTTTATTAATGCTTTTATAAACACATCTCTGTTTATGTCACCTTGACTTTATTTTGGATATAAATATTTAAATACTACATATGGATTCCAACATTCTAGCTTCTTGTGAGGTACTTAGGGTAGAGTAATGTATTTTGAAATATGTCTTGAAGTGAGTCTTGACCCTTGGATTGAGTCTTGGTGTGTCTGTTATTTTAGAAGAGCACCACAAGTGATCGAGCCTTCTATATGGAATAAATTGTAAACAATTTATTAGAGAAAGACAAACTCCTTTCAATCAGAGAAATGTGAATAACAGTTGGAAGACAGCCAGTGTGTCTCCAGCCTTTATCTTTGAAAGGATGGAGACAATGGTGATGCCTGCCTGAGGAGGTTGCTCTGAGGCCTGAGTTAATACATGTGAAACTCATAAAACATCATCTACCCATGTGTATCAAAGATTAGGCACAGGGGTCTTGCCTCATCTGCAGTTGTCCCTATTGGCTGAGAGAGGCCAGAGGGCTCCTGTCCTGACTGTGGTAGCCCCCTCTGTGGTCCCCATGCTACTTCCTGTGGGCATAGCCTCTTCCCACACAAGCTGGCTCTTAAGGAAGGCTTCCTAACACTGAAACAGTGGTCAGTGTATTCACACAAACTCACATCTATTCTTTAAAGACAGAACTATGCTGTTTCACACCAGAGCTCGGAAGAACATTGTCCTCTCCTGCCTCTTGTTAATTTTACAGATTCTGTGAAAAAGCTGTGGCATGAATAATATGAGGTAAAGGAAGCTGTGTTTATGGATGATTCCTGAAAGGGTACTTACTGGAACTTCCCTTGGAAATGATCTTTAGGTCTTTATGGACTTCAGTTTGTTTACATGTACAAGAAATACCTTAGGGGAAAACTTACCACGTCACCCAGATAGGTTCCTTCTGTTATTTTCTAGCCTTTCACCCCAACCATGAGAGAGCTGCCTGCAAGCCGAGCCTCATGGGTAGCACAGACTAACCTGACTACTCTTCTATTCACCAGCAGAGCTCAATGGGGGATAGAAAAAGTAACTACAGTGCAAAAACTAGGAAGGGACCTATGGGAAACCTTGCTTTGCCTGAGGATTCTGGGGACTGATGATAATGAATGCAAGGCTGCACTCACACTCTCAACCACATCCCAAACTAGCCTGGCTGGTTTAGTTCTCTTGCCTAAGGGAAGAGCATGGGAATTCAGGGGCTGTCCTACCATGCATTTACTTTCTCAGTTCCAAAGAGCATGGTGAATGTAAATTTAACTTAGATGATTAGGAGAAAAAATGACCAATTTTCTGGTTTTTAACTTGAAAGTAAAGAGATTCTAACATACTCTGTCCAGAAGCAAGAGGGAGACATAGGATCCCCAAGCGAGATGTCCCCACCAGACTTCATAGTTACAGTGGGAGGCTGGCAAGGATGGATGGGCAGAGCCCATGTCTTGGGAAGTAAGTGAGGACAGAGGCCCAGAACCATGCAAAGAGGGTACAAACAACTTATTCAGTGATACAGGAGCTAGTTGCCGCTAAGTGCAATCGTCAGATTGTCAAATAGGGTCCATTTCTACTGATCGTGAAGAGAATGCTGCAGTTCCCAGACACCTTAATGATTTATTACAGTACACAGCCTCTGTAAGACAAGAAACAAAAGCTGCTCTGGACAGCAGAAAATGTAATGAATTAAAACATGGCTAATAATTTAATTTCTATAGATAAATATACACTATCAGGATGCTTGTGTGCCAATAATGAATAGTAGTCTAAAACATTGAAGACCGTCTGCATCAGAATGAAGAAATTGATTCATATGTACATAAACTTCCTGCTTTTTGGATTGTTGGACTCCATAAAGCTTTAAAATGTTAGTTAAAATAATTTTTTAAAAAAAACATTTCTTTTGAATGACAGATCTGATTAATCAAGTGCCCTGTTTGCCATGGATACTCAGATTGCCATGGGGTAAACAGCAGAGACATTTTTAAGGGATTTGTTGATATCTTCCAATTTTTGTCTTTTTCTCCATTTTATAAGAGAGTTTTTCATTTCCTCTTTAAGGGCCTCAATCATCCTCATAAAGTTATTTTTTTTTAGGACGCTTTCTTCTACTTCCGTTGTGTTGGGATGTTCAGGTCTTGCTGTTGTAGCACCACTAGTTTCTAGTGGTGCTGTACTGCTCTTTGTATTGTTGAGTGTGTTCTTCCTTGTTGTCTTACGCATCTCTTCCTCTCATCAGTTTAGTGCAGCTTGTGCTTCAGGGGTTCTTTCTTTTTCCAGTTGGTATAGTTGGGGTCTGTGGCTCCCTTGACCGCGCTTTCAGGCACAAGCAGAGCAGAGCTTCTGGTGAACGCTCCTCCTGGTGGAAGTGGGCCCAATGCTCAGGTAGTCACTCCTTGAGGTGCAGGTGGGGGGCTACAGCTCTGGTGGATGCTCCTCCCGTTAGAGGTGTAGGCCTGAGGGTCTAGTGGTCAGTGTAGTAGCAGGGTATCTCCAACAGAGAAATGGTGGTGGATGCTGGCTGGGACACGGATGCGCTTTCCCAGAGGAACTTCTCGAGATAGTTTCTGGAGGCCACTGCCGGAAACCGCTGCTGTTGTTTCACCCAGTGATCACTCCTTGCTCCCAGGTCTGGAGCTCGGGGCTCTCTTGATGCTCCGGGCTGGAAGCTCCAGCTTTCCTCCGATGCAGGCTGGGCTTCAGGCCTCTCACTGACACTGCCTTGGGCTTGAAGCTCAAGCCTTCCTCTGAAGCTGATTCTAGGTTGGGATTTGGGCCTCTCACTGACGCTGCTCCAGAGACATTTTTAAATACTGACACTGAGAGAGTAACCGCACATGGAAGTTCTTCAGAGACCAAGTATGGCAGGCACTGGAGCAGTATTATGTGTGTGGTGAACTCTAAGAAGACAGGGCTCAAGCATGTGTATTTAGGTCAGGGATCTTCATTTGCTTCATATGGATTGTACCATAGATTGATTCTACTCTCTCGAGCTGAGTAACAGTATGGGGTCTGACACTGAATGTGGCTGTGGATTCTAGAGCAGAGGCAGTGTGTGGCAACCCAACATAAGTGGCTCTCATGGTGGAAGGCAGATAGAGGAAATGAGTGAGATGTTCAGAACCAGAAAGAGAACATGAGGGAATACAGAATGAGATGGAGGGGGGATTGATACTTGAGAATGATGGAAGATGCAGTATGAGAGAAGAGTGGCATTATTCAGGAACCCAATGCTACCAAGAAAAGGATGGCATTATACAGGGCAAGTGTGGGATTCTATCAGGAATAGACTGGGAAACCATGAGCACATTCCACTGACTTCAGATTATGGCATCAGATACTTAAAAACACACAGAGGATGTGATAGGTAGGACCAGAACTCAGCATGGGTTCACAGGGGGCTTCTTCCTCTAGATGCACACCAGCATTGGCACTGAACAAACTGGGCATGATGTTAACATGAAATCTTGTTAGTGTGGCCCTAGACCAGCTTGGATCATCCTCACCTTCTGAAGGAAAACTCCTACAAGTTCATTTGTTAATCGAGAAAGAAAAAGGTGAGGGCTAGAGTGATGGTTCTGTGTTCAAGAATACTTACTGTCCTTGCAAAGGAGCCAGATTTGGTTCCCATCACCTCCTCCGTAGTTTACAATCATCTATAACTTCAGACTGGGGGATCCATTACCGTGCTCTGTACTGTGTGGGTATCCAGCACACACAAGATGCACAGACATGCATGCAGGCAAGCATTCATACGCATCAAATAAAAATAAATCTTAAAAAAATCTCAGGGACTCAGTGGTTAAGAGTACTTGCTGCACAGGCGCGCTGCCACCTCTGGCCTCTGGGCACCTACACTAAATGCAAGTGAACGTATACAGCCATGCAATCAACATATTAAAATGTCTACAATTAAAATATCAAAACTAAGTCTTAAAAAATAATCAGCTCCCCTGCAAAACTAAATGATGGTAGAATTAACCAACCACTCCACAGAACAAAATGTGTAGGGAATGGCATCATGTATCACATCCGGGTGATAGGATGGGTCCACTAAGATCTTCACACCCATCTGTCCCCACCAAGGTATAGTTCCACAATCCTGAACAAGTCTGCTTCAAATATGATTGTTCTTTTCCTGCTGGTCTACTGACATGCAGGTCCTAATCGAGCTATCAATGCTGGTGTCATCTTCATACAGTATAGTATGATCAAGTACACTGCATGACCCTGTGCAGAAGTCAATACTCTGCCAGACACCCGTGGAATTATTCCTTGCTTTAGTCTAGCTCTTCATGTGCTAATCAACCAATTGGGTACTGACTAGAAAAGCTACAGGGAAACAGGACAACATTCTGCCCTCAGGAAGCTAATTGTAAACAGACCCATCTGATTTGGAGGTCAGTGGGCTACCTGTGGTAAGGACCTTTAAGGTGGGAGGGGAACCTATTCAGCTTTAGGGGTCGGAAAGACCTTCTGTGAGGAAGTAACTCTGAAGCAAAACACTAGGGTCAAAAGCAATGCTGGTGGAGAGCAACTAGCTGAAAAGAAAAGAGAAACTATACACGGTGATTATCCAAGCTTAATTCATTCTGCCCAAGAACTTCAGAGCAGCTTCTAAGCTTCCGTGCTTAGTCCTCATCAAGGACACTGAGTGAGAGAAGACACCAAGAGACCCCTCATTCCGATTATTCAGCCATACAATAAGTTGCTCTTGGAAATAATTAATTCTATTTTCTGGGACGGTACAAGCAGTGGCTAAGTAAACTCAGAACACAGGCACGTGGGAGGGATTGGAGCTCCAGGCGAGGACTGTGCTCCAACAGATACTTCTCAGGGGTCTTCCCAGTCTGATTCGTTCTGACACTGGGAATACATCTTGGAAGATTTATATAGTATTGTGTTTATTATGATAGTGTGCTTGGATGCTGACTAATATTGTTACAATGAGCTAAGATCTGATGAATATGAGTAATAAAAGCATATTTTGGCAACAAGACAAGAATGCAGGGTTTCTAAGCATTTATTCTGTCACCAAGAAATGTCTATCTCCAGAGGACAGAGAACTATAATGATTTTGACCTGTGGGGCCCATATGGCTATAATGAGTTAGTATTCATTATGTATATATTCAGAAAAATATGTTTATTGATTGATAGGACAATTGTTTGGATTTTAATAGTCACTATAATAACAGCAACAGTGTCCTCTATTCATAGAACTGCCAGTTGTTGTAGCAGTAGATTAATCTTCTCGTGTCCCTCTTTCTGTTACCATATATTATCTGAAAATTAAAGTGAATTCAAGTCTAAATTCTACATATTAGAGAGCCAAGAAATTAGCATGTAAAATGGTTGAGGAGTTTACATTTGTCTACTTATTGTAGAAAATTTAAATATAGGCACTGAACTGCAGGCTCATTTTCAAAGCAAGGGAAGTAGATGGGCTGCACAAAGGGATAGTGTTTCTTGCTGTTCGAAGAGACCGAGTCTTCTGATGGAGTTCTAGCGATTTCTGTGAAGCAGCCAGGCTTGTAAACATCTCCCAGTTTCATTATTACATTTAATTATCCTTAAAACAAATATAAAGAATGATAACTATTTGACCCAGTCATACAGAGAATTGTGAAATTCTGTTATTTGTAAAACAAGAAATAAGATCACCTGGCCAAATAGGCTTTTAATAAGGGAAGGTATAGAAATAAATCACTGAAAATAAACTCATAGTTTGGCATACATGTTTTATATGTTAGATTGTTAGAAATATCCTAGAAATTTTATTTTTATCTTCATGGTATATAAAGAAAGTTATTTACCAACATTTTGAGAAAGCTGATATGTATGTAATTCATTGTTCACAAGAATTACATGAGTTGAAACCTAACAACTAGTTCTTTGTTTAATTGCTTTAATCTAAACACAAATCCCCATTTAGACAACCCTGTCATTATAAATGCTATAGGTTTATGCTTTAGTTACTGTTCTATTGCTGGGAGAAGACACCATGACCAAGGAAAGTTTTAAAAGAAAGCATTTAAATTGGGGCTTGCTTAAAGAGGGTTAGTCTATATCATCATGGTGAGTAGTGTGGAAGCAGGCAAGCAGGCATGGTGCTGGCGTGGTAGCTAAGAGCTCACATCTGATTGTCAAGATGGAGGTGTGTGTGTGTGTGTGTGTGTGTGTGTGAGTGTGTGTGTGTGTGTGTGTGTGTGTGTGTGTGTGAGAGAGAGAGAGAGAGAGAGAGAGAGAGAGAGAGAGAGAGAGAGAGAGAGAGAGAGAGACTGGGCCTGGTGTGGGCTTTTGAGAACTTGAAAGCCTGCCCTCTGTGACATGCCTCATAATCTTTCTTAAACAGTCCAACATCCAAGAAGCTGGAAACAAAACATTCAAATATATGACTCTGTGTGGCCTATCCTCATCTCATACCCCCATGGTTTATAATAGGAAAAAAATTCAAATCCTCTCCTGCTAGTGTCAATGGTCTAATGCTTAAAAGCAATATGGACAAAAGAATTCTGTCATAAATCAAAGTAATTTCATTTGATTTGAAAATACAAAAGTGGAAATTTTAGAGAAGTGGTTGGACAGTGTATTCTTCAGCAATTATAGGTGGATTTCATATCTCAAAAATAGACATAATCTGATTTATGACAGAGATGGAACTTTGGGTTCTCAGCGAGGACTTCATAGGGCTTGTATTCAGGACATATATAGACTTTGACAGCCAACAAGCTGAGGAACAGAACTGGTATGGCCTGAGGGAAATGCAGGTGTCTGTCCACAGCAGGTGTCTAGTGAAGCTTTTGTGAGGCTTCATTGATGTTCAGAGAACTGGACTATCAAGTCCTAGACGTTCTGTACCATAGCATACAGTAGAAACAATGTCCATCTGAAAAAATTCAAAACTTTTCTTACAAAACAACTGTAAGAAGTCAGATGCCTCAACTGCAGTATATTTTTAAGAAATAAAAATAATCACCCTTTAAAGCACTGGTTCTCAACCTTCCTAATACTGTGACCCCTTAATACATTTCCTTATGTTACGGTGACCCCCCCAACCATAAAACTATTTTTATTGCTACTTCACAACTATAATTTTGGCACTGTTATGAATTGTAATGTAAATAACTGTTTTCTGTGTTTTCTGATGGTCGTAGGCCATCCCTATGAAAGGGTCCTTTGACTTCTCAAAGGGGTCTTGACCCACAGGTTCAGAAACATTGCTTTGAAGACACATATCAATAGGTATCTATTTCTGTTATGACCTATAACCCAACCTGCCAATTAGTATAGCCCATCCTTGACCATGACTGTTCAGGTTAGTTTATATTGCCAACTTGACTCAGTCTAGAGTCACCTAGGAACTTGAGAAATTACCTTGATCAGATTGGTCTGTGGGACATATTGTTTTGAAGACATATTTTTTTATGTGTGTGTGTGTGTGTGTTTAAATCAGTAGAATTTCTTCCTTATAACAATTTTAGGCATACCCCAAAACTTAACCGAATATTCAAGCACTCCTGGGTACACCCTCCTATACTTTAATAAATGGTTTCTCTGTTGTTAATGAACTATAATAATGTGACATACTTGTTAAATAATGAACCTATATCGATAGATTGTTATTTACTGAATACCACATCTTGTGTCTCAGTTCACTGCGATGGAGTACACCATTTGTGGCTTGACAAATTCACAATTATATCCCCACTGCCTCATTGCCCACAGTGTACTAGATGTGAAAGCTGACTGAAGTGACCGTGTGGCAGTGACAAGGAGGAGCCATTAGAATCTGTGCTCTCTGGGCACAAACAAGTTCTTCTTCTTCTTCTTCTTCTTCTTCTTCTTCTTCTTCTTCTTCTTCTTCTTCTTCTTCTTCTTCTTCTTCTTCTTCTCCTCCTCCTCCTCCTCCTCCTCCTCCTGATCTCTCCTCCTCCTCCTCTTTCTCCTCCTCCTCCTCCTTCTTTCTGATTCCTCTCAGGTCCACTACATATTTGCTGTTTCTTTCCCAGATAAAATCTAATGTAATGCAGAGGTTACCACAAACAAGTTCTTTACTGGAACTTAAAAGCACATTATGTCTTTCATGTGTCTCATAAATGTTGTGGCTTTAAGGGTGGGAACTAAGCAGATGAAATGGATGCTGTGTTCTATAAGGTTGGCTATGGCTGGAGCAGACACATGACGTATGTTTCCTATACTGGTAAATCAAAATTGAATAGTTACTCTCGTTGATATACATAATGATGCAATGACCTACTTGGGTCTTGAGGGTTGACCCCCATCCTCCAAAGGTTTTTGAATTCGAACAGTGAGCAGCACAACCCAGGGACCACATCCTCAGTAAAATTTCGTGATGTGAGCTAGAGCTGTGGCTCAATGGGAATGCATAAGACATCCCAGGTGAACTCTAAGTATCTTCTGCTTGGAGGGAGATTTCAGAAAATCAGGGTTCTTCAGGAGCAAAGTGAAGGCTCCATGGCCATTTTCTCCTTGGCGTTGTGCACCAGATCTCTTCAGAGGGTTTCAGGCTGAACATCTTATATTTTCCAAGACAGAGGACTGATGCTGTGGGACAGGCAAAGTGGGAGAAAGTTTGGAAAGCTCAAGGAGCTGGAAATAAAACCAGAGACTTGCAAGTCAGAACTGTTTTACCTAATTAGGAAGAAGCACGAGGCATGAAGTCTTGGGAAGGAGATTGGGCCTCTTTTCTACTTTGTCTTTACTGATGCCATAGAAATGAGAGTTTGTATCCTATGTGGGTACTCTGATGAACACAGGAATCTCTGAGCTCAAAGCCTGCAAGGTGTTAGGCTAGGCCTGGAGCACACCTTAGGTAAATCCTGTCTTACATAACTTCTACCTAAGTTCGATGTCTGTTACAGACCAATTTAATGAAAGTGGTCACCCTCCACCTCAGCAGGGTAGGAAGGGAGAGGGAAGTTCTTTATGCAGGAAGATGATGCACCATCCAAATCATCTAATAGACAGCCATTTATGAGGCAAGTTAGAACACAGGGCAGGACCAGGAAATTATAAGGAAAAGTAGACAAGAGTAAAAGAGCTGCAGATTATTCTGGGGCTAGAAGTAGCAGATGGACACTTAAATAAACTATGATTGATAACACAGAGAAAGGGGAAACCAAAGAGAAATTTGACAAAGAGCTGAATCTCTAAGGAGGGGGAAGCACCAATTATCTGAAAGAAGACTGTCAATAAGCTGGAGCATGGAAGGCTTTTAAGAAAATCTACCTGGCAGGAAAGGAGAGAGTAAGGGATAAATAGATGATGAGTCCTCAGGAAAGACCCTGCATTTTGCACTGCTTGCTTTCATCTAATGGTGTCTAACCCCATTAGATGAACTTTATCCAACTTTATCCAAAACTTCAGTCCTGTCACCATGTGCTGGAATTCTTCTTGTGCTTAGCTCAAATGCTTAGATTTATTTCTAGATATTTTTCTGTTGATATGGCCTACACTGTGCTCTGTATCCTGAATCACATTCCTGAAAAAAAATACCCTCCCTCTAGTTCCCTTTCATGTCAACAGGTAATTCCATCTCCTTTGTCACAGAGGAAAGTCAGCCACAGCCACATGATGATTGCTCAGATTCCAGCACCAATCTTGCAGTCCCAAAAGTCTCCAAACTAAAGTCTACCCTGTTCTTGTTTATTAACCTTGAAGAGTCATCCTTGAGTTCACATAAAACCTCTCTTTTCCCTCTGCCCCCTTTCTCCTCTCTTCCCCCCTCTGCCCCCTCTGTCCCCACCCCTCTGCCCCCTCTGTTCCCTCTGCCCCCTTTGCTCCCTTTGCCCCCTCTGCCCCCTCTTCTCCCTCTGCCATCCCCTGCCCCTTCCACACCCCTATGTCCTCTCTGCCCCCTCTACTGCACCTTCTCTGGCACCGATGCCTCTATATCTGGCTCTTCACTCTGCAATCCTATACCTGGCTCTTTAGTCTGCAGCATCCATCCTTCATCTGAATCTCCAGCCCTCCATTATCCATCCCTCTTCCCCCTGGTCCTTAGCCTATCTCCTCTAATGCTCTATTCTATTATCCCTCAGCTTTATATGTTTCTTTCTGTTTCAACACTAAACTCATGCATTTATTACCTTCAATCTATTGTCTCTTCCATCCCCCACAAAACCCTTAGGCTGTAACCATTTAAAGACCTGGCCCCTTGATGTCTGTATCATTGCACTGTCTCTTACGTGGGATTCTTTTTTAAAGAAGTTTTTAACATATTGATTTTCTCCTACTGGGTGCTCAATAAAAAAGTATTGCTAACCTGGGAACTTGCTTTTTCCTTGGGTGGCCTGGGAAGGCGTGGTGGGAATGTGGGACCATGCCACTACCTCTCTGTTTCATATAGCATGGTGTTGTCAAAACTATACAGCCCTAAACTATGCTGGTCCTTGTCAATCAGTTACAAGAAGTCACAGTTTATTGTTTGTACATTATATTCCTATTGTAGAACAAGGCACCCGAAGTGGGAGGAGTATCCACAGCTGTGTCACACCAGTCCATAAATGATCACCTTCAGTTGTTGTTCTCAGAAAAGCTCCTGGTTTTTAGGGAATCTCCAATGCTTTGGTTCTATTCAGAAGCATATTTGGACAAATGCGGGAGGTGAGATAGTGCCAGCACTCTGGAGCCATTGTTCTCTGGCTCCTTCTCTGCCGGAGAGAGAAAGACAGAAAGCTCCAAGGTATACTTTGGAATGCCATCTTCATTTGCCTGAGTGAATGTCAGATCTGTAGAACTTGTGACAACATGATTCTTTTCTTGGCAAGGGAAAATTTTTATTGAGACTCTTCCTTTCTACCTTGCCCACAGTGCATAGTCAAAAGAACATGGACACAGAACAGCTGCAAGGATATGTGGTGTTCCCATCTGATTTAGACCTTCCAGATAGCTTAACTGAGTCTAAAATGTTTTGCTACATGACTGACGTAGTGCTCCACCAGCTAACTTTGAAGGAGAACAATTCAAGGGTCCATTTGGACTATTACAGGCAGGAACACTGTGTCTAACTCAGTGGGACAGCAGGATGGATCTCAAGTTGGCTTTTCATGTTACAGCTGAGCTCACAGTACTCCTAAACTATGAGAACAATCTAAGCATTTCACAGGGGAAATGTCAGGTGATTTCACATCATGAAAAACATGTAAATATCAGTTGAGAAGATGTTACATGTATATGTAACATATATATCTCTGTGTTATAAATATATATATGTATGTATGTTATAAATATATATGTATGTATATATATGTACATATATGTATATATAGTAACATAGGAAATATGTATTTGGATATATGTTTCAACACACACACACCACACACATAAAATGCAATGATAACACCTGCAGCACAATGATTGTCATATTAATGCTGCTTTCTCTTGTAGCATTGTCATGCTGCAAATGTATCCCATGCACATGGTAGTTATTTGTAGGGAGGCATTATAGCTTCATAAAAAGGAGATAAGTCTTATCACTAAAGAAAAATCTATAGTATTGTATGCTAATTGTTTTTCAAATGAATTCTGGATTTTAGGAATTTGTGTGTATACGGGTGCCCCCTACTTCCAAATCCACCTCTTTCCTTATTGTTTACAAAGATCTATTTAACTGGTCTCATTTTACTTTTTGAAAATGTTTCCACATCCTTTTCAATTCTACTGGCTCATGCAATGCCCTGATCATCTTCCTCTGGCTTGGTCTTCATCACTTCTTCATATCCCCTCCCGTATTTCTCTGGCTTCCTTCACTTTGTAATATTCCTTGGTCTAGCTTGTGCTACATATCTGTGCCTCTGTGCTGTGGCCCCAGTAGCATGCAAACCTCCACTGGAGGAGACTTTAATCTTCTGCTTGGCAGTACACAAGAGTTTATCCAGGCTACCTGCCTTTTCCCAATTTGATTTACATAATTAGCCCAAAGTATTTACCTCTTTCTTATCTGATTGGTTTTTACCATCCTTTCAGACTTTGCTTCTTAAACTGGTTTTCTACCAAGGCTGTTCTTTAAAACATAGGCAAGACAAAGCTGGCCATGGTAGAGAGTTCCTTCAATCTGCTAAGAGACAACTACCAACCAAACAAAACTAAGCCAAACCAAACAGAACCAAATAAAACCAAACAGAAATGACCTGGTAAACAAAACATGCTAAGGACAGACTTTTGTATGCTTAAGTTCAGGAATGAGACAGCTGGGTTCTTGCAGCTCCCTTTCAAGCTTGCTCTATTGCTCTAGTAGTTGATAACCCAGGCAGTGTGGACATTTCCCTGTCTCCACAAAGTGAGGCTTTCTAAGCCAAGAGTGCTATCAGCATGGGCTTCAGGGTGACTGAAGAATACTCTTTGTTCAAGGGTTGGAAAGATTTAGGCCCACATCACCTGGAGCCAGTTGCTACCCCAACCCCCACCCCCACATTATGGGTTCACATCTCTTCCTAGAGAACATTTAAATGTCCACATTAACACAGGAGAATCTCCCTCTACATCAAGGAAGAAGGCCAACATGTGTTGGCCATCCTATATAAACCTGGGCTCCCATTACTTGGGGGCATGCTCTGCTTCAGACACAGGCTAATTTGGCCCCACTTTTCAATGCCACTGGGATGTTTACATCTGAAGACTGCTGGAACTCTGAGGAATGGTCTCTCCTCTGCTCCAGGGACTTCTTGTTTTATGTCAGAACATCTGTACATACATAAAAATGAACATCTACCCAGCTCAAAAAGAGAAAGAAATGCAATGAATACAGATCATAAAGCAGAGAGTGAAGCCTCCTTTCCAGGCAATATGATCATTAAAAGATATTCTAAGTTGCCAGAAGAAAATGTTCTGGAGCAGGGGGAGGCACCAAATGGCTAGTCTGGTGGGGTCTACAGTGCTTCACAGTGGGTGAGATGGAGGCTGGAATATTTGAAGTGTGAAGAGCAAAGGACTTGACATCAAGCCAAACAGAAGAGAGGCATAGAACAATTGGTCCATTTCTGCAAGCCAGGAGCGAGCCCAGGGCTCTACAACCACATTGCACAAAGTTTCACATCAGCTCTAACCACAGTTCATACAAGTCGTGCTAATGCACTGACAAGTCCTGCCAGAAAAAGAATCCAGGTAGAGAAATAGTTGAGAACTCTCTGAACACTGGGAGTCTGCTCAAAACCTGTAGGCAGATTGTATGAGGCCCCGGCTGAATTCAAGTGAAGAAAACTGTCTAAGGCAGAGCCATTTGGCTGTCTAGGGAAGGCCCAGACGGTCACCCTCGAGGGCCTCATTAGACTCCTGGTTTTCTGGGACAGCCCACGGGTCTTTATGAGAAGTAATGAGCAAGAAGCAAGCTCAGCTTCAGTGATTGTCAAGACCACTATAAATCTGTTCCACCTTCTTAACCTCCATGGCTCAGGGACCTGAGATGATGACATTCACTCCATACTTTGCTCTGTTCCCAGGAGAGTCATGATAAGATAATGATATGTGTGTCAACTGGCGTGTGTGAAACTGGCAATCAGAGGATTAAACTGGGGAGTGTCTTTGGGAAATTCTCAAAATACAACCATAGGTTATGTGAGCTCTGCCCCTTCTACATCATAAATGTTTTCCTTCCATCTGTCCTTCCTTGCCCAGCCCCTGCTGCCACCATCCTGCAAAAGTCTGCAGTCTGCCTTTGGTGATTGAAGGAGACTCATTACTGGCCTTGCTGTTCATTTAGTTCCAGTTCTTTCAGAGTAATTTATTCAAAGCCAAGGACACTGGTAGGATAGGTAATGTTGAGTACGAGGGTCAGGCAGATAGGAACCATATTTAAAAATGGTTCCAGAATCTAACAGTTGGGTTTTTCCTTCCTGTAGATACCAGAAAGTCATTGGAGATACCAGCAAGGGCAGGAACAGGTTCAATTTTGTAGTTGTATGGGTTTCCTCTGCATTATTGACAACTCATGAACTATATAGAACCTATGGTGAAACCAACAGTTGGCAAAGGGAGGAAACCCAGGATTTCTGGCCATTGGCCATCCTGGGAGTGCCTGGGTGGACATAGGTACATTGTGGGATAATCTTTTTGTATGGTGTAAAGGTGTGTCTCTGTGTAAGGTACCTTCTGATTAGTTTAATAAAAAGTTGAACAGCAATAGTTAGGCAGAAGAGGATAGGCACGACTTCTGTGCAGAAAGAGGAGGGAGGAGGTATCTAGGCACGTGGATTTCACAAGCAGATTAGGGGCAAGTCGGATATGCTGCACTGAGGAAAGGTGAAGAGCCACAAGGCAAATGTAGATTAAAAGATATTGGCTAATTAAGTTATAAGAGCTAGTTGGAAACAAGCCTAAGCTAAATGCCAAGCTTTCATAATTAATGATAAGTCTCTGTGCCATTTTTGGGAGTTGGTGCTACAAAGAAGTGCTCGCTACATAGGCATGCCACACACTTCCCTATGTTTCAGCGGTTCTGTGTGCTCACCCTCACCATGGCCCTTTTGCTTTGCATTATATTTCAAGTTTTGTCTTCATAGTGTCTAATTGTGAGGTGAAATATATGAAGTGAACTTTTCACAGAGGCATCACCTTATGTGATACCTTCTCCTGAGACTACCTAGTTCAACTGTTTACATTAAAATCTCTTGGGCCATTACAAGCATTCAAATATCTGAGTTGAAACATATACCTGAAGCCATGGAATATAGATTTCTTTATAGTGCCATTTTGTAGACTTCCTCCAGTAAGCTTTGATGCTTCAAACTGAGAGCCTAACATACTAACTCATCATTAGAAAGATGTTCTCAGAAGGTGGAATGATTATTGTTGGGTACAAATCCAGGTCCTTTGATTATCCCCCAAATAATTTCCTAACTTTCAAAATGTTTCATTTCACCCCTCTGCTCTCCAGTACAACACAGAAAACTTAACAGAATTGGTCTGGCCTTGGGAAAATTTTAAATTTTATTGCCTTTTAAGGTGAAGATTTAGTGAAATATGCCACTCAACATGAGTCATGCACTGGTATACAGTCTGTGCCCGTGTTCTTAGGAAATGTATCTTGCCTCTTTAAGAGCCTGAATACACCAGGATGCACAGCTTGGAAGTCTAATGCATGTGCTTTTAATTAGCATATATTAATTATTCAAAATAATATGTTTCATTGTGACATTTTTATATATGTATAATGCATGTATTGTGGCCCATGATTTTCTCTAAATAAAAAGAGCCTGCTACTCTATCCACCCACCCTCCACAGACATGTACTGATTCCCCACCAACATCACTGAGAAGACTCTGAAGAGCATCTAAGTATTAAAAGTTGATCTTCATTAAAGGTGTGTGGCTGCATTAACAGTCTCTGCAGATGTCTGGGCTGGAGACTCTCACCATGATTCCTCAGCTCCCCATAACCTCACTGTTTCTAAGGTGAGAGATGAAAGACTGCTTGTGGTCACCTCAGAAGTCATGGAGAGCCCAGCTGAGCTGTCACTCATCTCCTTATCAGAGATGCTTAATTGGGAGAACATCAGCAGATCCAAAAAAAAATCATGAAGGTTCTGAAGCTGAGCCATGTTTCTGTCTTTTCCCCCCCTCTCTCCGAGTTCTATTTCCTCATCCTGACCTTCTGGAACTCTTCTGGAACCCTCCCCGACTTCTCTAACCATTGTTCTCACCCTCAGTGATTCCCTAGCATTTTACACCAGAGTTCTTAGGTGCAAATAGTCATTATCCCCGCTCCTTTGAAAAACGTATGAAGCAGCAACAGATTTTTAAAGGAGAGAATGTATTTATTCCCAGATTCAAATTAATGCAAATAACAGACAGAATGGCGAAAGAGGGAGTTAAGAGAGAGGACAACAGATAGGTGAGTGTTGGAATCCAAGGATGCCATTGACTCATGGAAAATACAGTAATGCTACCGACCATACCACTCTTCATGGTGCAGAAAAGCCTAGGTCTGTATTCAGCTCAAGGTCCACAGCTAATTGTGATACCAAAGACAAGGTTAATTATATTTTTTTAATTTACAAAATGTGTGAATTCCCTTCTCTCAATTTTTGGAAGAATAAATGATAAAGGTCTGGTTCAGCTTGTAATACCTTATAGGTAGTCACCAAATCTCATCACCTTGGTCCAAAGCTCCCTCATGCCAGAAGGACTATAGCAGATCCTAACAGATATGTGTCATGTTAGGTTGCTCAGAATCAGAAGCCCAGGTTTCCATTTCCCTGCACTGCAATGTCCACTGGGAAGTAATGCAATCTCTGCCAGCTCCACAAAAAAAACGAACTTGAAAGGGTCCATGCCCATGGCCCCATGATGGGCAGTATACCCTTCTTAGGAAGTCAGTGGATACCGGAAGCAACTCTAGCAGAGCAGAAAGCCATACTTGGTAGTGATGAGAATAGGGGTCACTTCTTAAGTGTAGGGACACTTCTCTCAGTCACTCTTCCTAGTTCCAGGAATCAAATGATGGCTCCTGTAGAGACTACTGGGCCAAATATTTCTAGCTACAAAATTTGGAGACACTGTGGTGTGTCAACCTCAAATCTATGAGATTAATAAAATCCCCATCTTGACCAGTTTTGATGAATGTAAGAGTGTGGCTGCTATTGTGCTCTGAATGGACTTTTTTGTCTTGCCTTTTTCTTTTCTTTTGTCCCCCTTTCTTTCTTTCCTGTTTTCTCCCCATTTTTAAACACAAGGCTTATCAGCATGGTTGTTGATTATTAGCTACCAAACATGCCATTGTTCTTGATTGAGCCTGGCCTTTTAGTATAGACATTTTCAAAAATAAATTCCCACAAATGTAACAATGAGGAAGAAAATAAACCCGGCCCTGAGCACGATGTTCACCAATTGTGCTTCTGGTTTTTTCCCCCCCCCCTCTTTGTGCTCATTCTGGTGCCAGCGCAATTTTCATCTCCTTCTGAGTACTCCCTCTTGAAAAGCTAAGTGTTTCAAATCGAATGGGCAAGATTCAGTGCTTTGCATCCCTGCAAGCTAAGGACATACCATCTGACCATTAGCACCCCGCTGGGCCTCACAAGGGCCATTTTGTCTCGGCTGAGTGTCATTTCAGCCAGTAACAATTATTTACTTCTGGAGAAAAAATTTGCTAAGGGACGGGAACCAACTGGTGCTTTTGATTTCAAGGCCTGCTTGGTTATTCCTGAATTTCGGCTTGGGAAGGAAATTTGCAATTACCCCCTGAGAACATGCCATTCTGTTGGCATCCTGATGGCTGATGGCTTATGAGCGTGAAAAGGGAGAGCGCTTTGTTATAAGAGGAGCTACCAAGTTTCTCATCAAGCCGAGTCTCAGACTTGATTTACCTTGGAGGCTAGAAAGTTCCTCCAACCTCTGTCACATCATCAAGCAGAAATACTTCTGGGTTTGTTATGCTTTTATCTGCAAGTAGGAAATTTAAAAAGAGAATATGAATTTCCATTGCTCTACAATGTTGAGAATTCTTCAGGGTAAAGCAAAAAGAGAGTCTTTCCCCAAAGCCTCAGAACTCAGTTGCAATAATTATCTTGTCCGTGCCACATAGTAGCATTTATTTCAGATAGTTTGCTCTGGATTTTGGTTGTTCTAATAGGCACACAGTGGGAAAGGTCTCCTTCCAGGCCTAACAGTCCTGCCATGCCTCCCCACCACTGCCACCTTCTTTAGGGAAGCCTCTACTTGCCCATTCTGAGAGCAACATGCAGCATTTTACTACTGTAGGGAAAAATATTTGTAACTCTTCCATAAATTTTTAAGAAAGAAAATCAAATATGAGTGAAAGAGGCCCCCCAAAAGCTCACATAAAAGCACACAGAATTGACTGTCTGACATTGGGGTCAGTCTAGTACCCAAATATAATTTTTCACTTAATCATTTTACTAAACCAAGATACATTATTTGAACTAATGTCGACATTACATCACAGCACAGCATTACTCATGACCTTTGCTCATTCTCTGAAGGTGTTCATGTTGGCTGAGTGTAATGAGTCTTGCTGTGTCCTACCAGCCAGCTCCCAAATCATGACATGGAGACTTCTTATTAGTTGTGAAAGCTTAGGCTTGTTTTTAGCTAGTTCTTAAAACCTAAATCAACCCATTTCTTTTCATCTGTGTTCTTTTACGTGGCTCATCTCCTGACTGAATAATCTGACTGAACCCTGTAATTATTATATTGCCTTGATTCCCAATAGATTTCCTCTATAAAGATGCTAATGGTGTCCCCAAAGAACAGAAAGTTTACCAGGAAGGTTTTTCGATTTACACTTATTGATGGATAGTAGAAGTGGAGTGGTACATTATGACCATCTTAGAAGAAGATTTGCCCAAGGGAAAGACCTACTGTGTGCAGCTTCTTCCACTATGTGAAGACACCAATAACTACTCTCAGACAAAGAAGGAATAGGAACAGTCACGCTGACTTTGGTCATGTTAGAAAACACAAATTGAACTGCATTTGTATATGATAACATGTTATTAGGCTACAAATATAGCAGATGACAATTAGTAAAAATGTAAGGTATGTTGGGACAAGGGGTAATGAATGGAAGAAAGAAGAATGGATTCAGAGGTATTGACAGGCAAGTCCAATCTTCACCTTCTAGCATCCAATGTCAAGATGCAAACAGAACCCATGATGTCTCCGTGTAGGTGATATATGAGTGCATGCTCTCTTCCATTTAAACGCTGTTATTTCTAATCATAAACTTGAGACACTTCATTAGAGTTCTATGACACAGCTGCCATCACACAATGGTATTTTCCCAATAAACATAGCTACAAATTTCACTGTGGCCTCATCTAGTTTGATACTTATTTAGCCCAGGCTGGTCATTAACATGTGTCAGACCTCCTATCTCAGCTTACCACTGCTGAGATTATCAAAGCAGACCATTAAATCTAGTGAAAAATACAAGAAATCTTATGCTTGGATTTATTTATCAGTACTGGGATTGAGCCTGGGGCCTCACTCATGTTAGGCAAGCAGTCTACCATGCTCATGCATTTGAAGCAGACAGTCTTCCACTGACCTATATTCCTTGTCCTCAAAGGGGCTGCTACTTTTAATAGTGTTTCCAAGTGTTCATTCCATTAAAAACAAAAGCAAGGAACCAGAAAGGAAACCCATGAGTCATCAGAAAAGGCAAAGAAGGCCCTTGCCCAGAGAAGTGACTCTACAAGTCCATATATATATATATATATATATATATATATATATATATATATATATATATATATTTTTTTTTTTCAGGAAACCCAGCTCAGAAAGGGAAACTGGAAACTTTGGAGCCACATCTAACCAAAAGGGTGTTTATAGTATTAATTACTTTAGTGTCTACTTGAATAAAATTAGTTTGCATAAATTAAATACAATATAAGTGAGTGTCTTCATTTGGGTTTCTATTGCTGTCAAAAGATACAAGGACCATGGCAACTCTTATAAAGGAAAACTTTTAATTGTGGTTCATTTACAGTTTCAGAGGTTTTGCCCATTATCATCATGGTGGGGGGCATGGCAACATACAGGCAGACATAGTCCTGGAAAAGGAGCTGAGAGTTCTATATTTTGATCTGCAGGCAACAGGAAGAGAACTGTGTGCCATACTGGACACAGCTTGAGCATATGAGACCTCAAAGTCCACCACCACAGTGGCACACTCCCTCTAATAAGACCACACCTGCTTCATCAAGGCCACACCTCCTAATAGTGCCACTTCCTATGGGCCAAGCATTCAAACACATGAGTCTTTGGGGAGCCATTCCTATTCAGATCACCACATTGACTTCACATTAATCTGAAGATTTTTCAGCCAGAATTATAAATTGGGATGTGGACACTACTAGATTTTCCCATATGTAAGGCTATACTTGGAAGAAGAGCCCCCCTGCATGGTGGAGTAAGAGTCCTGTCTACCTAGTACAGGATACTCTGTATTCCCTACTGGACATAGTCACATGGTCAACCACATCCCCTGTGCAAATGGATCTTCCTGCTGGTCAACTTCCTCTAGGGAAAAGTGTCAGTACCTGTGCTTCTAGTCATCTTATTGCTGTCACTTCTCCAGGTTCAGCTTGCAAAAGGTCTTCTTGACACCCAGTTAAGATACCTCTGTGTTTGTTTTGTGCATATTGCCAGCCCCACAGGAATCTCTTTTGTTTGCCATTCTGTTGAGCTATAGCAGATGGAAGTCCTAGCTGTTGAATACAGCATTCCTTCAGTGTGGAGTTACAAACACACTTGAGGAAAAAAAAATCGAGCCATCTTCATCAGTGACAGTGACTCAGTGAGGGCTTTAGTCTATTGCTAGCCTGTTCCACTTTGGAGATGCATGCTAGAATTTTTCTCCAAGGCTTGGAATGAAACATGTTGGTGTTTCAGTGTTTTGAGAAGTCTCTAATATGTAATATTTACAATTCCCCATCAAAGAAGAACTTGTGTCCTTTGAAAATCACTCTGGTGTATAATAGATTTTAATTTAATAGATACCTGTGAACAAGTCTTCAAACTCATCTATTGTTGGCTCAGACCATATGTTAGCTGAGACTAATGATAAAAAAAAACATCAATAATAGCAAAATCATATCCAAGCACCTCTATCATTAAGTCAACCTTACCAATTCTGTGCACTATTTAAGTTTTGTGTTCTATGAAGTAACTATTGTCTAGTTTTTCCTCCAATGAATAAAATGCCTGATATCAATATTGTCTAAGTTCTTTTGCACAGATTTTTGCCTGCTTTTATATCAGTTTCAAATAATCTCCTTTCGGATCTGATCATTCAAGAACTGTGAATATGTAATATTTCTTCACTGATGGTTTTGTTCAGTGCTCTGTAATATCTATTGTGGTTATATCTAGGTCAGAGTCAAGACCAATGCAAAATCCCATCAAACCTTTCAGCCCATGTGCTCAATTTTTTTATTAGCAGTCCAAGAAATGAGATGAAAGACATCTGAGTGTTTTTTAATTCAGTGCTTCCAGTTAAGTATTTGTGATTCATGTTTCAATTGTCCTTTTTTCTTTCACACACCCCTATCCCCCTTTGAGTTTCCCACCAGCCCCCTGAAAGCTGTTACCTTTTTATTTGTGGCCTCTCCCTTTGGCCTTTGATCCATTAGGACTTTTACATATTCTTCTCAGGGGTATTTTTGCATCCAAGGACCTTCCAGACCATCTATCCCCATATTCAAGATGCATACAGACCTCTCCTTCACCTGCAATATGCACCGGGTTTATTTACGGTTTGAAAATGAAGCAACCATTCACAACTGTCTTGGTACTCTTTGCTATCCTAATGGTTCCTGGTTTTATTCTGTTTTATGTAAATTGGGTCACAGATGTTTTATTGCTGTGGAATGCTTTGAAACTATTTCATATGTTCAGTGGGAAAAGAAGCCTCTTAAAATTCATGCTGAAATAATTAAGCTTTTTAATTTCACTGTCAAGTTATCAGAACAAGTGATGAATCTCTCTTTATATTGCCTGCCTCTACACACATGACTTCTCCCTCTCTGAGCTACTGAAAGTGCCTTTCCCATGTTACTCAGTACACCACATGGAGGCGTTTGGTTTAGCAAAGTCTCATTCTTGTCCTGAATGTCAGTCTTGTTTCTCAAAGCTGGCACTTGCTGTTCTTCGGGCTCCTGGCATGGAGACCAAAGGATCTATGAACACAGCTCACTCCCCCTATTTCCTTTCAGGCCCAGAACTATTATAAGTGTCAGTCTGCCCTAAAGACAGATTTGTTATCTTTGTGGATTTGTTTGATTTGAGCAGATCTCATCTTCCCTACAAAGTGAGGAAGATATGCAAAGGGAGGCTTATGCTAGACCATGACCTCTGACTCCATGGGGTATAGACTACTCCCATGTGTTTAGGAATCTCCTCTTATGTCAAGAACAAATAACTTCTGGGCATGATTGCTCACACCTGTAATCCCAGAACTAGGCAGACAGAGGCAGGGGAGATTGCAGCAAGTTAGAGGCTAGTCTAGAGTATACAGTGAGTTCTGGGCCAGCCTGAGACTATGTCTCAGAAAAAAAATTCCTAACTACAACAAAAAACAAGGGAAAGGAACTGATGGTGCTTCTGAGAACTCTCTGGATGGTAAGCAGACAGAGTGTCTCTGAGTATACAATGTGGCCAAATATTCTATAAATGATGACTTATAGACTCCTTTTTTATCCACAGTTCTGACAAGAAGATTTGTATTCTGTTGTCTTAGAACCAGTTAAGGCTGTGATACTCAGACAAGTCCAGCATTGCTTATAGGTCTTAGGTGTTCCTTTCTCTCTTCTTTTCAGTTGATATGATGTCTGGTCTCAGCATCCTGGAATTGTGATCAAAAGAGGCTGATCCCAGATATTAATGAGTACTTACAGTGTCTTAGAACAAGACTAGCTAGCCTTTTGGCATGGATACAAGGTGACTTGTATCAGAAAAGTAAGGAAGTAGTTGTCTGACCAACCTACTCTTTCTCCTTCTCACGTGTTCTCCAGCACTGAGTTCTTTCTGTATGGTAAGGCAGGAGTTAGTGAGTATTAACTACCAGGATCAGAGTAAGTGTGAAAGGTATTGTGGGCAGATGGTTTCTGTTGACACCTTTCCTCCACCATTGCCCCAGAGCAGAGACAGCAGCAAGATGAAAGAGTATGGTTGTGTTTTAATGAAAGGACAGCTCTCAGAAGGCTGGGACTTGGCACTTAACAGAGACATTTGTGATTGTCACAAATAGAGAAGGAGATGTGCTGCTGGTACCTAAATGTAGGGAGCCAGAGATGCTGTTTAACAGCCTTGAGAGTGCATAGCAGCACAGACTCTCCAGCCCTAAATACATGTAGAGTGAAGAATCAAGGAGGAAAACGCCAGGCACACTGCAATTTGCATTTTGTTCAATTTCTTGTGGAGGAAATGTCAATCTTCTTTGAATGGTTTTAATCATTTAAAATAAAATATTATCCTTAGCTTGCAGGTTATACCAAATTGCCATGTGTAGAAAAATCTGGAAAAATAAAGAAGGAGGGAAAGTGCCTGCTCTTAACAACTTGGTACTTGGAACTTTAAAAAAACTGTCCATTTTCATGAGTAAATTATGGCTCATGTCTCCGAGACAAAATGCCTGGCAGGAGCAGAACAAGGAAGGAAGGTTTTGTTTGAGCTCATGGTCTCAGATAGCGTAGTCCATCATAGTGAGGAGGTACAGCAGCTGAAGCCATTGATAGGTGACAGTAGCAGCTTGGGCAACAGCTTGTTCACATCTTGCTGGATCATGGAACAGAGTGCTAGAGCAAAAGCAGGACCAAGCTATAGCCATCCCCACACAAGTGCAAGCTCGTAAAGAATATACAACCACCTAAAACAGCACCAACAGCCAAGGGACCAGGATGTAGACTCTTGAGCTGTGAAGGATTTTTCACATTTAAACCAAAATACCATGGAATCATACTCCAGTGGCCTATGCCCCAGAAAACTTGCAGATCATTTCCTAGGCAAAACCATGCATTACAAAGTATGTGGCCTTGAGTAGCACCCCTGCTCCCTGTAAATTCTGTCCTTTTTGTTCGTACAGCTTTCCACTCTGTCCTCTCTGCTTCCTTGGCTTCCTTCGGGTAGCATTCATCCAGGTATTGTTGGTCTGCAGATATCCACAGCTGGCCCACCTGAAGCAGGATGAACTCTGATGTCAGTGTTCAGACCATAGCAATAGCCTTTCCTGAGTGGTGAGTAGCAGCTGTCTGGAGAATGTAAAGGATTTGATGGGCTCCTCTGTGATCCTGGGCTCAGTGCTCTCATGTGATCTCAGAGCAAAAGCAAGAAGAACTGTCTGCCCTGTGATGTAAAATTCAAGGGATAATGAAGACTGATAAGCACTTTGTAAAAGCCATAACTTCTCTGACTCACCCTGGGAAGTCCTGTCATTCTCAAGGTATTTGTATGCTGAGTGGAGCAAATGACACATTCTGTTCCTTAAAAGGGTTGTAGGATACCATATGCATGATGCTCCAGATTTACCCCTGGAGTTTTCCAATGACTCCATAGTTTTACTGCAAAGTGGGGGGAGAGCTGTCAATACCGAGTATGTAATGGTTACCTGGTTAGAACTGTTTTCTGGCCACCCACTTCCCAGTTATGATTTTCCCATCCCTGTATTCTATGTGATTCTCAGGAGATACTGTCTTCTCTGTTTCTAATCCCCTCCCAGTGACCCATTGGGTATTGCTGCTGTCCAAATCTTTGTCCTAAGTTATGAGAATGTGGAAATCTGGACAGATGCTCACCAACCTGATATACACAGATTAACACCTTTCAGAATGAACTGTACAATCACCAGAGTCCAAAGATGTGTGAGGAAGTAACTGTTATCATTGTAACTGACTGAAGTCTTCTCATCATTGGTACTAGTGGGAGCAGGATACCTAGATCTGCACTGGGAGGCTGGCACAGTGAGAGGAAGGGTCTGGCCTCCGGACCTGGCTGTGTACCATAGTTAGTTTTGAAGTTTATTAAAACAGCTTCTTATTTCCCTACCTTACCCTGGAGTCATATTGAATTAAAATCTTAGAGGACAGAAGAAAAAGAGGGTATTTTACAGAAAGTTCCTAACTGATTTTACTCAGTCATCTGATTTTAAACCAGTGTTCATTACATTTGATCCTGGGATGTTCAGAACAAAACCATGTCTGTGTGGTCCCTGCATTGGCCAGCCATCTAGGTACCTTACATTCTTCCTGAAAGCAAAGTAACTTACAAGTGATGAGGACTCCTTTTGTTTATGTTGTTAATAACAGATGTGGAAAAGCAACATGACACATGCTTGCTTAATGTGATCAGGGCAATTATTCATTTATTCCTGTCAGCTCAGTGCACTGATGCAAGCTGGCTCTATAGATCTTGCAGGCATGGCCTTTATGGGTGTGTAAACAGAAACCTGTGTCCCATGCAATAAATCATCTCCAAGCCCTCATCATTGTGCCTCCTGATGTTGTGAGCACTGAAGGGGAAACTGAGTATGATAACTGATTTCATGCTATGGAGACCTCAGAGTAAACCATCCAAGAATGCCCAGAGCAGAACAGAGGGTTGCCTTTCCTGAATAGCTGTCCAGTAGGTACCAAAGAACAGAAGCTGCAAAGGTGAGAGCAAACCTCTTCTGTTGGAATGATTAAAATTCAACTTAACTGAAACATGAAGAGACATTGTTTATCAGTGGTTGTATCTGGGCTGGGTGCTAAATAGATACAGATTCTCGTCTTATTCATAGAAAAAATGTAAAGGCAAATCCAGATTATAATGTAGCAAGGAAACTTAATTCAAATCAAAAATGATATTGCAGGTCAGATATGCCAGGAGAGAAAGAGTGCCACATGGGTTAGTGTCTTGGGTCCCTGGTTATTGTTCAGGGCTTTCTTTTATGGTGCTGAAGAGGAAGAGCTGTTTGCTAGGGGACGTAGCAAGGCTGGCTCTCTTATTTGATCGACAGGTTTGTGTTATCTAGCCTTTCCATACTGCTCCTTTCACTTTCCTTAATGCACCTAACTTTAATCATATGCATGTCCAGTCATGCATAGGCATAAGACTGCAATTAGGGATTCCCCCCCTCCCTGTAAGCTTTCTCAGAGGATACAGCCCTCCTGCGCATGAACTCAAAACCTGTCCAAACTGGATGGTTATCCCTCACTTAAATGCCCAGATATATCTAGGAACATATGGTGTTTTTGTTAAGCAATAATTTCATGTGTGGGAATAATATTTGCATTATTGCTACCCTTCTCTCTCTCCCCTCTCCAGCTCCTCTTGTATCCCCTAACCCCTCTCAAATTCATGGCCCCTTCTTTTAAATTATTATCATTACATATGCATATAATTGTGTGAATCCATTTAGTATTATTAGTACGTGTCTTTAGGCCCATGTGAATGTATATGTGACCATTTGGGATTGGACAATCCTTCAGTGGGTGTGTTCCTAGAGAAGACTGATTCTCCCTGTCTCAGTAGCCATTGATTCCCTGTAGCTTTTCGTCTAGGGATGTGACCTTATAAGATTTCCCCCACCCACAGAGGCGTGCCCATTGGTGGCACTGTGTGAGTCTTATTTAGGAGACCATGTTGTTGGGATGTCATGGTTGCACCTCCCTGCCATGGATATAAACTGATTTTTTTTCTTAAAGGAGGAAATTTACATGTGTATTAAAGTCAAGAGAAGTCAACAGAGAGAATGAAGCTCTTTCAGTTTTCTTTATTTTGAGTCAGCATAGCTATATCTTATGCTGGCCTGGTTGGTCTCAAATTTCAGAGTTCAAGTCCTCCTCCCACTTCAGCTTCTCAGATTAGCTGGAACAACATGTGCCCAGCTGAAGAAGAAGATGAAGAGAAAAGGAAACTAATGATGGTGTAAACATCAAGTCAGGCAGATGGAACCAGCTCTAGGGACAAGAAAGAGCAGAACATCTGACAAAACAACAGGAACAGGAATCCACCTGTAAGGTGGGTGATCCCACATTTGCTCACACTGGAGGCCCGAGGCACTCCACCTGCTGTTGTTGGTTTTGTTGTTATTATTTTCTGTAAAGCATGGGACCTGCTTGTTGGAGAAAGATGAAAAGTGGAGACCAATTGTAATGGGCCATGGAAGAGTGACAGAAAACAAAGATTCCATGTGGTTCCAATGATGTGTTGGAGCAGTATTTGAGACATGGCATGTTCTTGTCATGGCAAACTGGGATCTAGGAGATAAGAAAATATAATAAAATCTTAAAATAAGCCACGTAGACAGAGAGGTTGTGACTGGGCTTTGGAATCATGGATTTAGGCTCCAGTGAGGTGGAAAGTGACCCTCAGATGCAATCAGTTTGCTCACACAGCTATTCGCACTGCTTTGAATTTGACTGGTTGCTTGTACCCATCTCTCTGAAACTCTGGAGACCAGGTTAAACATAAGGTCCTCTATCATAAGAATAAGGACTTTAAATTTCTTTTGGAACCACTCAGAAATATATATATTATATATATTACATATATATATGAATATATATATTCATTATACACACACACACACATTCACATGTGGATCTAGCCATACATATAGCTGATGGATTTGGGGATTCTATTTATATATTTGCAAATATATCTAGATTATTGATACTGTAAAAATGTACATTTATTTTAAATTTATAAAAGTGTATCTTAATTTTAACACTACTGAAATTATATACATGAATAGACAAGAGATATGACAATTTCTCCTGATAATTGTGTCTTTGCATTTAAAAACCCTATTGTTGAACTTTGTTTGAGTGTGCATATGTGTATGATGTATATTTGTGTGTGTGTGTGTGTAAATTTGGCCACACATGTTAAGGTGTATGCATGCACGTCAGAGAACAACCTCCTTCTGGCATAGCTCTTCCACCTTGTTTGAGAGAGTTTCTTGCTCGCTATGATGTCCACCAGGCTCGCTGTGTCATTAGCATTTAGAGATTCTCCAGTATCTGCTTCCCATCTCCCAGTAGGAGTACTGGAATTATGGACATAGTACACACTGCTGCATTGGGCTGCATGTGTGTTCTGGGGAACTTAACTGAGGTCCACATGTTTGTGTAACAAACGCTTTACCCACTGAGACTTCTCCCAGTCCTACATCTGCCTTTTTAACATTCACTATTTATACTCTATATTCCTATGATTTGGATGAATAAATCAAAATTAATCACATCATTCTTTTCTTATAATAGTTCATGTCTAATTTTGTGTGGTATTTTTTTTTTTGTGAACGTTTTCAATTTTCAGATGTCCCAGAGAAGAAAAGTTTATACTAAAAGTCTCCAGTGCAGACAGCTTTTAGCATGGGGCCAGGGGTGACGGGGGCAGCACTGGTGGAGATCTGAAAATGCTGTAGACTACACTACAGCAGAGGACTGGGAGATCCATATATGGAGAGTCCATCTGGTCATGTCCTCAGCATCCTAGATGAATCCTTCTTGTGCTGCTCTGTGCCTTGTGCTGATTATCCAATGGGATAATCAGCAGGTGTCCCACACCCTCTCACTTAAAGATGAAGATGATTCCAAGCAAGGGAAAGACCTCATGACCTCTTGACCTTCCGGGAACATAGTCCCTACTCCCTTGGATGTCCCCAGGGATATTGGGTACAGAACATTAGGAAAAACATGAGAAAGAGTTTCCTAGAGAGTCTCAATTTGGCAACTGCATTTTTAAAAAGTCAGTAACACCTAGTGAGTGATACAAAGGAAGATCCAGGAGCTAAATTAGGATGAAGCCAAAGCATGTTTTGTTCTTGCTCTCTCTCTTCCTTTTTTTTTTTTTTCTAGAAAAGTTAAATGCGATGCATTTTATGTTCCTATTCAAGGAAAGGCATTCAGCCCAACTTGTTGGCTGAGAGACATATAAAAGCCTCCAGTACACATTCCATATAAACCTGACCTTAGCAATGTGGTTGGCTTGCTTCCTGGGCAGGAGTCTGGTCAGTGGAATGAGGCGTCAGCTATAAGCTTCAGTGAGAATGGAGGCAATAGCCCTCACCTCTGTATCTACCAGCCCTCTTCCTTTGATGGATGTCTTTCCTTGTTGTGTTGGCTTCTTCCTCTGTGCAGATCAGCAATCTTCTGTCTGTCGTCCAACAAGGCACCTGTTTCACCTCTCTTCTCAGACAGCTGCTCTGTGCGACTTGCTGGCTCTACAGCTTTTAGGGCTACACAGAGGCAGGATGCTGCGTGTGGACTCATTCCCTTCTCTGAGACACTCTGTCTTTTGGTTGCATTCTATAGAGGTGTTTAGAAGATTGGGAAGCAGTGGTGTGTATACATGACCGTGAAGACAACCCGTGTTAACTGTATCTAAAGACTGTCTGAACTGGATTCAGTAGGAATAGAGATAGCTTTGTTTAGATCTCTTGACCCATTCATTCTGTCTAGACAGACCTCTGAGCTTCAGTTTTTCCATTTTTGCAATGTGAGCATTAGTTACTAAGGTAAACATTCATAGTAAAGAATATGCAGATATATTATATGTATATACATGTGTGTGTGTGTGTGTGTGTGTGTGTGTAATCTCACAAAAGGGAGTAACTTATAGGAGGTTCTCATTACATGCATGTTTATACGTGTGTGTGTGTGTGTGTGTGTGTGTGTGTGTGTGTGTGTGTGTGTGTGTGTTCATATTTCCCATTTGTGCCAGTATTCCCAAACCTCAAAAATTAGAGGTAATGTTTTCTTTTTCTTTACTGGTATATAATCATATACCATGAAATCCCCCTCATAAAGTCTACAATTGTCCAAGTTGTCTACCCATCACTGCTCCCCAACTCCAGGATATTCTTCTTCTCAAAAGAAGCCACATGTTCCTCAGGGGCCATTCTGTTCTCCTTCCATCCCAGTCTCATTCTGTCGTGACACTGTTGCCCTCTTCAGAGGTCTCATGTAAGTGGGTCACATGTGACACCACCACTGTCTGAATCTTTCTTCTCTCACTTACTGCTTCCCAGTTTTGCCATGTGTTTTTGCTCACTCCAGTATGTCATTCCTCAAGAGGCTGGACTACAACACTGTGCTTTATAGCAGTTGGGTTTCCTCATTTGACCATTTTGAATAACACTGCTGGGACATTTGTATGCTTATGTTTTTGACTCTTTTAGGAGCTGACGACTAGGTCCTATGGTGATTTTATGTTTAACTTTTCAGAAACTGAAAGTGGTGTCATGAGGTTACTTTTCCAGCAGTGTGTAAAGACTGTGCTTTGGATCCTAGCTAGCATTTAGGTTATTGTGTACATTTGTGCTTATAGTCGACACAGTGAATGCTACTCATGCCATACTGTGAATTTTTTCACTAAAAAGACATTACAAGTAGCATTTATCACACAAGAAAAATGTGTTTAGTCATGGCCTTCCTATATATCCATATATGTATATAATGTGCTTTGATCATATCACCACTCATGTCCATCTTGTCTCTTTCACTCTGCTTATGCTATTTATACCCCCTCCTTCCCAAACAGTCTCCACTCTACCATCCTGTCTTTTATTTCAACAGGGGCATAGAATCGTTGAATTTTATTAGGAATTCTTATATGAACAAGGGTGAGGGGGTATTTATAGGAGCTTAGATACCTCCCAAGGGCTACACCACTGAGGAAATTGTCTCTCCCTTGCCAAGCAACCATTAACTGCTTATAGATCCCCAGGGAGGAGGTGGTGGCCATGAGTCCCTCCACCTTTCTGGAGAGAATGGTGATGGAATAAATCTTATGTATGCAGGATATCATAGCTGCTGAGGTCTCAAGAGTGAAAATGTCACTCCATGCCTTGTAGTTCACATTTTTCTAATGAACATGATTTGTAAATAGGCCCTCAGTTTTCTCCCAGTTTTCTTTCTACATTTGTGGCAGGCAGTGTCCTTGAAGTCTAAACATTCATCATTTTGGTGAAGTTCTATTTTTTTGCTTGATATTTAATGACATATCTATGAAACTATTGTACAACACAACAGTATTTATAGCTATATTTTCTAAAGTTTTATGATTTATTTCTTTATGCATTTAACCCTTTAAGTTTTTGTTCCCATAACGTTCCTTCCTTCCTTCCTTCTCTTCATGACTCCTCCCTTTTCCTTGCTTCTCTCTTCCTCTTCTCTTCTTCTTCATCTTTGTCATCATTGTGGTGAGACAAGGTTTCCTTCCATAACCCAGATTAGCCTCAAAGTTACATCAATCTTCCAGTATTCATCCCTGCTATTCTTCTCCTCTACCTTCTGAGCACTGGGAGTGCATGCCAAGTTTTCTTCATGAGCTCTGAGTTGGTTTTCCATTGTCTGAGGTAGCGGTCTAACTCCCTTCTGAATGTGTTTGTCCAGTTGTTAGTATCCCTTGGGAAGGCCATGTTTTCTCACATGAGCTGTCTGTGGGATTGTGTAGCCCTTCCCAGAATATCGTTCACTTTTAACATTAGAGAAGAGCTTGCCTGGCTCATGTGGTATCAAGCTTGACTTGCCGAGGTTGACTTTCTATACATTCTATGCTTTGATACTTCCAGGAATCTCAGGATCCTCCTAGCACCTCCGCCTCAGCTTTGCCACATTGCCTGAGTCACTGGTCACCTTGAGTCCCATTGCTCACCTGCTGTGCTCTGTCCTCCCCAGTGCAGCAGAGTCTATCACTTTTCCCTACATGATGTCACCAAGGGAGCATAACCTTTCACTGAAGACTTAAGACAATGGGATGAGCCCCTGGTAGGACCAGAAATATCACTTAACTCAGAGTTCAGAGACCAACTCCATTTTAATATTCTGGAATATTGTTCTCATGGGATTTTTCCTCTTCACACTAGGGCCAAGAGTTGCTTCTGGCCCTAGATCTAGTGAGGGACCATCCCTCTGGCCCAGAAGCAGCTTGCTTTTGACATTATTCCCTTCTACAATAGCACCTGACAGTGACTTAACACTGGAACCTGAAAGACATTACCTGTAAGTGACACTTGCCACCATATTCAGAGAAGTCTTCCTACCATCACCTCTATTGGTCTAGAAAATCTACTCTGGTCAGCATGCACTGCTGTGTCTTACCTCCTACCCCTTTTTGTCTATAATGAGGGTTCAGTTTCTGGCACTTAGAAAAGGCTTAGACAATGTTCAATAGTTAAATGAGTGACCAGAGACTCTCAGAACTCCATAGCATATGCTGAAACCATGGCTTCCATGACAATGTCTGTCTAAAGAGTGTGGTTTGCTAAGAATATTTTATGAGAACATGTTAAGAACTTGTGCTGGGGTAAAGTCAATCAAGCTCGAGGCCAGGCCCAGTATATGACTGAAGCAGCTGCCTGCATTCTTGGATATCGAAGCTGCTGACTAGTTCTGTTCCCTCCATCATGACTCTGGGGTCTTTTTGTTACTTCCCAGGCTTCTGTTAAAGGCAGAGGGTTGTATATTTCATGCAGTATTTTTAATAAGATAAAATAACTCAAATCAAAGTATGCATTTGATTTTGAAAGGAGACACACACATCAGCCATAAGTATAATTTTAGTTTTTTTGTAGTCACTATGGAAAAGCAATACATGAAATTATCCATGTATTTTATTTAACAAAATGTAGCTAAAATTTTACTATGCAGCCAATATACCAATTACAATGATCTGTATCTTTCTTTCCAATAAAGTTTTCAGAACTTTATTTCTCCTTTGTATGCATAGCCTTCTGAATTCAAATTTACCATGGTTAGGGCTAGTCATGTAGCTTAGTTGGTGGAGTGCTTGCCTAGCATGTGTGAAGTCATGGTTTCCACCCCTTGCACCACAGTAAGTGGGTGTAGTGGTCCACACCTATAACCTAAGGCAGGAGAATCAGAAGTTCTAGGTCATCTTGAATTAATTGGGTAGTTCAAGGTAATCCTGGGCTTGCTCTCTGTCTCTGTCTCTCTGTCTCTCTGTCTCTCTGTCTCTCTTTGTCTCTCTGTCTCTCTGTCTCTGTCTCTGTCTCTGTCTCTCTCTCTCTCTCTCTCTCTGACACACACACACACACACACACACACACACACACACACACACACCAGCAACCACCCACAACAAATCCAGTAGCTGCATACATGCTCAATACTCCATGTGCCTTATGACTTTTTTTTTTTGAGCAACAGAGACTTAGACTTCTATCACAGGGGGGCTGAGGTGGGACATGATTTTAACTTAGGACAGCTGCGCTATTGCCATGGCATGAGGAAATTCAGGACAAGGAAAGGATGCTTTTGCTTCATGGCATCTGGCAGTGCTCTCTGAAAGCTGGTTCTGGGAGGCCACCCCATTTGGCCTCAAGAAGTGCTTTTGGCAGGGCCATGTCCTCTTGGTTTTGTAATCTTGACACAAAACCTAGTAAAACATTCGACTCATCTTTTATTTTACAGGAGATCACAGTTAAGAGACTGATTTTGGAGTCTTAGAGGAGGATAGAACTTTCAAAGAGTCTTTGGACTTTTAAATGTTGAGGTTTTTAAAGATTGTGGCACTTAAAAAGTTGGAATCTTTTATATTGTTATATGAATATTAACATGACAATAAAGGATAATTTATAGTTTAGTAGGGAATGTGTTTGTATGCCAAGTTGAGAAGGGTTAGTTTTGCTCGTTGGATGTATGTCAACTTGACACAAACTGATGTCATTTAGGAAGAGGGACTCTCAGCGAGAAAAGGCCTTTATAAAACTTGTGTGTAGGCCTGTTGGGCATATTCTTGATTAATGATTATTGTGGGAGGGACTAGCCCACTGTAGGAGGAGCCATTCCTGGTCTGGCAGTGGTGAGTTCTATAAGAAAACAGGCTCAGCAAATCAGGGGGAGCAAGCCAGTAAGCAGCATCCCTCCACAGTGTGTGCCTCCAGGTTCCTGCCTTGAGTTTCTGCCCTGACTTCCCTCAGTGATGGAGGGTAGCCAGAGCCTTGTAAGCAGAGTTGAACTCTTTCCTCCCTAAGTTGCTTTTGTCACAGCAATGGAAACCCTACCTAACATGGGCCCTAACTCAATTTTGCATCCACACTAGATGGGGACTTTGAGGAGTCCCCTGAGGTACAGAGTATGGCTGAAACCCATTCCCTCTACACTTGTAGGTTTGCAGAGAACTCTTCTGTTTTCTTATGAAGAGAATTTTTTTTGAGCTTCTGGCAGTTTTTAATTTTTTTTCTTCCAGCTCTTGTTGAGATTTTTTTATAGACCCTCAGTTGTTCATAATAAGCCACCCACTTTCAAATAGGTTTTCTCTGGTGCATCTGTTCCTCGCTGGTAGCAGTGAGCAAATTCGAGTTTAGAAACACTGTGGGAAATGTTAAACACTAGCATTTGGTGGAAGCAGGTGCCACGGGACCGACGTGAATGTCAGTCGCTGCAATTGATAGGGGATTCTGGGGAAACATTCACTTGCCCCTGCTTAAAATTCTGGGAAGGGTGGCATAATATCCAAGCGATTTCCCTTCAAGTTTCAGCTTAGGAAATCTGTCCCCAAAGCTGTGTGGATCTCTGGTGAAGGCCAAGTCCATATTGGCTCTTTTTTACTTTCTGATTTTCCCCCCAAGTCTCCTTTTCTCCATGCTTCACAGCACTTAGGATTCCATTGTGCAAAGTCTTGCTTAGTTCTTGAAGTTTACATATCTTCTCTGACTCTTGTGCTGACCACAAATTTGAGAACATGGGGACGGGGACAGCCAGACCTCAGCCCAGCGTATCACAAACCAGGAATGATTTGAGCTACAAAAATCTGCCTACAGCCAAGTACCTGAGGCCACAACTCTACTATGTAAGCCAGAATTCCCATTTCCTAGTGGGGCATCTTCTTATTGACCCAGTACAAAACAGAACACCCAGTTAAGTTCTAATGTCATAAAAGATAAATATAAGCCATGGTAGCTGCTAGAGGCTAGTGTACTAATAAAGGGGATCAGATATATAAATAAACCAAGCAGACAACATTTCACATGGGCCATGGATACTTGTCTGCAAAGACTGTCATGGGGTCAAAGAATGAGTGGTTGCTTCCATATGGAGCTATCTGGAAGGACGCCATGAGGAAGTGACTATTGAGTGGAGTGGAAATGGGAGAGCGGGACTGTGGGAGAGAGCAGATGGAAAGGAGGCATCGCTATCAGCAGGAGAAGTGTCCCAAGGGACGCCAAGGTATCTGCAATCCTCTCAATAAGGCCTAGGATAGGATTCCCAAGTGTAAGGTTGAGCAGATACATGTGAGAATGGACCCAAAGGGAGAGGCAGTGCTGAGAGCCTTAGAAGCCAGGCTAACGAATTCATAGTTTCTGCTTTCTGTTACTCTTTTTCTTTTTCCTTTAGCCTACATTCATTATTCATTTCCTGTTAGTCTCCTCAGAGAAACTCAGTCTCACAATGGATGGCTCTGCTCCAGCCAACCACACAGAGAACTGGTTCCCTGACCGTCCCTTCCATAGGAAAGCATCCTTGCCTATCCACCCAGTTTGTCCTAGACAGCATCTACTCGGGGACAGGAAGAGGATATTTCCATATTTGTCTTACCAGAGTCAGCAGGAGGCCCAGCAAATGGCAGGCACTTATGGGATGAAGAAATCTGAACAGCAAATCTCAGAGGAATAAAGCAAGTCTGTCTCTCTGGAATTCTGGGACCTCGTCAAACAGACATGTATTAACCGTGGTAGGGAGCTAGTACGTCGTCTGTCTGTTAGGCTGTGAAAACAAAACACCCCAGACTGGGAGCTTAAACAACAGATATTTACTCTCTCCTTGTTCTGGATCCTAGATGTCCAAGGTCAAAGCGCTGACTATTTTGATTTTGGTTGAAGTCTCGCTCTTTGACTTATAGGTAGCCAGATTCCTGTCCTGGCATTTCTTCTGTGGGTGCCTTATCTATTCCTATTATGAAGGTGACATTCTTATTCTATCAGAACTCCTCCAACTCAAACCTAGTTACTTCCCTAAAGACCTCTCAGGATATAGTCACATCTTAAAATTCCTAGGACTTTTAAGTTGAAGTTAGGACTTCAATGTATAGATTTTTAATGTGGCTAGGAAAGCTCAATACAAAATACATTGTGTGAATAAAATAAAAAAAAATCTAAGTAAGATAACCCATGCCCTCATCTTGTTCAGCTCCACTTTAGCAGTAAAATCCATGACTCATTTATCCATTAGACAGGTGTCTGGCATCCTGTAAATATTTGTGGAAGGACTCAGTAACTCCTGTGCACTCCTTTCCTCATTCACGAAGTAGATCAGAGCATCTAGTCCACATGATTCATGGGAAAATGAGAAAAAACTGTAACAGGAACTGCCTGTATTGCAAGACACAGGCACAGGGTATGATCATGAGACATCAGTTGGTGGTTTTCTTCGTGATTGCTTTCCTTATTTCCTTACAGATTTTCTTAGCAGAAAGCACTTGGGTTGTAGCTGGGCCTGCTGTCTGTCAACTGCCCCCAGGAAAGGTACAGCATCAGGGAGCAAAGAGAGGAAAATCCATTCTTCTGGTCCCTCTATGTCAAACCTAAGGCCTTCAATGGAAAGGAGTTGGAACAGAAATTTGGACATTAAGTTTTGAGGATAAGGGGTCCCTTTCCTCTCTCCTCTCCCAGGATACATCATAAAGGAGGGGGAAGCAAGGGACTAGAAAGAGAGAAGATGGCATCTTAAGACACTGCTTGCTCTGTTTTGGACTTCCTAGATGAAGAAGCAAGCCCAGACTTGTGACCATATGCTGCACAGGTTCTCCAGGATGCTAGAGGGAGCAGAGGACTAGGAAAACCCTAGAGAGGCCGGGCTCCATCCAGGCCAAGCTAGCAGGCAGCATGGGCCCTCCTTGCTTCACCTGGGACTCTCATGCTGCTGCATCAGCCTTGGACTGATGGGGATATATATATATATATATATATATATATATATATATATATATATATATATATGTTTTTCTTATTGGTTAATGAATAAAACACTGATTGGCTGATTGGCCAGATAGGAAGTGACATAGATGGGCAGAAACTTGCCACTAGCTAACCATAGAGGTAAGGAGGTCTGTACAGACAGACAGGAAGTGAAATAGCTGGAAAGAATCAGGACAAACAGGAAAGCACTCTCTTCTCTGTGGAGATGCTTAGGTGTCACAATGTAGCTGAGGAAGGCATAAGAGGCCCGGACCCTTCTCAAAACAGGGACAAACAAGAAATCTCTCTCTTCTCTGCTGAGATGCTGAGCAGTCATCATGTAGCAGGCAAAGGAGTTGCAGGTCTGGCATTCCCTGGTAAGCTAAGACCACATGGAAATACATGAATTAATAGAAATGGCTTAATAATTAAGACAGAGCTAGCCAATAAGAAACCCTAGTCACCGGCCAGCAGTTTATAACTAATATAGTGTCCATGTGTACATTTGGGATTGAAGCAGAGGCAGGGCCTAGCCTGCACACACACACACAAAAAAAACCTCACATTATATTGAACAGATGATGATCTCTCATTTGCCTGAAGCCAGAGATCAGAACTGGTGCTCGACGGCAAAGCTCAGACACTCTGCTGGTTTCCTAGGTGATTCTGGTCTGTCTCCTCATTCCATCACAGCATCCCCCTTACTTGTAAATGGGAGTGTTGATGGGAGCCCTCTCCACACATGTATAACCTCACAGTGAAACAGCAGCCTTGTGCACAATGGTGCATGTGGGATTTTGCTCATTTGGGACCCCCATCCTTCCAGATTCACTAGGACACATTAGAAATGACTTGAAGGACAGGGCACAGAAGAATGGCCTTCACTCTGTTTTTTCAACACCTTCCATCAAGCCTCTTCCTCCCTGTGATACTGATGCTGCTCCATACTGGGGACCACCGCCCTGGTATGCCTGAATGCTCTATTTGTTGTCCAGGAGGGATCCTGGAACAAAACTAACCATGATAAATGCTTGTTGTCTGAATGTGTACAAAAGCCTTGTTACCTGCCCATCCCAGGCCAGGGGATCAGGAGACTTCAGTGGATGGAGGCTTCCTAACCAGACAAGGGTTCAGTTTAGAGAAACAAGGTCATTTTTGTCATGCTTCCAGAATGCTATGTTATGTGGGGTCTCTATGATTGATATTCAGTCGGAGGGGGGATGTGGCACCCTCCCCATTTCATAGACTTCACTCATTCCACATTTAGTTCCAGCTCAACAGCAGGAAAACTAAATTTAGTTCAATCTGTTAAACTCCACTGCTCAGTCCAACAACTTACCAGTACTTCTCTTTGAGTTAGAGGCTGTATTTTCTACTGTAAGAAGGGGATCTGGCCATGGTATTTTGCTCACATCTTCTTATTCTGGACCAGTTTTTGGTATTCTTGGTGCCAGGTGTAGAGGGGGAGCCTGAGACAGAAGAGGCACTGACATTGAGACTCAACTCTTGCTTTTGCAGGTTGCATTAACTCTTATTATTGCAAATATCTGGGGTCCTTGTAAACACTGCACCAGAGGGAAATGAGCCATGCCATCAATCTGTCTGCACCCCTGCATAGCATGCAATAAGTGATCAACAAATGCTTGCCCTGTTAGAGAATTAAGCAAGGAAACAAAGAACAACACAGGTCATGCTCCTTGCCTATTCTTACATTCATGTTAGACACTGTGTCCTCTAGGCTGTCTTCAATATCAGTGCACAGGACACAGAGATACGTGCAGAGATGGTCACAGGTTCTGCCTTGTGAGATATCTTAGTCGTGAGGGAAGATGGAGGAAGAGCTGGATCAGTGTGAAGATTGGAATGTACCAAAGCTCAAGAAATGAGGACTTTTAGCAGTTCTGGGCCCTGTTCCTTTGGCATAATAAAGTGAAATGAGTCTGACCTCTCAAGCAAATGTTAGACTCTGTCTTAGTTGGACATCGGGTGGGGGTGGACAGAGTGCATCAAAGCAGGGACGAAACGGGGATCAGAAAGGACTGTGTTCAAATCCTAGCTTACTGGCTGTGCCACTGGCCAAACTTATTGAAGCGATGGGCACAATATTACCAACTCCAGAATATTACATGAGGGAAAAGGCTACTGCAGTGGTTGTTAGACAGAAATCATGAATCAGAGGTGTGATATTGCATTGCTGAGTTCACCCACCACAATCCAAACTTCCCTAAGTGGTGATTGACATGTAAGCCTTCAACTAGCAGCATCTGCCCTGATGCTTCCAGGTCCAGCAGCTGTTAAACTTTGCCTGGCGGATCATACCTGAACAAAGGCCGGGGCTTGTGGTTTGTGCAGCTCAGTGTTCTTGTCCTCCTGAGATGGAACTAAGGCTTGCAGGGAGGCTGCCAAGCTCTGCCATTTATTCCTGCTGGAACTAGAACTGGGGAAGAATCCAATCTCATTGCAGGCTCTCTAGAGTCCTTGGAAGAAAGGATTCGTATGGAATATTAATATAAACTGTTGTTACTGATCTCCGCCAAAGTTGCCTATTCATTTTGTATCTCATCAGGGGTTGTAAAAACGGAGCCTTCCAGAACATGTGCCATTAACGGGCTTTGATTCATTCCAACAATGACTTGAGAAACTGGGATTTCAGTGTCTTTTGAATGTGAGTATGTGCACACCTGGCATTGTACCACCAAGGGAATCCAGTTAGGTAGCAGGAGTCCCAGGGAACCCACTTGGCAGTGGCTCAAGAAGATTAAGCAGAATGGAATTCAGAGGTAGCATAGCATCAACTCTTGGTCACAGTGTGTCCCCGCATGTGAAGGGCTTTGACTGTTGGGCTTTAGGACTGGGGTCAACCTCCCGTCTTCCCACAGGATTTGCAGATAGCTTTGTTCCCATACCCATCAGACTGTGCTCTCTGCCATTGTTCGCTGGCCTGGAAATTCTCTCAGCTTTGTCAGGAGCCCAGTCTCCTTGTTTGCTGTGTATGTTTGTCTTTCTGGTATGAAGTTTGTTTTTCAAGCTCTGACAGACTGGCAAGGCAAACAAGGCTGCCATTTTTGTTTTGCTTGTTTTTTTTTTTTATGAGTGTGGCAATTTTTAGCCCTTTGCAAACAATCCTGAGACTGGGAGATTATAAATTGGGATGCCATGTGTATAGGCATATATTCAGCTTGTATTGTGGCTGAGGCAAGGCACTGTAGGAAGAAGGTGGAAGACAGATGAACATGGATAGTTTATCAGTTGTGGAGGGACCAAGCTCCTGTCAGAATTAAAAGATGAAACAGGAGGAAAAATAAGGGTTTTATAAAGTATTTTGGAAAATTAATTTTGAAGACTGTGCTTATGTCTGTCTAGACATATGCATGTATAATAAATACTTGTACAAGCATCACATCTCACATACATGTATTTCTGGATTACAGGCATATTCTCTGGCAACTTCATTCCCTTAGATTCCACAGTCATAAAGACAAAGTGATCTCTGAATGTGATGGGAATATCACATGTAGAAAGTCACTAAAGGATTTACCATCACAGGGGCAGGATGCTGGGTAAAAGAACTACCATTGTGAGCTTCAAATGAGAGCCATCGAAAGAGAGACAAAGACAAAGCTCTCATCTTGTAAAAATATTCTAAAATTTTCCTTTATTTTTGAGAAGTTTGCCCATGTATACAATGAGATATGATCATAAGTGTATCCTACCCCTCCAACTCATCTCATGTCCCTCCCACACACCCCACATAGCTTTCAAGTTTCATGTTTCCAAAGTCCAACTAGTGATGCCCATATGTGCATGATTATGAGGCCAGTCTACTGCATCATGGGAATTCTGCCAGTGGCCACATCCTCAACAAAGACTGATGCTCTCTTCCTTAGTAGTCATCAAGTGCCAATAACTCCTCGCGTAGGGGTGGCACTTGGGGATCATCTACCCTGTCTGTGCTAGGATCATGACTGGCTTGATCTTGTGCAAGCAACCATAGCTGCTGTGAGTTTCTAACAAGAATAGACATTCCATGTCTGGAAGACAGCATGTCACAGCACTCCTCCCTACCCTTTGGCTCTTGAATTCTTACTACATCCTCTTTTGCAATGTTCCCTATGCCTTAGTGGGGTTGGAGGATTAATATAGATGTTACATTTGAGGCTGAGCACTTGGTTTCTTAACTCTTAGCACTCTGTTGAGTTCTTCACCTGACTGCCTGTGGCAAGACGAAGCTTCTATGACCAAGCTTGAGAGCAGCCAGGTCTATGGGTATAAGCAAAAGTATAGAAGATATTTTGACATCATGCCCATTTAGCAAAGGAATAATAGCACATCCTATCTTAGTGCCTAAACCTTTCTAGCCATGGGCTTTCAACTAGAATTTCAGTGCCAGGTATGGCATTTTAGCCTGTTGGAACATGCTTCAAATTCAACCAGAAAGTGGCTAGTTACCCCATAACAGCCATGACAATATTGCATTAGTTGGCACAATGATGTCTCCCTCACCCCAACAGTCTGCATATCACTCTCCACCACTATGAAACCCAGCAATCAGTGATTCCTGGTCAGTTTGAGATTGATTTTTTCCTGTGTCCTGCAGCCAACATATGTAGTGTCTTCAGCAATAGGGTTTTACTCAGAGATTATGTGCAAAATGAAGAGCGATGTCAATAGCCATTGCTTTGGAGACTTCTGGCACCTCCTTGTTCAATGGCTCATATGGAGGTATCCCATGCTTTGTACTGCCATTTTCATTTAATAACCCGTGTCTTCTGAAAGCAACTGTCCATGCATGCAGGGTAATTCCTGTTCAATATTTTGTTTTGTTTTGTTTTTTGAGACAGTGTTTCTCTGTGTAGCTTTGGAGCCTATCCTGGCACTCGTTCTGTAGACCAGGCTGGCCTCAAACTCACAGAGATCTGCCTGCCTCTGCCTCCCGAGTGCTAGGATTAAAGGTGTGCACCACCAACATCCGGGTTCAATATTTTTAATAGTTGTATTTATGTCTCATTTTCATGTGTATTTGTACATGAGTTTATGTGCATCATGTGTATGGAGGATTCCTTGGAGTCCAGAAGAAGGAGTTGGAGTCCTTGTCATTGGAGTTATATGTGATTGTGAGTCACCTGATATGGGTGCTAGGAATTCAATTTGGATCCTCTAGAAGAGCATCAAATGCATTTAACCTCTGAGCCATCTCTCCATCCCCTAACATTGTATTTTGAAATTAGCCTACTAACTAATGATTTCCATCAGACTGTCCCTAGATTGTGTTCAATCACCCACAAACACTTCTCATTTTGTTTTGGGATCCTGCTTGATTCTAACCGTCTCAGTCTCTTAGAAGAAGTAAAATTACCTAATGGTGACCTTGTATGTGACACAGATAATTATATCCTGTAGGTGCATATAGAGTCCACTGTCTATTTAAGAAAGACATTAAACATACATTTTCTTGCATAAAGGTACTCTTATTTAATTACATGGTTTTTCTTTCTAGATGTTTTATTAACATGTTCATACATTCATTTACAACCATTCTGATGTAGTTATCTTTGTAAATCTCATTTTTTTGCTCTCATTTCTCTATCCTGGCCACTGACTGAGTCATCTTTGATAGGTTGGTGTCTCTGGCTGCTTATGAAGTCCTGTTTCATATCCAGTGATAGAATAAGTCTTCTTCTTCTTCTTCTTCTTCTTCTTCTTCTTCTTCTTCTTCTTCTTCTTCTTCTTCTTCTTCTTCTTCTTCCTTCTTCTTCTTCTTCTCCTCCTCCTCCTCCTCTTCCTCCTCTTCCTCCTCCTCCTTCTCCTCCCCCTCCTCCTTCTTCTTCTCAAAAATAAACAAGAGAGAACAGCTTGAAGAAACAGTGGGATTTGGTACCTAGAAAGAAAGACCATTGTGAGTAGTCTGCTAATCTCTGTGAAGCAGACTAGGTGTAGAATCACCCCAAAGCCTGTCTGCTGTTTGTGCCTCATGCCTTCTTGCTGTACCTGAGCTTGAAGACTCATCCCCAGGCTATGTGGAGCTCTGGAATTGACCTGAAACCCAGTAAATGTAAAAGGTACAACTGTGTATGGAAAAATATACCGCGGTTCTTCTATTTTTGTTCTAAGAATATGCAGCTCTTCTGTAGGGATTAGTGTTGTACAACCAAACCAACACATTCGAAGGACCAAGGTGAATGCACCAACAGGAAGCTCTTAGAGGGGTGGGTGCTCAGCAGATTGGCTTCTTCTTCAAGAGGGTGTGTTGGTGAGATGCCATCTCCTCTCCCAGCCAAGCACTTCCTATCTGATGTGTGGGAGTCTGGGATGGGTTCTATACCGTATTCTCTTTAAGCTTCCCATGCTGTTGGTGAACTGTGAACACTTAAGTATAAGTCGTTGAACCAATCAGAACTATCTTTTCAATTCCTCAACAGTGGTCAATATCATAAGTACTGATGTAAGAATAGTAGCAACACATCTGACAAGATATCTCAGTGGGCAAATGTGTTTACCGCCAGCTAGACAACATGAGTTCAATCCCCTGCATAATGGAAGGGGATAATAAATGCCTACAAGTTGTCCTCTTGCTTCCACTCATATATCATGGCACACATATAGAATAAATAAATGCAATAAAAATGTTAATGGGCTGGAGAAGTAGCTCAGTGATTAAGACCACCTCCTGTACTTCTTGCAGACTCAGGCAATTCCCAATACCCCTATGATGGCTCAAAATGGTCTGTAACTCTAGTTCCATAAGATCGTATGCCCTCCTCTGGCCTTCTAAGTCACTAGGCATGCATGTACTGAACAGATATACATGCAGGCAAAATGTCCATGTACATAAAATCAAATAAAAATGCAAAAACCTTTAAAGAGAATCATAGGAAGAGCTATGAGGATATGTAGTAGGCACCTTGCACATTCTAGGCTAAGGATCAGGTATATGAACCACATGGGACAGCATCCCAACAGTCTACTGAACATACTGATTTTCCAATATGAACACCACGCCCACTTTTTTTTTTCAAAATTGGACTAAATTCTGTATTTTGGAATGCAGTCTTAGGAAGAAATCGGAGCACAACATGGAGGTGTTAAATGGCAGATCTGTGATAAATATAAATATCAAATGTGTTATTTTGATGTATATGGGCGATAATTGGATTTTAAATTACCCATCCATAAAGCACATAATCCACTATGCAGGAAGTTTCTTTATGAAAATAATTATAAGTAAAAGATCTGTTGTTCTTCCATGTAATTCTAAAATACACATATATATGTATTTTGGGAACATTCCGAGTTTCTATTTCCCATCCCAAGACTTTGCAATTGAGTTCTTGCAACAAGGTTTAACCACAAAACCAACTCCATGTGAACTTCTACTTGATTATGAAGACTGAGGACTGAGTCAGGGTTCCTAACCATGTGGCATTTCTTTCTGTTACTTTATCCAATGGCAATTTGATGTGCCATGGAACAGGAGTGTTCCATGGGATATCAGAAAGTTGTCAAAGTAAGATAAAGTCATTTATAAAATCATGCCATCTATGCATTCCTAGTTCATGTATTCAGCAAATCTTTGTTGAACATGATTGTGTATTAGGACACTGTTCAGAATTGATTTTGGTTTAGTTGTCACAACAACTCTGGGGAGTAGTCCCACAATTATACCCACTTCATACTTGAAGAAACTAGTTGTCATAATTCAGGGAGTGAGTCTAATAAACTCATACAGCCCTCACCCCATGGGTCAAGTTCATCCCAAACACCCCACCGAAATGGCTATGCTGAAGCTGACCATTCCACCACTGGAGATAAACTAATCAAGCAGATTTGATCTTCGGGGATTTAACGTCTGTGTTTCAGGAGGCAGCATTGCTGGTTTGAACCTTGGGGTGGTAAATGGCTATTTGGTAAACACGAGTGTCATTGAAGATGGAACAATTGAAGGCAGAGAGTAGGTTTGTGGGGTAAAGCGATTTCTGTCCCAAAACAACTTGTGGGTAGTTGGAAGTTTTGGGGACAGAGGAATTTTTAGCAAGGAGACTTCAAGAAGGAGGGCTTGGCAGTCCCCTTTCTGATCATCTGTGTATTTAACTACTCCTAAGCAACCACTAAGGACCATTTTTGCTAGTAGCTTGAAAGTGAGTTGAGTCTGTCTGTAGGAGTGAAAGAAATCAGAGTGTTCTAAATGCTAGCACTTTTCTTCATTGCTTATGTCGCAGTTAATCTGGCCTCTAAAGTAGTGAAGTTTGCTTCCTATATGATTAAAGAATAACACAAGGGAGGTCCAGATGCCTGCATAGAAAGGTGACAACCAATGGGGTTTTTGAGCAGCGGATGGTAAGAACTGCACACCAGCTCTCAGCAAGTGCAAACACAGACATCCAAAACTGGAAATAGATTAAAAAATTAGCACACACAGGTGCAAAACCAGCACAAGCATACCCAGTTCTGTGTGCATGGCATTCAAGTTGAAAAAGTGAAAGTAGGAGGTTTGGGATATAGCTGACTAAAATACCAGGTGCCTGAGATTTCTGTGTCTAACCTACCCTCAAGAGGACTACATTCCAGAGGGATCTTCCACTAAGACCTGAACACACATCAGTGTCTCATTCCTAGATGCATGGTACCGGTATCAATGGGAGCTCACACTGAGAAGTGACAAAGGCCTGAAGCCCCATTGTGCAGATATCCCAGGGGTTTGTGTTGACACTATGCGTTGCATTGATTGTGCAGGTACCATTCAAACCAAGACTGCTGATAAGATTGAAAAAATATTATTTGAAATTTAGAAATAAATGATGGCTGTGGTAATGCAGGATTAACGGGGGTTGAAAGACATCATTTCCAGAGCTTGAGAAATCTTATCTCTCAGGGGAGGCAGCCTTGAGTGTGACAAGTGAGCGCTTGCTGTGGCCATCTGTAGTCATAGTGCATATGGATCCACAAGGCCTTACTTCAAAGTCTGCCTGAAATACAGGCTGTCCTTTATATATGGTGGCACATTGTTGTCTGTCTTGGATCACTCTCTAAGACTTTGTAATGCATTTATAGCAACACCACAAAGCATACTATTATCAGAGGTTCCTATCCTAATTTGGCAGGTGGCAAAAGGAAGCAACTACCCCTTGTAAAGAGCAATGCCTGAAAGCAAACCTTCTAGTGTGTTTGTATATGTGTGTGCGCACATGTGTGTGGGCATGTGTGCATGTGAGAGTATATACACATATGGAGGCCAAGGTTGATTTTGGGTATCTTCTACTACCTTGTACCTTACTTTTGGAGAGAGGGTCCCTTGTTGTCCTGGGGCATGCCAATTAGGCTAGATTTGCTGGCTAGCAAGCTCCAGGTTGCCTCCTGTTTCCACCTCTCAACCCTAGGATTATTTGCTGCTGAACTTGGTCTTTTATACAAGTGCTGAAGAGCCAAACTCAGGCCCTCATGCTTATGTGGCAAATACTTTACCTACTGAGCCTTCTCCCCAGCAAAGGAAACATCCCCAGGCCTCACCCCTGCTTTTTCATCAAGGAATGAAGCTTGTCTCAATCTAGAGTTGTTGGAAGGCACAAGACCTACAAAAGACTTTGAGTATAAACAAAACAAGAGATTTCAACCATGAGGGATTTCTTGCCAATCATTTTAGTTGAAAATTTTTGCCAAGTATTTTAGCTATAATGATTATTTTGTCCTCCATGTGACACTTCTCTTGTCTGTTTAGGATATGAAGCATATACACAGAGGGGCACTGGAAGGCCGCTGAGCCTCCTTCTTTGTACCTGACCTTGAAGGGTTCTAAAAAGCCTTCTTTATCATTATGATTGCCTCTGACAGTTATCGGTCTGGGGAGAGAAGTTAGCCTCACTTATGAGTTATTATGACAACCCACAGGTCCACGAGGCCTTCATGATCATGAAACTCTGAATCACACCATTGAAACAATCTTAATAAGTTAAAGGGCTCATCAGCACTTTTAGAGAAACACTTACACACTTTGATAATTACAGTTTTAAAACAAGGTTTAAAAATCAATGAGGTGATAGCAAATGTGCAATGTAAGACATAAATCACACAATTTGGAGAATGATAATAAAACAAGCAGAGAAAAGAAATACCCAGAGGTGATGCATGAGGAAGTGGGCTGTAACCTTTGCATCAGGAATGCTATGATTCTGTGATGATAATATTTTTATAATTAATTTTAAAGTTTGAAAGTAATAAATATCTGTAGGACTTAATAGGAAGTATAAGAGAATATTAGGAATCTAAGAGAACACTATTGAGTAAACAGTAGAGAGGGAAGACATAAGACACTTTTAATTACAGTTGTACCCATGAATTAGGACACTATTTAGACAAAATGAAACACTTACTTGAAAAAAAATTACACTCCAATTTGTACTGAAAAAGAGCCGAGGTAAGGAATAGTTTCATAGCCATTAAAGGAAATGAATTAGATGTTAAAAATACTTCCACCGCGGGGACACTAGGCCTACATACTTTCCTGAGTAATCTTTTGTCTCCTAGGAACAGAATGTTCTAGTCTTTGTTAAACTTCCCCAGAGCATAGGTGAGGGAACACTTCCCAACACATTTTGTAAGGACAGAGTAATTTTGACATCAAAGTTATATGTACGTAGTGCAAGAAAGAAAAAAAAACATATTGAAAGTTAACTTTGTTCTTGGATGTGTATGGGGAAAACATCTAAACAGAATATTGACCCGATCTAGTAATAAAAACAATAACAACATAGTAAACAAGGTTGGTTTATTTCAAGAAAGCACTGCTTAGTTCAACACTTAAATTCTGTTATTACAACTTATATGTGAGAAGAAAAATAACATAAATATACAGCAAATGTTCCTCACATTTGGCATCTGTCTCTATTAAAATGATTGACAGAACTAGAAGGGGAGGAAACTTTCTGATGTATCAGGGATATTACACTGTGGGGTAAAGATTTAACTTTTCAAATGTTGTCTGAACTCAGAACAGAATAGAGAACTCACCATCCAAGATCACATATGTTTTCTAGGCAGAAAAATAAGAAAGGTAATAAGAAAGTAAAATCACAAAGTTGTCCTTGTTTGATGAGTTCTCCTACTGAACACAGAACTTTTTATATGTAAGTATCGAATATTATTATAAAAGCTTAGCAAATTTGGTGAATATAAGAAATTATACAAGAGTCAAATGCAGATCCCAATCACCATAACAAACTTTGGGAAAATACAAAGGTGAAATACACAGACATAAATGTAACCCTAGGGCATCAACTGCAGATGAACGTGTGTAGAATAATAATACTTTGAGGTTAAGAGGCAAATTTTAAGAACACCCCCCTCCAAAGTTAAGCAATGGAGATAAGAAATGTAAAAGCTGCGGATGTAACCCAGTAGTACAGTGTTTGCCTAACAAGTAGAAGGCCCTGGGTTTGATCACCAACTGAGAGAGAAAGAAGGGGGGAAGAGAAGAGAGTGCACACTTAAGGAGGAATCAAGGAAGTGAAACCATCACGTAGTGAAATTTTCATTATTTTACTTGTTAGTCCATAATTATTTCTTTATTTTCTGCTTAGAAGACATGTACGATGTTGGGTAATAAGTACCCCTGTCTGTTATGAGTTCCGAAGGGTATTTAAACTTTTAAAAACTTAGTAAATTTGCATGTGCCAGCTCAGAAGAGTGCTGGCACAGTGCCTTAGCCTCCTGAGCCATTGATGTGAAGGAGTGTGACCACATAGCTACCCCACAGGCAACTTCAGCTCTGGGCTTTCAACCGGTGCTTCCCGGTTGGGAAGCCCTGCTGGCATTAAGGAGCAGTTCTGGCATAATGTGAGCTGGCTAGAGAAACCTTTATTCTTTAAAACTCCACTATTCCCCACCATCTTAATCTGAAGCCTTGGTATACACTATAGAAGCCTGGTAATAAAATTGACTCAGAAATATAAGGACCTTGGTCCTACCCACAGTATTCTCAGCCTTCAGAGTAAACCCAGTTTCCAGAATGACCATGAAGGCTTTGGACCCAGTCTGGGATCTGCACATCTATTGTGTTTTCCTCCCTCATTCCAGGGACTTTGTTCTTTCCTAGCAGAGGCATCAGTCTACTTGCTTTTCTCCTCATGTGATCACTCTAACTATTGTGTCCCTCCCAAGAACCTTCCATGGATCCTTCATTCAATTGGATTTATGTTTCTCTGTTAGCTGGTGCCTTAGAGAAGCCTTTATAGCAGAATGTTGACAGAAAGTCTTCTTGAAACTGTTACTTTCATTTGAATCTGGTGTTTCATAGTCATTAAACATTATATAAACCTACCATGGAATTACTCTCCAAATATGACAATCTGCCTCTCTCCTGTTCTGGCTTCAATGTGAAATGTTTCTCCCAGGCTCATGTACCTGAACACTTAGTACCTAGGCACCCATGCTGCTTTTCCCAGTTTTGGAATCCTTAGTGGGTAGGGCCTACCCGGAAGAATTGATTGCTATAGGGTGAAATGGAGAATTGTATATCCAGCCCTGATTTTAGCCTCTGCTCTCTATTGCATGGTTTTCAAGATGTGAACAGCTGGTCCTGCCATCATGCTTCCTAACTGTGTTGGACTGTGTCCCCCTGAACTATCAGCCAAAAGAATCCATTCCTCCCTTAAGTTGTTTCTTTGTGGTATTCTGTCCCAGTTTATGGGGAAAAATAAATAGCATGAAACGAATTTCAGTTCTTGGATTGGAGAATACTCAAAGGAAATACTGGTAAAGTTGGAAGGTCCTGGAGGGTCAGAAGTCCTAGTTGTGACTTTAAATAAGTTGTTTTCACCCTTCCTAATGTTTCAGCCTTTTAATAAATCTCTCATGTTGTGGTGACCCCCAATCATAAAATTATTTTCATTGTTACTTCATATTTCTTTGCTGCTGTTATGAATCATGATGTAAATATCTGATATTCAATATACCTGATATGCAACTCCTGTGAACAGGTCGTCTAAACCCCATCAGTTGGCTCATGAGGACAAGGCTTCTGGGCTTTGCTGGGCTGTCTCAGCCCAGGCCTTGCAGTCCTGTATGCAGCCCCTCACCCCTGTCTGAAAAGCCCATGTCTCCCACACTGAAGCTTCTTCTCTTGATATAGTTCCCCCTCCCACGCAACAGGTTCTTCTCCCAGGTGATTATCAGTGAGGCTTTCTGTGTGACTGAAAAAGGCTGCTCTGCCTCCTTTGTCCATGGATTGGAATAATAAAGTTTCTGACAGTTCATACTCTCTCTCTCTCTCTCTCTCTCTCTCTCTCTCTCTCTCTCTCTCTCTCTCTCTCGCTCGCTCTCTGTGTGTGTGTGTGTGTGTGTGTGTGTACATCACACATATGCATACATACATGTTTCACATCTGAGACTACACACAATAGCCAAGCTGTGCAGCAGGCATAAACACACATTGTCTTTCATTGGTGGAGATGAGGAGAGGACCTTGGCTTGGTGCTGGGACAACAGGTGCAACTGTGAAGGGGGAAAGTGGCTGCTGTGAGGGGTGGCATTCACAACAGTCACCAAGTCCCAGGCGCTGATGCTTTCTATGCCAGAGTCTGGTCTTCATCTCTCTAGACTTAGAAACTCCATCTTCTGAGGAGCCCAAGGTTAGGCTGAGTCAGGGAGGTAGGTCCAAGCTGCCCAAATCCCCAGGATACTAGATTCTGTAACCAGAATGGAATCATCTTGGTGAGTACAAAGGCAAAACAAACACGTCATCCCACTGTGGTGCTCCCCACAATGACGGAGTGTATCTCCAAATGCTGAGCCAAAAGAAACCCTTCCTCCCTTAAGCTGTATCTTTTCAGTTATTTGGTTACAATAAGGAGAAGAGTGCTCACCCATTTCTCTATGTGGTGCAGGATGTTTCCTAATTGCGGGTTTCTGAACAGTTTATCCGGAGTTGCACAGTGGCTCACAGACTCTTCATAAGACAGGGGTCAGTGCCATCGTGACACCCTGCATTTGTCCTTCCTTCCTTGCTGTTTGCTTACTTAGTCAGCAGTCCCCAAAGCTCTGTCACTAGAGGCCAGTGGGAGCTGGCCTCATGTATCAGTTACTTTTGTATTGCTGTGATAAAACACCATGACCAAGGCAACTTGTGGGAGATTTATTTGTGCTTACAGTTGCAGGGGTCAGAGTCCATCCAAGTGGTGAAGCATGGCAGGGAAAGTCGAACATGATGACTGAGAGCTCATGTCTTCAATTGTAATAGGCCAGGAAGGGCAAACTGGCAGTGATAAGAAGCTCTGAACCTCAGAGACAGCCCCCAGTGATATACTTCCTCTAACTACACTCCACCATCTAAACTTCACTAAACAGTGTCACCATCCAAGAACCAAGTGTTCACTTGTTCAATATTATGAGGGACATTACTCATTTAAATCACCACTTCCCTTCTCTTTATAGTCCCAGTGTCTGACATTACAGCTCAGATTGGTCACTAACCTTCAGACTGCAGGGTTGGTGAGGGTCTGAAGGCTACCTGTGCTCAAACCTGGTATTCACTAGGCAGGACTCAGCTTCAGCACAGCCTGTGCTGCCCGGAACACGTTGGAGGACGAAGAAAGAAAAGGAACAGGGAGAGGAGGGGACGAAGAGAAGGAATCTAAAAGCGAAACTGCCTCTTGCCTCCAATCTGTTCTGGTTGTCTTGTTTGCTGAGTTTTGCTTTGGGCCAAAACCCTGCCAGTCTAGCAACAGAGAAAGCAGAACCAAATTGCTGTCAGCAACATTGGGAGCCAGAAGATCTCTGACACAACGGAGGGAGGATTATTTTTAATCTGGACAAATGTCAAAAGCTTTAGCAGCTTAATGCCAAACCTCCAACCTCATGTGAACCTTTAATTAGCTGAGAGGCTGGGGACTCTTTCTTGGGGGCTGGGCCCTCACCACCTCGCACCAGGCTCAGTGCCTTGGTGGCTGAAACCACTGGGTGAGGAGTCAGGGAGTCAGGCTAGAGAAGCTGCCTGGCCTTCTGAGTCGTGTGTGGTTCTGGAGTGGCTGCCCACTAAAGACTTCTGCTTCCTCTATGTGGAGTGAGGACATAGCTTCTGACTTGCCACCTCTCTGCTGTAGTTGGAAAAACATCCTTGTCACCTAGCAGCGGGCTCCTCATAGACATTCATCATGTGAACACTGGAACTGGTGATAGCTATCTCATCTGATACCCTGTCTAGAGGGTTCCTGAGTGTTAGAGAGCAGAATGACCCCAGCCCTGCTGCCCATGGGAGGATCCCAAAGGAAATAACCTTCTAAGACTCACAGACAGTAAGAGTATAGAAGAGACAGAGGCACCTGGGTTTGGTGACCGCAGCCATGACATCCTAAAACAAGTGATGGAAACATGTCTGACATGCAGAGGACAGCACATGCATCCTGTCACTGGCTTTGGAGTCAGCATGTCTCTACTCTCTATGGAGTCAGAGAGCACCAGGAATTGGTGCTTGGTGCCCAAGTCCACTCTGACATCCTCAGAGGCTACTGTAGCCTTTGGTTGGGTTTGATCATTTTCAATGGCTTCTGTGGAATCTCATTGATTTCAGCTGAATGGAAGAATGAAAGCTTACAAAGGTGGTGTTTGGCTATACCTGGGACAAGGTGCTCAGCTCTGTCCACCTGCATTGTCCTTGTACTGAGGGTCTACCTGGTCTGCAGAGCAGGAACTTCTATGTGCCTGCGTTCTTCCTTCCAAGAGTGTCTACTCTCTCAAGTTTTCTGTAGATGGAGTTTCTGTCCTGCCCAGTCCCACAGCCATTTAGTTCCAAATAAACACGGAGAGGCTTATATTAATTTTAAACTGTTTGGCAGATGGCTGGGGCTTCTTATTGGCTAGCTCTCTCTTAATTATTAACCCATTTCTATTAAACTATGTATTGCCAAAAGGCTATGGCTTACCCGTAATGCTCTGGCATGTTACTCCTTTGGCAGTTACATGGTGTCTCCTCCTTTGTGTTCCTCTTCCCAGCATTCCCCTAGTCTGCTAGCCCTGCCTATACTTTATGCTTGGCTACATCCTGCCTGTCCATTGGCCAAAGCAGCTTTTTTCATCAACCAATAAGAGAAACATATATTCACAGCATACAGAAGGACATCCCCCATGAATTTTTCTCTTTACCTTGTAATCAGAAGGAAAATTCTTGAATTTTCTTTAAGTCTTATCCCCACTGGAATGCCTTTCTTATATAAAAAGAGATGCAATCAAAACTGCTAGTACTGTTCTAGAATCTATGACTCCCAGATGTGGTGCCTCTCCTTCAAGTATCTGCCCTGCCCCTTAACCAGCACTCACCCACTCACCACATCTGGTTCATGGGGTCCTGTGGCTCAAACCTGGCACTTCTGGCAAGCCAGGCAAGCACTTTCCTGACTGGGTTACATCATCAGCCCTGGGACTCTCTCCTTGGTTTATTGACCTCCAAGTGGGTAAATGTGATGTGCTTTGGCCTTGTCCAGAGAAGACAAATCCAGAATTGAAGGAAAACCTATCCATGGGGGTTGGAAATGTGCTTTTTATTGTGGGGAGAACAGAAGCTGCCTTGTCAACATGTACCCCTCCATGCTGTCTCTCCAGAAGAGGGTGCAATGGATTATGCAAAGGCTGTGTTCCTGGGATCCCAGCACTCTCTGTAAGACTCAAGCCAGACCCAAACCCCTCTGTCCTTGTACTTCTTACCTTACACACATCCTACAAGCCACATACAGAGGTATAAGAGTAGGAGAAGCACTCTAAGGCATGGATGCGCTCTGGGAGTTCATCTTACAGAAGAAAACTCTGATACTTCCTTCCTGCTTTCCTTCCCCACACCCCATGCCAGCATGCCTGGCCACTTCTGTGCTCACTGGCTATTTGCCAGTGGCATTGGCAATCCTGCCAGGCTGCTCAGCATGCTGTGTCTCCAAAGGCATCGGATGACCACAGGCTGAAACTGAGTTTCCCAGCCCAGCTGTCTGTTTCCCCTTATTCAAAGCACTTGTACCTTGAGGGAGGAAAGTCCAAGCCACATGTCCTGACAGCCTGTCGGCTGGGTCCCACGGAACCTTCCTTCCAGAGCTGGCCAGACTGAGCACACACTCAGCCACCAGCTTTTGGCAAAGAAGGGCCTCCCCGGGGAATCTGCCCTGCAACTCTTTGTTCAGCTGGAGTCCCAGAAGGGAGCAATAATTAAAGAAAACTTTGTAAATGTTCAAACCGAATAAAACTGTTGTTGTTCATGGTTCCCTTTCTTCTTCGTTTTGCCATCTGGAGCCACAACCTGTCCAGTTTATGAGCCCAGATCCGTGTCCTGTTTACTCCTGTCACTTGTCTGTCGAGCCTCCTCACTGATAGTTCTCCACAGAGAGGGGATTTGCTGGTTACTTATGTGCCTCCCCTGCCTGCCTGAGATCTTCCCTTCATCCTGGCTTCAGGCACACCTCTCCATCTCCCCGCCTTCCATATGCTTTGGAGATATTTCTGCCACTGATATGCATGGGAAATGGCCATGAGGAGTATGTGCTTGCAGCTGCCAAGCTTTTCTATGTGGCCCTTGAGGGAAGCCTCTTCCTCTGAAGAGGAAGGCCAAGGGACCCGGGTACAGCCTAAGGCTCTGGCTGCAGCTTCAAATTTACAGTACATTTTTTTAAGTGGCAAAGGAGAAACAAATAGACAAAAATAAAATAATAATAACACTCTCATGTTGTTGAATGAAGACCTCAAGTTACATAAATGCCATGCTTCTAACCAAAGTATCTGGGGTCTCTAAGACAAGGGATAGTTCTGACACAGGAGGGATGATGATGTGAAGATGGCTGTGTGAGGATGGAAGCTGTGGTTGAGTGATTCTCTCACAAGTCAAGGAAAGCCTGGGGTGCCAGGAGCTAAAGAGAAAAGACAGCTAACAAGAAAAGGCAAAATTCCCTGAAGGCCAGGGAGGGACCATGCCCTTGCTAGACCCTGACCTGACCCTTAGCCTCCTCCAACATCATATAACGTTCTCTTCTCATTATTACCTTATTCCAGAAGCCCCAGAAACAGGTACTGGATGCCTGGAACTGTATAATAAAGTTTTATTGAAAAAGGATCCACAGCACAATAGAACAATTAAAACAATATGCTGTAGTCAAAGGTGTGTAGGTGCTCTCTCTCTTCTCTCTCTCTCTCTCTCTCTCTCTCTCTCTCTCTCTCTCTCTCTCTCTCTCTCTCTCTCTCCCCCTTTCATCTTACTGTGTTATTTCCTTAACTTTTTTCTTTTTAAAAATATTTATTTTATATTTGATATTATGGTAATATCATATCATTTCTCTTTCCCTTCCCTCCTTCCAAGCCTCCTCCTTGCTCTCTTTAAAATTTATAGCCTCTTTTTTCATTAATTGCTGTTACATCCATGTATGTATTGCACATATATATGAATAATATATATCCATAAATATAGCCTGCTCTATCTGTGTAATGTTACTTGTATGTATGTTTTCAGGGCTGACCATTTGGTATTGGATAAACAATTAATGTGACCTCCATTGAGGAAGATTATTTCTCCACTATCAGCATTCCTCAGTTGCCTGTTCTTTTTGTATGGCTGAGGCCTCATGGTCTGTCCCCTGTCCACTTTAGCACATCTCTTAACTGTTGTCCTTGTGCAGCTTGTGTCGGGGCAGTCATGTAGAGACTGTGGCTGTACCTCCTGACCTAATCTCGCAGGAAACTCCCTGAGCCGATAGCTCCTACAGTCCATCTTCTGTGCTCTTCCCTGAGCCTTAGTACAGGCATTGTTCTGTAGATGTAGCCTTTGGGATCAGTCTCCACAGCTCTGCATTTTGATTGGTTGTGGTTTTCTGCAATGATCTCCATGTTGCAAAGAAATCTTCCTTGGTGAGGGATGAGGACTACACTTACCTGTGTGTATAAGGACAGATGTTTAGAATGTAGTTGGAGATTATGCTGGCTTAGTAAAGTGGCAGCTGTAGGTTCTCCTCTAAAATCCATGACTTCACTAGCCCTGGGTAGTTGGCTAGGTTTCCTGTACTGGGAAAGATTTCCCTCTTGTTATGTGGGTCATATGTCCAACTAAAGAGCTGTTGGTTCTCACCAAGATATAGATGCCCTTAGGATTGTTGTGTCATTCTGGTCATTATTGTGGTTCATAGGCATCATACCTGTGTAACTGTTGGTCTCACCCGCCCCACTTTGGAAACTTGGATGATGCCTAATGGTACTATGAAAGCTAGTTCTCAGGGAAGACTACATTATCCCCTGCCCCACCCTTTTTTGAGAAAGTGTTTCACGGTATTGCCTTCCCTGACCTAGAACTCACTGTGTAGGCCAGGCTAGCTTTGAACTCATAGAGATCCTCCTGCCTCTGCCTCCTTAGTACTACAGTATTCTTACCATGTATTACTCTGCCATCCTTCTGTGGTAACATGAGGCAATGCCGTGTCAATGTAATCAGATGGAGAGAAGGGCAGAACACAGGCCTTGTGACGGAGCATCTGGCTGCTGAGGCATCAGCCTGCAGGTACCAGGTGTCTGCCACATTGCATTCTGTACCTTTGCCTTCTTGCAGCAGATGGCAAGCCTGTTTCCACACAGTGAATGCTGCAGTGGCCACCGCCACAGAGAGCAAGTTTCATAACATCCCAGCTTCTTTTTCAGGTTTAAAATATTTGTATACTTTCTAAAACTATGTACACAAAACACTTTTATTTGGTGTCTAGTTTGACACTTAACTTCAGAGAAGGATTTGTACTGTGCTTATCTAGACTGTGGAATTTGCCTGACTACTGGCATGAGTGTGTGCATGAAAATAATTTTTCATGACTCAATGTAGGAACAACCTTAAAGGGCAGTTTAATCCTACTTCCAGCTAATTAAAGAGCTTTCAGACTCCTAAGACCTTTCATCATTTTTGTATGTTTGTTTCTGAGGCAGGGTCTCTTGTAACACAGGCTGACCTAAGACTTGACATGTAGAGCCAGGTGGTGGCACGCCTTTAATCCCAGCACTCAGGAGGCAGATACAGGTGGATCTCTGTGAGTTGGAGGCCAACCTGATCTACAAGAGCTAGTCCCAGGACGGCCTCCAAAGCCACAGAGAAACCCTGTCTCAGACAAAAAAAAAAAAAAAAAAAAACAAATAAGCAAAAAGACTTGCCATGTAACTGAAGATGACTGCCAGTTCTGATCTGGGCTCCATCTCCTAAGGACTAGGTCTAGAATTAACAGGCCTGGTCTGTGCAGTGCTAAAGACCGAACCCAGAGCCTTTTGCATGCTGGGAAAGCACTTTCCTAATAAGCTCCAACCTTCTTCAGTCTTATTGATGGCCTCATTCATCATCAAGGTCCTGGAACTCAGGGGCAGAGGTGACCACCAAAAGTGACTATTGCACTGAACTGAGAGTGACTGGGAAGCAGCCCTGTCAAGGTTCCCATATCAGAGCTGCAGATCTAACCCTGAAGAAATAGCCCCATTAATTCATTAATTCAATGGGTCACTGTTCTTAGGGGAGCAGGGAAGAGGCTCCATGTAACATTGGAAGAATAGAATGAAGCAAACAGAGTTTCCCTGGGCCCCTTGTCCTGTTTCTGGGACCCTGCCAGGATAGCCCTTGTGATTGTTCATGTTGACTTACAGCCATTGAATCACTGCCATCTACTAGGGAGTGGCTGTGTGTGTGTGTGTGTGTGTGTGTGTGTGTGTGTGTGTGTGTGTGTGTGTGTGTGTGTGGTCATGTGTGAGACTCTGCCCTGTGAACTTGTTCCTATGGCTGACATTCTAGTTAATTTCCTTATCACTGTGACCAAATATCTGCAAAGAAGCAACTCCCTGTAGTAGGAAGGGTTTGTTTCTGCTCATAGTTTGGGACACAGGCCATCACAGTGGGGGACATGGTGGAGAGAGCTTCTCATGATTGTGGAAGCAGTAGGTAAGAGGCTGATTGTTCATGTTTGAGCAGATCCAGAAGCAGAGAGCAGCATGCTGGCACACAGCTGTCTTTCTCCTTCCCCCCAACTCCGAACCATCACCCCTTTCTATTCAGTCTCAGAATGCATGAGGTATGACATTCGTTCAGGGAGGGATTTCAGGGAGTTCATCCTCTCTCAAAACCTCCTTAAAGGCATTTGGTACCTAAAGGCATGCCTTCCAGATGGGTTTTAATCTAATGGAGTTGACAATAAAAATTAGCAGATGGCTTTAGTCTCCATATCCTTTCCCTGATATAAGGCACAGTGTGGGAGTATTGCATTCCTTCAAGTGTGTGAGCTATAAGTATCACCATGAGTTCTCACAGGAGATTACCATAAGTGAGAGGGGTCACCTTGGAAAATCCCATAACCTTGAAGTTGTGTTGGAAGGTTTGGAGAATTACATTGTCTTCCTGCTCTTAAACTCTCAAGTCTTTTTTGCTTAAACTAATTTTTGATTTCCTGTGGATGCTGTAGATTGCTTCTGAATCAAATGGATTTACCGGGGACCTTCTATGGATGAAGCTCTTTGGGCCACAGTGGAAGAGGCCTCGATGGAGCTCATCGCTCTCTGGCTATCTGTGTGTCAGCTTTGGAACCCTGCTCTCAGGAGGCAGGACTCTGGGGTGCATGTGCCTTTCCTGTGTCCTCATGTAGAGTGGCTGTAGGCAGAAGGTCATCATCAATAAAATTGGTCCCTTTTTGCAGATTCAGCATTCATCCTGAATGCTGAGCAACACAGAGCTTTAAACACTGGGGACAACTAATTTCGAAAGACAGTGGCAACTGCTAACAAGTTGGGCTTCCTTAACACTGTATCAAAACTTGGAGCACTCTGTGCCAACTGAAGTCAAGATCAAGGGCCAGAGTGATCAGGTGTGGATGAAGTCTTTCTTTCTTTCTTTCTTTCTTTCTTTCTTTCTTTCTTTCTTTCTTTCTTTCTTCCTTTCTTTCCCTTCCTTCCTTCCTTCCTTCCTTCCTTCCTTCCTTCCTTCCTTTCTTCTTCCTTCCTTCCTTCCTTTCTTTAGTTTTATCTTTAGCTTGATTTATTTTATGTGTGTGAGTGTTATGCTTACATGTATGTTTCTATCATGTGCATCTTGGAACTGGAGTTATGGAAAGTTGTGAAACACCATGTGGGTGCTAGGAATTGAACCTGGGTTCTCTGCTAGAACAACAAGTGCTCTTAACCAGTGAGTCATCTCTCCAGCCCTAAAAGTAGTTTTTAAAATAGTATACAGATCCAATTTTTCAGATGAGGTCTTTCTTCCAGGCTTGCCAATGAGTACCATTTTTCTGGGTGTTCACATGAAGTTTCCTCAGTATGTTTGCCAAGAAAGGAGAGGGTAGGGAGATGGTGTTGGAGCACTCTCTGACCTTATTCTTAAGACATCTTCTTTAACACTAATCACCTTCCTAAATCCCTACCTACACATTCCATCATCCACATTGAGGGCTGGCACTTTAATCCATGTATCTGGGGGTGACACAATGCCATCCTGAGTAGCTTTGCAAAAGATTGAACTTAGGGGGGAGGGAGAAGAAGAGAAAAGGGGCTGAACATATCTCCATTAGATGACCCCCAGGGTCAGGGTCCAACTGCTCTGCCTCTATGTATATCCTATGTTCACATGGGGATGTGAAGGCACAGAAGCACATGCTATTTTCTGTGTGGTTCTCTTGTCTAAGCAACTATTAGGAAGCTGTGAAAGAGCAATGCATGCTTCCACCTGACATGTATATGCTTGTCAACCCTCCTGTGGAAGGTGGCTGGGGCTGTCTGTAGATGCTGCCAAAGAGAAAGTAGCCTTTCAATCCTAGACTTACTCAGTGTTCACAGAGCACTTGGCTGCCACATGCAGACAGCCCCCAGAAGAGGAAGAGTCAGTGTTTTACAGAAAAGAGAGCAGAAGGGGAGATAAATCAGATGGCCCCTGTACTTGCCCAGCAGGTCACAGGAACAGATTGGGCCAGTCTATCCCTTCTGGTGTTTGTGGGAATTTCAACTCCATCCCACCTCACTGGTTCAAGTAGAGGAATCGTCCAGAAACAGAAAAATGACATATTGCTATGATCTCTATATACAGGCATGCTTAGTCAACATCTTCTGTTGAGTGAACCAAAAAGGATGGTGGTGGGTGAACCAAATAAAGCTGGTATTGGGTGAAGAGTGTAGAGTGGAAGGACAGTCCCCAGCCCCTTAAACACACGGCTGATGTCCAACCTGCTCTCAAGATAGCTGGAATGGAATGGGAAAGGAATGATTACATCTACAAACCTGAAAGTTCTTCTCCTTAGGCCTGCCATAGTGGGAATGAAGGAGATGTAGCTGTTGCCCATACACTGAGCTTGGTGTGTAGCATGGTAGGTGAATGGAGTCACCATCAATTTCTGGTGCGATGGTGGAAGCAGACTGTCAGAGATGTGTGCAGAAGGTGATGGGTGGGGGCAGATGTTGGGGCCTTCAGACTTGGCATTGCGAAAGACAAAGGGACAATTTGAGGTGACAGTGGCATTATGGCAGAATGGAGTGAATGGGGATTGAGATCATAACAGATGCAAATTGGAGCTATAATTTTTTTTCAGAATGAAACAGACTCCAGGTGTTTCATTCATCTAGGGAAGTAAGCTGGAGGAACCAGGCCACCTGTGCTTACATTTCCATAAGTGTGCATCCCTGAGGAACTTACTCACCCGTCTGACCTGTTCTTCTCCATTAGTGGGTTCAGTGGTGATGGTGCTAATGATAGTTTATTTTAGTGTCTTTTATAAGTAGTGAATATAGGGACAGCATGTAAAGTTCAGTTTGATCTGTTGCAGACTTGGGTGGTATTATCTTGTATTGGTCATACAGCAAGCTGAGAGATGTAGAAGTAGGGAGGCTGGCAGCAGTTTGAAGAATAGATGTAATATTGAGAGAAGATAAGGTAACAGGGCTTGAATTGCTGCCATGGGATCCTAAGTTTTACTTTCTGACAAGGTCCTCTCACACCATGGAGCTGTGGTGTTCAGGGATTTCCATATAATGAAGGGGGCCTTGTAGAGCACGCTGCTGGAAAATCCCCCCACTCATGTATGCCTATCTTGGCAAGGGGAAGGCCAATGTTGTAGGTTAATTATGCTTCCTTAGAATTTGTTGTGATTTGACAAGTGTGAGTGCCATGTTTGCAAAGCACAGAGGATACAAATTGTCCTTGGTCAGTCATCTTGAACTCCCCCTCCAAGTGATTAAAGTCGTCACTTGAACAACACAAGATGTGAGTGAGCTTCAGATCTCTCTAATGATTCTTCTTCGTCAGCTCTTAAAACTACCCAGAAATATTTCATACCCATGAGGATGTCTACTGCCAAAAAACTACCAAGTGTTGGCAAATACGTGGGAGAACTGTAACATGTAAAATTTGAAAATCAATTATTTCTTTTTATTTATGTGTGTGTGCACCCATGCAACACATATGCAGGTTACCAAGGAGGCCAGAGAGAGCATCAAATTCTCTGTAGCTGAAGGTACCAGGAGTTGTGAGCCACCTAATATAGGTGCAGGGAGGCAGGGAGGGGACAGAACTCAGATCCTCTCAGGAAGCAGCAAGCACTCTTAACTGCTAAATTGCTGAATTATTTTTTCAGCTCCTAATCCTGCATGCTTTTAATGGAATGTAGCATATTGCATATGTGTGTGTGTACATATATATTTCCATATATGTACATATATTCCCTGAAAATGAATATATGTGTGTGCATTATGCATGTGTGTGCCTGTATCCAAAGAATTGAAATTATAGTTTGAAGAGGTACTTTATAACAGCATTGGTCAATTGGCCAAGAATAGAGGATACTCAAGTATGCATTGTTTGATGGGTGGATAAACATAGTGTAGTCAGTCGGTGATCACCATTATCCACTGGAAGGAAGACAGTTTTGATGTTCTGGTGGTGTATGCTATAACAGGTGTGACACTTGTGCACATTTTACTAAGTGAAAACAAACCAATCTCAGATATGTACTGTGTTCCCCTCCCCCATGTATGATACCTAGTAAAACCTGCAGAGAGTGAATGGCTCCACTGGCTGGGAAGAGAGAGAATGAAGAACTCTTTAATGGGCATTACAAGATGGGCAATTTCTGAGAGCTGGCTGTTGGATACCGTGAATAGGCTTACTGTACATGCAAAAATGGTTGAGATGGCAAGTTTCATCTTATGCGTATTTTATACAATTGGAACTAAAAAACAAAGATTTGCCAGGGATGGGATAATGGGAGAGTTACACATTGGCTTCACATAGTTCGCAGTCCAGTTGGACGGGCGTAAATTTAAACAGGAACGGTGCAACATGGCAATAGCTGCAAAAGATGCCAGAGATCCTGAGGACAGGCTGGGGTGGGAGGGGTGCTGGGAGGTTCCATAATGGGAAGGACACTTCAACAATATCTTAAAGACCAAGTAAGAAATAGTCAAATAAAAGAGGCAAAGATATTTTAGGACATCAAGTCAAAACCGTATGTGCAAATTCAGGGCGCACTTGAGAAACTGCACAGATTTCTGCCCGGCTAGTGTGTTGGGTAGGAGTTGAGGGACGTAAAATGTGGGGTCTGTCTTGATTTATCCAGCATCTGCTGTGCCCAACCTTAGGAGAAAAAGAAACTTGAGGACATAAGGTGACCGTTCACAGCAGACAAAGCAAGCAACATGGCTGTTCTCAGTTCTTCCCCACACAAGTTTCATCCCAAAAAGGCACAAGAAGAAATTTTGTCTCTATTCTACAAAAGTTTGCCTATTTTAGTTTCCTGTAATCAATGCTGGTTCTCTCCCCACCCTGGCTGTCAATCTCGCAAATCCTGGTTGAGTAAGTACCTGTTAAGATTGCCATGTAGTATGACCCCTCAATTCAGGCTCCTAAAGAACACAGAGAGGGGGTACCACCTGCATGTGGGGTTCTGGCAACAGCTTCCTCTTTAAGGTTTGAGGATACAAGTCTCTGTGGTTCTGGACCCATTTCTGTATTTACTTCAGATGCTCCTGCTTTTGAAGGCAAATGCAGCATATCAGAGAAAAATAAACCTAAAGCCACATAACAGGTAGAATCTCCCTTTTCAAACGAGTGGTTTAGGAAAGAAGACCTTCCAGGCTGGGATACCATGTGCGCAAACTTCTTAGCCAGATATCCAAGGCCAGGGGAACAGCTCTGTCCCCTGGTTTCTATATCAACTATCTAAGAATAGGAAGGAATGACCCACTAAATCTAAAGCATGTTACTAGATGTGGGGGTGAAGGAGAAGCATAGTGGCAAGTCATGGAGAGCAAGAGGGAAAGCTATTCACAGTAAATATCCTAAAGTGCTTATTATCTTATTATTGCTGGGGTTGGAGGTTGATGCCTCTAACTCCAACTCTTGGAGAAAGGGGGATTTCTATGAGTTTGAAGAGAGACTCGGCTACGGAATGTGATGCTGACTCACAATTAAAAGATGGGTTGTGATAAATTCTACTTTCTTTTGTGATCTAAATATCTGGGTATAGAAACAAACAGACATACACAGAGAGCAAGGAGGAGAGGGGAAGAGAAGAGGACAGGGGGAGAGGAGGAGGGAAGAGGGGAGGGGGGAGAAAAAAGGGGAGGGAAGGAGAGAAGAGGAGAGATGAGGAGAGGAGAATAGATGTGAGGAGAGGTGAGTAGAGGAGAGGTGATGGGGAAGTCCTTCTGTGTATATGTTTGTCTTATTAGTTGATAAATAATACAATGTTAGCCAATAGGGAGGCAAGATAGGTGGGGCTAGGAGTCAAGGAGGATTCTGGGAAATGTAGTAGAGAGAGTGATCCCGGGGAAGAGGGGATGCATGCCACTTCATCTTATTTTATAAGTCTTTATAAAATATATAGATTAATGGTTATGGTTGAAAGACAGAGCTAGCAAATAAGAAATCCTAGTCATTGGCCAGCAGCATTGTAACTAATATTAATCTCTGTGTGTTATTTGGGGGCCCTAACATGGCGGCGGAACTCAGGTGGCTGGAGGAAAGAGTTATCATTATATAGAGGAAGGGAGAGGAGGGATGAGGAGGGGACAAGAGGGAAGGAGAGCATTCTTGAAGTCAGGGGATGGAGAGTAGAGGGATAGACTAAGTCAAAGAGGAATCTGAAAGATAGCTCCTGTGGTGGATTATTGGTAACCCTGGTGAAGAATCACCTAGTGTCAAATACTCTCCTAGACAAATGCCTTCCACCCTTGTGTGTGACTCTAAGTATTGGAAGTTGTACCTAACTTTGCACTGCAGAGCTCTGTCAGTGTCTGACTTGCTAGGCCTAGAGTTTCCCTTTCTGCCCTCAGATGAGAGTTATGCTGGCCCAAGGACCCGGGTGCAAATACTATCAACTTCATTCTGACACCACAGACTTCAGATCTGTTGCTGTGAAGATCTGCTATGGTGTCTCTGGGAAGCACTAAAGGCATCAAGAAAACTCAATATGAGAATGAGTCTAGTTAACTGAGTACTCCAGGCCATCTCATATCACACTGTTGTCCCAAGCATTGGGAAAGGGGACTATGAGATGAGTCATACAACCTCCTAAGCTTGGTTACAGCCAAAGACCCTGAGACATTTATATCTAAATGTCTACTGTTGCTGTATTTTTCTTTCCAGCCTGGTTCCACTGCCACTTCAGCCCCGAATAAGCACACAGACACTGTATTAGTTATTAAACTGTTGACTGATGGCTAGGGCTTCTTACTGGCTAGCTCTCTTAATTATTAACCCATTTCTATTAATCTAAGTATTTCCACATGTTCTTATCTTACTGGAGAATGTCTGGACCTGTTTCTCCTTTGGCAACTACATGGCATCTCTTTGCAGCTCCTTTCTGCCTACTTTTCCTAGAATTCTCTTAGCTACAGCTATCTTCCTGCCTCTATTGGCCAAACAGTAATTTATTCATCAACCAATAAGAGAAACATATATACAGGACATCCCCCATCAGTCTACTAATAAGTATCACAAGAGTTTGATGCCTGGGATCTCTAGTCACATGGGAATGGTATTGTCAAGCCATACCTTTTCCAATTTCAGAAGCCAAAGGGAGGCATGAACACAATGCACATGGGCTGTTCTATCTATCTATCTATCTATCTATCTATCTATCTATCTATCTATCTATCTATCATCATCATCATCTATCATCTATCTTTCATCTGTCATCCATCTATTGTCAATCTATCTACTTTCTCTCATGTCTCTCTATCCTCCATTTGTCTATTATCTAACTATTAATATATACATACCATATATTATTCACATAATTAAGATACATATTTAGATATAAATATACTTATATATTTGTATTTAAATTAGCTTCATCTTTATATTCAAAGAGAACACAAGATAATGAGTTGAGGATAAAAGAGAGAGAGTTGGGGATGAAAATGAAAGATCTAAAGCAGGATAGCATTGGGATTTTGGATGAGAGAAACTGGACTAGCAGTGTGGGGCAGGTGGCAGAACAGGTGTGCTGATGCCAGAGTTAAAGTTGGAGCCAGCAAGGTGCCCCAGGTGGCAGGAAGATGGAGCCAGGACACAGCTCAGAAGGATGTGGCTGTGTTACAGACGTGCTTGCAAGGCATTTACCATGTGTTTATATGTTTAGTGGTGAAAACTCCAAGGGGAAAGTAACTTTGCACTCCGCCTCACTCATCCTGGGTGCCAGACCTATTTATTTTTAAGGAATTAGGAGCTGTTAGCTTTTCAGTTTCTGTTTGTGTGATTCTTTAGAAGGCTGGGTGGTTGTTTTCAAGTGCCTCTTATGAATCCATTTAGTAAATATTTATCAAGAGTATGCCGTGTTATTGAGTCCAGACTTCTCTCCAGGATCTCCTTACTAGATGTATATGGAAAAGTACTCAGGGCTAATGGTGTTCAACTTGGAGTAGTTCTTAAGGAAATGGTATCTCAAATACCTTGTGTTGGATATGCCCAGTAAATTCAGAGATCCAAGATGAGTTGACTCCAGGTAGACAGAGATAGAGTTAGACAGAAGCAGGTGAGGTGGGTTACCATCCTACTTACCTTCCCATCCACTCTTATCCCTTCAGTACAGCCGGGAAAGACCACAGGCCTGGAGCTCCTACCATGATCTCGGTTCCTCAGTTCCAGGCTGTCCTGGCTCAACCATGGAAGTTGCACTGCAACTTCAGTGAGACTCGGGAGCCCCTGAGCATTTGTGAATGGATTTTAGACTCTACTCACAGAACCCAGAGGTGCATGCTGGCATGTGCAGCAGGCTTTGTTTCTGACAGGTTTCCAGTGATATTGATGCTCCTGGATCAGGATTGCCCTTGGGAGACCTGCTGAGCTACAGGTCTTGAAGAGGCACAGCATCAAAAGATCAAGCAGGAAAGCATCCTCAGGACACAGAGCCTGTTAAAGGACCAGCTGCCAAGCTTCACTTCTGCTTCTTGCCCTGCTCTGCACATGACTCTCTCATCCTGGATTAGTGTGTCCATTTCTGCATCAAGCCCCACGCATCCTTTGAGTGCCAATTCAAATGGCACCTTCTGCTCAAAACTTGCACCATTCTGCATCCCCTCCACGTGGAGCTGCATCCATCTCGCACCTCCTCTTGCTGGTCTCAGCTTTGGCTTTTTCCACCGCCTTCCTATTATGGTCGCCAATTTGCGGAGACCCTGCCTGAGCTATTTGTGCATGCCTGCTTAGGGACTCTGTAGACTCTTGCACAGGCGAAGCCTTGAATGAAAATTTGAACTTGTTGTAAGCGTTGAACTTCACGTTTTCACATGCTATGCACCAATAGGCTCATCAGGCAACTCATGCATGAATATTTCCCCTGTCATTTTAGAGGAGAAATGAGGGGATATCCACAAGGAATATAAATGGAATTGAGGTACCTAAACTGCCCAGTCATGACTCTTGTATTGAAAAACAAAACATCCTGGAACACACACACACACACACACACACACACACACACACACAAAGAGAGAGAGAAAGAGAGAGAGAGAGAGAGAGAGAGAGAGAGAGAGGTAAGATAGTAACAGGAATGATATACACTGGTGTGGGCAACACAATGGAGAAATGGAGGTGGGACAGGACTTTGGGGGGAGGGGAGGGGTTACTGACTATCCACATGGACATTCAAACCTAAAGATGATTCCATGAATAAATGGGCCCTCTGAAAAATTCTGCAGATCTTTAAGAGGGATTTTAGTCCCCATGGTCCTTGTTCAGAATTAAAGTCCTTTCTTGCATAGGGCAGAGGTACCCATCCCTGAAGTATACACAGGCCTGACACAGAAGGTTGATGGCCCATCTAGAAGGGTAAGAGAAGGCACTCCAGGCCTAGCTTCTGGTTTCTGTGCATTTTTTCAATTGTGTAGCTTCACACATCTCATCAATCCTTCCCCTTTAAAATGTCTGCAGTGTGATGTGTAGGTGGTGCATAGATAAAGACAGGATGGCTTAATTAAGGTTTTAGATCAGGTTGCTTCTTTGTAAGGCTCATTTTAAAATTCATACTTCCAAACAAACTTTTCTGTTTCATGGGTGTAGTGTCTTAGAAAAAAGAAAAAAGCAGTCAACAAACCGTATCACTGAAAACATTGTTTCACACTAGCTTCTTACAAACTGCCTTACCGAGCAGATTGTATATTTCTGTTCTATAGTGGAATGCAACACGCACTGGGGTAATGATGGAAAAATGAAATGAATTTCAACAAATTACTAAGGATGCAGCTTCAAAGGCTGGTGGAGTTCTTGGTACAATAATCTTTTTCCCCCTCTAAGTCATGCATATTTTATAAGCCTGAAACAACTGATTCCAATAAGTCTCTGGGCTATAGAAGCAGCCAGAGTTGGATGAAATGTAGCATAGCGTAATAGATGAAGCAGTCACTCAGATGGAGCTTACAGCTCATCCGTCAATAAACACGTGCTGTGTTGAAGCCAGTGGAGTATGGGAGATAGTCAACCAGAAGATGGTGTTTCTTCAATGCATTGGGAAAACCCATTTTTCATCGGCTTGCCAAGTGTGCCTGAGAAGTTATTGCTAATTTATCATGTAACAAGACAAAACAAAATACTGCTGGTGTGACATAAGCATGCAAAACTGGGTAATATTCCATTCCTTTCTTTTGAACCCTGGAAGGACAATAAATAAAGATTATGATGATGATGATGTCAACGGGGTGGGGTCTGGTCTGAACTCAGTGTAGGTGGAGAGAGTGTTGTCAACATTGGCCTGCGTCAGGAGAGAGTATGAGTGCCTGGGATCTATTTCTTGAGGCCAGCTGTGTCACTGACTGAAGCTAGAGCAGACTGAAAGAAGTAAGTGTCCTTTACAGAGATGGGAGTCAGGTAGCTTACTCCTCACAAGGTATTTCTGAACAAGTTTATCATCTGTCTCTCCATAGCTCAGAAGCCACAGGAACTCTCTAGAAACAGGGACGCAGGAGAATGGCAGCTCAGAGTCTGTTTCTGTGTGCAAATTGGGGAGATCTTGTATGATATTTATGGCTATATTATACATTTCCACAAATAATAATCATTTATGATACCATGGTTTCTGTTGGTTGAACATTCAGGTGAAACAGCCTGGAATCTTAGCTCATAGGATTACTAAGTTATGTGCAAGTTATCAACCAACTACAGCTCAGCTGGTGAAGTGCTTGCTTAGCACATAGGAGACTTTGGGGTCCAATATGGAGGGAGGACTGTATAAACTGGGTGTGGCAATGTACACTAGAATTGCAGTACTGTGGGCAGTAGAGACAGGAGGATCATCCTTCAGTTCATAGTAAGGCCAGCCTGAACTATGTAAGAGCATGTACAAATATATCAGACAAGATGTCTTGTCTTTAGAGAGGGGGTTCCCAACCTGTGGGTCATGACCCTTAGGAAGTCAAATGACCCTTTCCCAAGGGTCACATAAGACCATCAGAAAACAGATATTTACATTATGATTCATAACAATGGCAAAATTACAGTGATGAAGTAGCAATGAAAATAGGTTGGTGATCACTACCCCATGAGTAACCATACTAAAGGGCCACAAAATTAAGAAGGTCGAGAACCACTGCTTTAAAGACTCAGTGGCAAAGTTCTGCTCCACCCCCCACGCTAGCTTCTTGGGATAAGCATAGAATTCAGACACTTGTGATTGAGAGAACCATGGATGCTTCTTTCTTCACAGCCATCAATAAAGGATTTCTCAAGAGATAGGGGAACACCCTTTCAATGATTTTGCTTACCTAGAAAACCTCCCATATGAATGAGGTACCAAACGTTAGCCACCTTAACAACAACTCCAAAATCTCTTTTCATTTTCCTTACAGAAGATCCTGTTCATGATGGTCAATGCCCCCCTCTTAATCTAAACTTACTCCATACTTGAGGCCAGGATGATGTGCAAGGTGTAAACCTTAGACAGTAGAGAGCTTGAGGCCATTTTAGAATTCTTCATGCTCAATATGAAAGAAACAGAGAATATTTTCTATATTCATTTTTTCAAGACCAGGAACTCTAAGTGCAACTTCTTGGAAAAGCACTTACAAGCATTGCTCTCATCTTAGAGTGCCATGTAGTTAGACCAACTCCTAGCACGTTGCTCTCTGCTGCTAGTTTGACATTCTATTGACTGGTTCCTAAAGATCAACTATAAACTCTTTAAGAGCAAAGATCAGATCCTCACACCTCGGTCATTGCAGTTGTGTGGTAACTTACTTAGATACTTACTGATGCCCGAAGACTATGAGCATCACTGACATAGTTGCTATGTAAAGGTCTACGAAGTTTAGAGAACACTTGTATCCTGCTACCACTAGGGGGTGAATACAGAAGAGACTTTATTATTGATTTTTAATATTTATTTATCTAATTTTATGTGTGTGAGAGCCTGCATGTATGTCTGTGCACCATGAGCATGCAGTGCCTAAAGAATACAGAAGCTGGAGTTACAGTTAGTTGTGAGTCACCTTGTGGGTGATAGGAACTGAACCCATGTCCTCTGCAAGAGTACTCTTAACCATTAAGCCATCTCTATAGCCTCTTATGTTTTGACATACCATTAAAACATAGGTTAATAGCAAAAAAGATACAGCTTAAGTTAGGTAAAACACAGATGATAAAAGTAAAACACACAGAGAATCTTGTTTACCTGTATCATGGTACTTCAGTGTTGCTAGAATATTCTAGGATAGCAGAGTGCCACATTTGATTTATTTGTGAATAGTCTGTTTTACTAAAGGTTCAGATAAAGCACTCACATAAGAAACCAGCTTAGATGAAGAGGCAGCAACCCAAAGATGTTACAACACAAGTACTGACCAACATACATTCCCTTTCTGTCTTTACATCCAGTCTCTCTTAAGTAGAAAAGGTTATAAGGAAATGCTAGAGGAGTAGGAATGGTACAGGTTTTAAGACAGCTTACACTTGTCCTGGGTTGCAGGCTATGAATTACAATTACTAGTAATGAGGCTAGGCAAGCTAATGCTGATCACTGAGGAAAAGTACTAACCCCTCAAAAAGAGAAGAGGTGACTGATTTGAAGGTGAAAACACAATAAGAGAGAGGGAGAGAGGGGGTGTTCAAAGTGTGAAGAATAGACTTCCAGATGAGTACAGCTTGTAGCTCTAAAAGCCCTCAAGTCACTTCAATGAAGTTGCTCAGCAGTGAAGAAGTTGAGTTTGGCATGGGTAGCATAAGGGGTGAGGTGAGAAGTTAGAACGAGAGACTAGACAGAAAACCCACCTACTATGGATAAGTGAAAGGCATGAAGCCCTCATATGACAAGAGGTATTAATTGGAAACCCACTAACACTTTATATTTAAAAAGTTTAACTCCACCTGTGGTTAAGTCATACTCAAGAATCTAGTTCCATTATTCTCCTGAATGGACATAGAAATAAACCACCCCTTAAGTTTAAGATAAGAGATAAGAGCATCTTCCAACCCTCATGAGAGAAGCTTTTTGGCAGCACAAAGAAAGGTAACTAACAGAGAAACCCACGACTGGTCAGCATGGAAGAATAAGACAATGGAGTATTTGGCTCTAAGTGGGGCATCTGTATCATTCCTCTACTCCTCGAGACTCAGGGATCACTGTGGAAAATTTGCAAGAGCCAGATGTGCAGATATCTGCACTAAAACAGTGTTTTCTGGGCATGGCACGACCTTTGTACATGTCAACCCACAGCAGCTATGACTACACATTTAACACCTGGGCAAGAACAAACCAGCCAAAGTACCAGTAAGCAATGGGAAAGTGCTGGGGAAACTCTACCCCAAGCTGAGGAGCTGATGGCTGCTAGGAGAGGAAGAGTCAGTTTTCTTGAGGGATGTTGCCCCTGAGAGGTTACCCATGACCAAGTAGATGGTCTCACACCCATGTACATATAGACAGCAGTAGATGGATTCTGTAGATTCTTTTTAAAAAGCAGATGAAGTTAGGAGAGAAGCTGGTGTAGGTGTAGCATTTGGAAAGGAGGGTTGTGGGTGGATTTGATCAAAGCATACTATATGCATGTATGAAATTCTCAAACAATAAAATGATTTTTTATTTCACTTCAAATTTCATGAGAAGAAAATAAGTAAAAGTTGTGAGTTGTAGAGACAGTTTCAATAATGAGCCAAAAGTTCCAGCCCTACCTGAAGCTGGATCCCTAAGGCTTTAGTTGTTAATTTGATGCATGTGAGGTTACACTAAGGGATATTATTGGGGACAGTGAGGTCATACTCTTAACTTGAATCTTATGAGTTGTTGGCATTTGCACTGTGATAAAAGAACACAAAAAGAGATGGGCATGGTAGCATAAGACTGGTGTTCCTTTTGCTGTTGTTCTAACATGGAATTATGGGCATCAGTAGGACCCAAGTGGGCAGTTAAATGCAGAGGTCTGAAACTTTGAGGAGAATTTTAGGCAAAGCAAAATTTAGGAGTCACCATGTGTAAGTAGGAAGTTAAGCATAGGATTGGATTAGATTGCCCAGGAATTATGCATGGAGAAGGACAGCTCAGAGTCTCAGGCAACACTGACATTTAAAGAACACCCAGGAAAACTGCAAAGGAACACATGGAAGTCCCTAAGAGAGACATACATGGTCCCCTGGAGAAGGGGAGAGGTTCAAGATCTGCTGAGCAAATTGGGAGCATCGGAAGAGGGGGAGGGAGCTAGGATAATGAGAAGGGGAGAGGAAGAGGGATGCCGAGGACATGAGGGAGCAGAAAATATGAGTCAGGGGAAGAATACACGATAATAAGAATGGAGATATCATAATAGAGGGGGACATTTTTGGTTTACAGAGAAACCAGGCACTAGGGAAATGTCTGGAGATCTATAAAGATGACACCAGCTAACTATCTCAGCAACGGAGGAGAGGCTACCTTAAATGCTCTCCCCTGATTATGAGATTGATGACTGACTTATATGCTTTCATCCAGCAGCTGGTGGAAGCAGACACCCATAACTAATCACCAATCTGAACTGGAACCCAGATGCAGAGAAGGACCAGTGAAGAGCACAGAGGTCCAGACCATGCTGGTGAAACACACAGAAACAGCTGATCTGAACATCCAGGGACTCTTGCTCCCCAGTCTGATAGCTGGAATACCAGCATGGGACTGATCCAGACCCAAGGAATGTGGGTTTCAGTGAGGAAACCTCAGAAATCTATGGGACCTCCTGTAGAAGCCCAGTATTTATCACTAGCATAGGTGTGGACTTTGGGAACCCAGTCCATATAGAGGAATACTCCCTGAGCTAAGACACACGGGGGTGGGCCTAGGCCCTACCCCAAAGGAAACGAAAGACTCTGATGACACCCTATGGAAGGCCTCACCATCCAGGGGGAGCAGAAAAGATATGTGACTGATAAGGTTTTAGTTGGGAGGGGCGAGTAGGGGAGGATGGGTGGGAGAAGGGAAATGGCATTGTCATATAAAACAATCCTGTTTCTAATTCAAATAAAAAAGTTGGAAAAAAAAAAGAACACAGAATGAATTGTCTTGAATGTAGCCTCGGAATGATGCAATGGACATCTCTGTCAACCAGATATTCTCAAATAGTTTTGGGATTTTCAAATTTCATTAATGTGACACATTGATGTTTCTCCCACACTGAAAGATGTCAGTGGTTTCCAGCCATCGTCTTTCAGGACTGAAATGCTGAATAGACACACTCAAAATCTAGTCTGCTCTATTCTGTTCCTTAAAGTATGTGGGGTCTTTCTCAGCTCACACCCACCACCTTCAACTCAACTCCATTCCCTTGCCAACCCTTTCTCATGTTTTGTGTCTGGGTGCAATCATCCTTCCTTCATGGAAGTCCTTCCAGAAATATCAATAAGTTGCTCTGATGTTCTCCTGTGTACTCTGGTGACCTTACCAGGCAGGGACACATTAGGACAGCTAGGAAGTTCTTAAAAGAGTAGTCATGACAAGTAAGTCAATGAAGTTCAAAGAGTGGATCAAAGTGGTGTGGTCATAGACAAAAATACTGCATCATTAGGGGGTGTTTGGTTGTAACTGAGGGATACCAAAGCTGAATAATGTATATCTTACAGTTTCTTTGCAAAATACCCCCAATAGCTTATTAAATGTCATAGTATCAACCTTTCTTGCAAAGATGTGTTGAAGCACCTACTCACCCCAATAGGTTGCTATCATCAAACCAAAATACATCAAAGTCCAACTTGACAAACAATACATTATACAAAGCAGTGATTGAAGGACAGATATTGGTCAGTTTGTCAAATCTATGAAGGTGATGGAGAAGTAAAAAGTGAAAGTTGCATCAGAAGCAGGAAGTGATTTTTCATAGGGGGAAAAATCAAGAGTCAGGGGAATGTTGTCAAAATGGCAGGATAGTTGTTTTATTTGTTTGTTTTAGATATTGAGAAATAATTATTTTTCAGTGTTGGAACCAACGGTCCAACACTGACCTTAGTAAGAAGGCCATGACGCTGGGAAAGAAGATTATTGATGTTTCCAGAGAAAGTCAATGTTTTACTTTTATTTCACAAAGGTTTTAGTCAAGGCCACTTGTTCCAAATTTTGTGATTTCAGAGAAAGGGCATAAAGTCTGTTGTATAGAGACCCTGCCTGGTTAAAAGAAAGGAGTTCAAGTGGTCACACAAATAGCAAGTATTCATTCCTTGATGATTCATTTCCTTGATGTGAAAATTTATTGTTGTAATCCATACTACAAAGTTTAATGTTCACATTCTTTGTTCTCAGATTTATTTCTAATTTCTATTATTTTTACATTATTGTATATGTGTGTGTGATTATATATGCACATGAGTGCTGATAACCATAGAGGCCAGAAGATGACATCATATTCCCCCTGGAGACATAAGCAGGTGTGAGCCACCAAACTTGGGTACTGGGAATGGAATTCAGATCCTCTGACAGAGAAGTTCACATTCTTCATCACTAAGCCATCTCTCCAGTCCCTGCATTCATATTCTTACCTGGGGAGAGATGAGCAAACCTAAACCCAAATCTATGAGGTGTTTTCTGGAGAAAGGTCCTGAGCTGGGACCACTGACACACAGGGTTATATTCTGACTTGGAAATTCTGATGTTTCATGAACTAGGTGTGTGATTTTAGTTTCTATGACTGGGAAGCCTTCATATTAGATAAAACCCAAGAGTTCCCAATGACTTTGAATTGCATTACCCAGTGGTATCTATATCATCTTTATCCATGTCTACCTATCTTCTTAGATATTGTTTATTTTAATGAAAATTCCTCAAGTCACATATCTTAGACCCATAATAGCCCTCATACATTATCTAGTCATCAATTTCAGGTGACAGAATTGCCTGCTTCCAGAAAACTAGAGATGGCCAAATGACACAGTCAAGGTAACTGAGCTTGAATTGAGTTTTTAAACAAATACTTAAGATACAGAAAAACATAGGTCAGGGAGTGATTTGCACACTGTTCAAAGCTCATTTTTGCTCCTGTAAGGAAATGTCAATGTTTTCCTGGGCCATATTATATTGTTGGTTTGAAAAATGGTGATGAATGTCCAGCCTGAGCTTAGAGAAATTTTAGCAATGAACATAGTAGGTAGGGATTTGTAATATTATTCATGTTGTATCCTCCAATCTATCATTTTCTTGAAATAGCTTTCCTCTGTGTTGACTCATTTTTTTCCAGCAAACATGCTCAAGGGTTTAGGTCACTCTCCTGTTCCTATGAGTAGCATGAAAAACACAGATAGTAGTAAAGAAAGCAACATTTGCCCCAAATTGTTTGGCCCCATATCCCAGTAACAAATTTCTATATTATACTAAAATTTGTGTCTGATCACTAATCATATATTTAAACTGGCTTCCTGTGGTATACAGGATCATAACATAGCTTAGAGGGACAACTTGAGAAAAATCAAAGAAGCCACCCTCTGTATCTCCTGGGTATAAATGCCCCTGCATGTGGCCAGACCAGTCCTGTCAGCTCAGAGCAGAAAATGCTTCACGGCTATAGGAGCTAAACATATATGCATCGTTCAAGACCAAAGTCAGGAGAACCAGTTGGGTGCTACATCCATCTGGAGTGGTGGGTGGTGGAAATTGGGGGACATGGGTAAGAATGGACCTTACTGACCACTTAGTGTGTTCCGTATCAGCACAGGGAGGACTATGTGCATATCTTGGAGTTCACACAACTGCAGTAACTGTGGAGCATACTCCATGTCAGCACACTGAAGATCATATGGGGATTTGGGGGGGTCCATGTAACTGATAACTGTGGCTTGTAGCACTAGCTGTTGGCTGGGTACTGTCAGGTTGGTCAGCTTAGACTAAACTAATAGGTTGATTATAACAATACTTCAATTTTTGTCCCTTAAACTCTTTCCACAGGAATTCCAAAACTGACTCTTTACTTCCTGTTCCTTGAAATTAACAGAGAGAGAGAGGAGAAAAGAGCAGTTACAAAATTCATAAAATTTCACAGAACCATGAAAATAAATAAAGCAAAATGTTCTCTCATTTCTCTCCAAGGGAAGCAAATCTGTGTCTAGCAATGAAGTCCAAAGACACTTCCTGGATGGGGACAGTGAACAAGCTCAACAGTACCCAGAAGCAAATGCCATGCTGAATTCATAGCCCTAGGTTATATAACATCCTCTTCCCCTGTCTGTCCTTGATGAAGGATTTCCCACATTACACAGCAGTCAGAACTCATGTTTAAAACAGTGCAGGAAAGAGAGAACAAATTGGGTTACATGGGTGATTGTTCTTCTAGATTTTGAGCTGTAGGATTCAAGGTCAAATTGTCTCATTGGTAGCCATCTATGTAAGGTTGCCATTTATGTAACTACAACCAAGCTATTAATCTGTTCCTGTGTGAAGAAGACACACAGTCTCCTGGTGATTTTTTAACACAGGTTTGTGTACACTATGAAATAAAACAAATAGAGTATTCATGTCTATATGTTTTCATCAAGGCTCCTAATGACTCAAGATTGTCCACCTGGTGTCAGTCCCCCAACATTCAGGAGAGAATCATTTGGACCTTGTGTTCCCACAATGCACTTTCCCACACTGAAACTCATCTGCCACTTCCACCCACAGCCTGCCTTGAGCAATCTTCCTGCTGCCGTCTACCCATCAGCCTGATGTCTTCTGTTCTGTGACATTTTTAGCATTGTCTGCAAACTTGGGAGGGACTCGGCACACTCCCCTACCAGATTAATAACTAAAATGAGAAATAAGACTCATCTTGACAACAATTCTGCAGACTACTCATTTACATTTAAGCATCCTTAAAGGAACTTGTTTTTATTGTTCCTGGTGGATTATTTTAGTAGTATTATGATAATTGAGACTTGGGTAATTTTAGAGTTTCATGTTTGTTAGAATACTTTAAAAGGTATAATAAAATTACAGAGTAACCACATACTGGAGTAGTAGGAGCTTCTAAGATGAACAAATAGTCCTTACCAAAATGTCTTGAGATTTGTAAAGGTGCATGAGAGGAACTCTGAGGTGGACAGGAATACTTAGGGCCAACCCTACATCTCTTGGGGGGGGGGGTGGAAAAGAAAGATAGGGAGGGAAGGAGCAAGAGCTGGCCAGAAAGTGTGGGTAAAAAGCATGTTGTCCTTGGAAATTATCTCTCTCTACCATGTCAAGTGCATTCTGCTGTTCCAATGGGGATGTGTGTGTGTGCTACTAATACCTACCAGGTATCAGGAATATGTAACCCTTCCTCTATGTGTTGCTATTTGTTATGCCCCATGAAACCCTGTTGCAAATGCATGTCCTCATATGACCTTCATCCACTACCCAGTTCAGGAGACTGTGACTGTTAGAACAAAATCCCATTGCAACTGGAGTCAGGAACCTCCTGAAGAGAACTGCATTAGGCCTGGTGCATGTGGCCAGCCCACCGAGGACAGTGGGTGATAGGCATCCCACAGACCTGGGACTCAGCTCTGGGGTAACAGCATTCTACTTCAGTCTGTGTTCTGTTGATGGAGCCGTTTACATATACTGAAGACTTTTAGCACTTAGGAAGGGTGGAAGGTATGGGGAGATGGCTTACTCGCTGAAGTGTTTCAATGTGAAGCATGAAGATATGGACTCAGATCAGACAACCATGTCCAATCAGCCTAAAACTATCCAATGAACATGCCACTATGTTTCCATGAGCTCCTTTCTTATTGAAGTTTCTAGGGGTGTTTTTGTATAGAGTTGGTAAAAGTATAGAGTTTATAAAAGCCCTGAGGGTGCTCTCTCAATTTGTTCCTCATAAAACCCTGTGTATGAAGGCCTTTAGGTGCTCAGTGTATTTCCAACTTGTCACAGCAAAAACACTCCCAGGTTCATCAGTGCTCTGTGGGGGCCCCAACCCTCATTCATTTTCAGAATACCTTGAGAGAAAGTACTGTAGCCAATCACAGGTTTATAGTACTTCACAGTAAGATGGCATCAAAGCCTTGACCATGTTTAGTCTGAGAAACAGCTCTTTTGATCTTCAGAGAAATGGTGACATCAGTGTTTTATTAATTATAAAGTGAGTCTGAAGTGACCAGTACCTCTCCCAGGGTGAACATCTTTCCTTGCTGGGTAATTTGTAAGGTGATCATTTAGCTTCAATCCAAGTTTTAGGATGTCCTTAGTCTCCTCCAAAGAAACTCTGCCGAATTTAGTATTGGAGAGGGCTCTGTGAGTCCAGGATCTCCTCTGTGGGTGCTCTCTGGACTGTGAGTGTGTGTGAGACAGACGATAAGGCAGGTGCTACCACCCCATGTGCTGGTGGAGGCACAAAAGACCAACATCCTAGATCAGCTGTCCAGTGGCCAGCCATCCTGTCGTTTGACCCTCCAGAATCAAGCAAATATGTCTCCTTTTTCCTTGGCAAAGCTCTGAATTAGTAGTGAAAATGCCTGCTTACTGCTATGTAGGTCTCTGTGTGGGTTCCTATGTTCTTCCCGGGTCCTGGGGCTCCAAGCATGTGTCTGTGACAGATGGATGCCAGGGCTCTACATGCGTCTACCTTCAGGGACTTTACATGCATCATAATGGTTTGGTCCATGTCTCTGCTTCTTATCTGAATGAAGCAGTGCAGGCATCCATGAACCTCTTTCTTTCAGAGAATCACATGATCAGACTCACCGTGGCCTTGGTGTTCTCAGGAGACTTTTGGATAGGTTTTAGGCCAGTTCAGATCCCCCAGGTGTGCTGTTGTTGTAGTCACTAGGTTGATATTGAGCCAGGATATGAGCACATGGGATTGTTGATTTCCTGAAATACCATTCTGTTCAGCCATTCTGAGATCAGGTTCTTGAATCCATGGCCATTGGGTTGTGTATTTGTGAAGCAGGCTTCTTGATGGCTACCCTACCTGCTCTTCAGTATTCCTAGGTCATAGCATTCTGGTTTAATTATGCACTGGCATGAAGGCCCTTCCTAGAACTGGCCTCTCAATGTGACCATGTACTCAACCATATACTTGTACAGTCAGATGTCTGTGAAGGGTGCATTGCCCTTTATCAAGAGAAAAAGCACTAAATTGGCCAGGGACAGGGGCGGGATGAGTGAGATGTGGAATGCCCCTCCTGTCCTAAAGATGTTTGCCATGCATCCACAGAGAATTAGAACAACTCATCAATTCACTGCTTGCAGACATATCTATGCCATTTTACTGATATTAGAAGAATCACCTGATGGAAGTGACTAGAGAATAGCAGTTCCCTTGGCATGCACTTGGGACATCCATGCGTGGCAGATCATAACCAGGGAATGATCCACATTAGAGAGAGACCTGCTAAGAGGCTGGGAGGGAGAGTTGGAGAGGGGTCGGGTTCTGCTTGCCATGGTGGGTGGGCAAGCCGGCTACTTCCTTCCTGTTCAGTGACAGATTCTCTTTTGTCATTTCTTTCTCCAACTTGAAGTCCAAGGGGAAGTGTTTCCTCTAAACTGAAGTTGGCTGAAGATGATGCCAGCGTACCCAAAGGCTGCATGTCTGCAAATAGCTGTCTGTTCTATTCTTGAAAACTGACATATGTCCACATTCTAGATGGGGTGCTTGAGGATCAGATTAGAAGTAACAGAACCCAGAATGTGACTCAAGATAAACTGAGCCAGGAGGCTAGCGATGATCAGTCTCCATGCACAGGGGCCACTCAGGACCCAGATGTCAAATAAGTGCTCTCCACTCTCCAGGTGAGCATACAGCTCATACAGATGCCCATACAATGCTTCCTTCCTCTTCAGGCCAGCAGTTCCCTGTGTGAAGATGCCACTGAACTCCCAGTAAGTTGTGACTTTGGACAAGCCTACACATAGCTTTGGGACGATGGCTCCTGTCCCACCCCATTCTTGATGAAATAAGTGTTCATGTTGATTGGAAAAGTGATGACTTTATTTCATTTTATTTTTAGAAAAAAAATCACTGAGCACTGGATGTCAGGGACAGCTGGAGTGTGTGGGACGTGGAACGCTATTTTTTTCCCCGGCCGCTTTGGGAATGGAGCAGATGGGTGACTACTTGATGACATCAAGGGCCATGGGTGGTGTACTCCAGCTGTTGACCATGTGACAAGGTTTACTATGGGCAAGGCAGATTGTTTCCTGTGTGCTCCAGGTTCCCCCTGGACGACAGCTTCATTGGCGTGAAGTGAGTTTCCATTGCTGAGTTGTTGAGCTCACATCTGCTTCCTTCTTTCTGAAGTAGGCAGCCAATACTTTCTCTGAGAGAGAGAACCATGACATGCCCTTCCTTTGCAGGATGCACAAAGAAGCACTGAGGTGCAGTGATGTGGGCAGTTGGTGGGTTCTCCACAAGTTGTGGGGACAGCTCCCTTTCTGGAAAGGTGGCAGGGCAGGTAAAGGGAGGCCTCAGAAGAGCCTGTCTCCAAAGGGAGCCTTCACACACTGCTCTGAGATCTCCCCACCCCTAGAGGTCTTAGTTCTTCCTGGAGTCACCAAATGTTCATCTGGTGTGAAGCTGGATCCAAGACCAAAATACAGCCCAGCACACTCAGCACTTCACAGTTGGCAAAGATCTCCAAGCCTAGTATATTACAGGCAATTGATTATCCTTTGCTACTTCTGTCTCACCTGTTCTCTAGCTAGCCACACCCCTAGGCTCAGGTTTCATGCCTCTTGGCTGTTGAAACAGGAAAGATGTCAGAGTGTAGAAGTAGCTGCCCTTGTGGTGTTAAACAAAAGTACCCTCCATGGTCAGCATGGTCTGGCTGCCCACTCAGTGACACTTCTCCCTCACGTGGTCTTCATAGGGTTAGCATGAGTCCGTAGTGATTGAACGGAGAACTGAGAAGCTTTGTATGCTGTTGTTGGTTTGATGAGTCATCTAAGGCTGGCCTAACCTTGGGCATGTTAGGATTCTCTATGCGATCTCTAGTAAATACTTCACTTGGGTTCCCCAAACACCTTACCTCCTTGTGAAAGTGAGAGTACCCTGTAGTGCCCTCCCTCTGTGCGCTCTGGACAGGCTCCCAAGAAGCCACTATGGGTAGTCTCCTGCCTCTGAAGGGCTGTCTCTGCACATCACTATCCTTCCTTTGTATTTTATCGGCTGAAACTTTTATTATCCCCATTAAGTCCTTGCTGTTCCGAGACTTTGCCTTTGAGGAACTTACAGATCCAGGGTGGAACTCACCTGGCAACAAGAAGAAGAACTGGAGTTGGAACCCATGCTCCTGAACCAAGGGCTGAGGCTTCCATGTGTCTTGCAGTTTGGAGCCAGCAGGCTCTGGTTCTACCTCCCTTGAGAGCCACGTGATACTTCCTGGGAGTTCAGTGGCCTCTTCCTGTCTCTGGTCATGGAAGACTTCATCTCTGGCTTCCTGTGAGTCCCCGTGGGAAGGTGACTCAAAGCCAGTTTTGAGTTCTGTAGAAACTTCTCCAGCACCAAGCAGGTAATTCAGGGGTGGGTGCAGACTTGATTTTGCAAGTGCATCTGCTCTGTTTATTTTTGCCTCTCTGCAGTGTTATCGGCTTCTGCTCCATATGGGTGATCCATATTGTGCCTCAGTGAAATGATACCACATTATGCTTTTATGCCTTTATCATCAAACACTACTCGTGAAAAAAATCACCAGGTTTGCCTAGGTTCATCTGTTCAATTTATTTTTCCCAAACTTTATTTTGAATAAAACACCTACGGTAAATGTGATTTATGTAAATGAATAAAACAAAACTGTTATAGAAGCTTCCTTGACATCATTCGGTCCCGTTCTGTCGGGCGCTACTCTGCAAAACCCTCTGGCAGTGCGCATTCCATAGAATTATATTATTTCTGAAATCGCAGAGCCAAAGAGATAAAACTATAATATACTTTCGGATGCTTTAATTTAATTTTTTCTCCTCTCTCCCCAAGCTTCCCATATGGAAGAACTCCAATATTTTAAAAGGAGCTTTTCGTTGTGAGAATCTTCCAGCACCATTCCAAGTGCCTGTAGCTATTCCTCTCTCTCTCTCCTCTCTGCATTTCTCCAGTTTTCTCACACCTCACTCCCTGGTTTTATTTAAAGTATGGCAATCCATCTTGGCTCCCCCCACCCCTCCCCACCCCCGCCCAACCCCTGAAACCCCTTTCCTTTATTGTTATATTTTCTTGCTTTCTACCCCCTGGGACCTGGATGGAAATTTTTTCCATTTTTGGAGCTTGTGCTAGGGGCTAACTGCTGTGCCCAGGATTTATACACATTATCTTATTCCACGTGACACTCAGCTCTGGGATGTCTTCTTATCTCCCATGGTCAGATGGGAAGTGAGGCCTCAGGGAGCTAAAGGACCTGACGAGCTCAAGGAGACACCGCCATCTCACTAACTGTGGTACACTGGACTTGGGTAGTCACAATAATATAAGGCGGCTAGTCTCGGGGAATACATGTTTTTGTACCTGGTCTCTGGAATAGAAGACACTCAGTGTGCCTCTGATACCCCAGGTAATGAGCTGTGTTTCTAGCAAAGGGCAGCACATCACACAGTAAACACAATGGGTACTTTCTCACTGAGGAGTTATCAGCATGGGCTAGCTCAGGATATCTGTACAGCAAGAATTCTGTGTTGCAGAGAGGTCTCGTGACTTCTTGTATTCAAAGCAATACACCCTGAACATGAAGTGTGGCATCATGGTGTCATTGAATATGGTGACCAGCAGCCATTTCTCCTTGATATAACATCTAATGGAAGGTCCTCAGAAACAATGGAGAAATAAAGCAGACCTTGTAGCAAATTAGTTTCTGAATATTTACGTCGGAAAAATATGCATCTAAAGGTTTTACAAACTCTATACTCCTGAAACCTATCATTTGATGGCTGCAAATGCAAACATTTGAGGGTAAAAAGGAACCATCCTTCATTCATTCATCATAAAGTGCTATCAGCGTGGTTTGAATAACTGACTTATCCTCCCACTTGTTGAGCTGTCTCTCTAGCGTGCACGCGCACTACACACACACACACACACACACACACACACACACACACACACACAAACTGTACATGGACGACTGTTGAGGTTTCTCACAAAGTTCTCCAAATATTTTTGTAATTTTTTAAACCTGAGTTCAGATACTGAACTTTTCAGCTTTGTGATTCTCTTTGTGGGTCACCTGTGGAGGAATGTTCTAGCAAGACTTGCTGCAGAGACTCTGTTTCTTTAGGACATTAATTAATAGCCTAGTTCCCTGGGTTAGACTTTCTAGCACCAGGATAGAAAGTAATGAGTAGAATACCCTACTCACTGCAAACTAGCAGGTGACTATAAACTACCAGGATGCTCCAGAGGACCAGACCTGAAGCTGGACTGGTATATCTCATGCTTCAGTCTAAGGGTGGTCACTTAAATCTCAGTGTGCGTCATTTTCAATGAATGCGAACCTCATAGGGGTTGGGGGCTGCCCAGAAGAGACCATGACCATATTTTAGGACTGACTTCAGTTGCTCTCAATCCCATTTAAGCCTTAGTGCTGGAAGACTGGTTTTTAGTTATGGAAACAAAAGTCTTGTTTTGTTCTGGTTTCCTACTCTCTTTACATTCCTTTGTCTTGAAGAGAAAGGAATGTGCTCTCAATGATAGCAAGTACACCAGGAAATTGATGCAAGGAAGAGAGGAAAACTGCAGCCGAGTCTTTTCTTAAAGCATTCTTGAGACCACAGACAGATTGTTCCTTGTACCAGAACCTCAGGCAGTGGGGAATTCTCCCACCCACACGCACCACAGCCTCAGAGGGGTGGACATTGCCTTTATAATATCACTCAAATTGTGATTTTGACACTTCCCAATTTTGTAGGGACCATGGGAACAATTAGCCCCCAAAGGAGAGCTGTTCTATCATAATTTGGAGGTTAAGGGTTTCCTATACCAGGAATAGTTTGCCTTCTTTACAACTATTCATAAAAACACCTTTAAAACATACAATGCAGTATTTACTGGGCCGTTCTCTACTTTGGGGAAGCCCTCTCCAATCTCTCCTCAGAGTGTTTGCTCTGCTCTGATAAGTAAATATCTGTGTGCTTCTCTTGACTGAATTCTTTCCTCCCAGAAAAAGAGAGAGAGAGAGAAAGAGAGAGAGAGGGAGGGAGGGAGGGAGGGAGGGAGGAAGGGAGGGAGAAAGGGAGGAAGGGAGATCTTCCTCACAGAATCCACAGGAAGAAAGCAACATAGTCATTTCTTTATAAAAATGCACTCACTCTACTAATTGCAATCCTACATGAGCTGATAATCTTGTCTTCATCCACAATGAATGTTTAGTGATAACAGTGCAAAGTGCTTGAAGGAGTCACTGACTGGACATGGTGGTGGGGACTTTCAAGTGCTGGAATCATAGAAGGTTTACATTAGTTAAGATGTAGTTTGGGGCAATGGTGGCCAGGAACGGACAGATACCGACACCCAAGTAGAGGGCCACAGTTCTACAGAGTGCTGCTGCTGCTGCTGTGGACTGCAGACAGTTCTCCACACTGACACCTCTAAGAGTCTAAGAAGAAAGGTGTCCTCCCTTTAGGTCCAAGAAGCAGAAGGGTCAGAGAGGCAAGGCTTGTTAGGCTCAGGATTCCAGGATAGTCAGGTGATCTTCCAGCCAACAGTGTTCTCTGCTCTTCTTTATCAGCCCCTTTTTCAATTTGTACCCGGTTTTGTCACTCATTGAGACTCTCTTCCCGAGTGGGTCTAGGTTGTGTTGACAACCCAAGTTAACAACCTGCTTTTCAGACCTGTTCCAGAGAAACTAGGCATTCTGGAGCACTCACAGAAACACAGTTCATGCAGCCCCAGTTGCGGGAGCAAGCTTTCTTGATACCCCATTCCACTGTGGCAAGAGAGGAACAACACATTTGAATATAGGATTCAAATTGGCCCTTCACTTCCTCTGTTGGTAAAATCAATTTTCCTGGACTCTGATATAGGGGAAAGGCTTGTCCTCTTCCAGTCATGTGTAAATAAGTGAGACTATGAACTTGTAGCGGATAGCTTCAAGACTATTAGTGGTGGCGAGAATGCAGCACAGGAGCAAAGAAAGCACTGGAAAATTTTCCTAAATCTCTAGCAACATTTCTTTTAATAATTGGGCATGTTTGTGTATAGCATGTCATGTTTTCCTCCTTTGGGAATTATCCACATTAGTGTAATACGGAATGTTAATAAACACCAAGCATGAACTGCAGCTTTGAGAGGGTGTTGTTTTTCTAAGCTGCTCTTGTGCTCCTGAATTCATGCTACTCCTCCATGCTAGGAGAGTCCAAAAGGTCTCAGGGTTCCAAACAAGCAAGAGTCCTAGATCCCAGGTGTCCATGCTTGTTTCTATATTCCGTGCCTGTGTACTCACTGTGTTTCAACTCCAGGAAGGCAGCCCAGCCCTGTCAATGACTGTATTCTATCCTTGAAATCTGCTATGCTACTGTGTAAGGGCCTTTGATGTCTCCTACTTACTTCCTGTCTTGTGTCCATAAATTGTAGCTGCCACCCATTTCTACCTGATATTTCTATTTCGAAAAAAAAAATGTAATTTTTTTTCAGATCAGATTTAGATTCTTAGAAAATTGGAAGGTACAGAGCCCCCGAATCTGCCTGGACTACGGACTCTCCCACCACAGCAGTGAATTTGTTGCAGCTGATAACACCTATATTGGCATGTCATTACCTCCACCCAAATCTATTTATTCTGTTGCTTTTGACAGGTAGATAATGTGGTGGTTTGAATGAGAATACCCCCCACAGGCTCATATGTTTAAATATTTCATCAGTTGGTGAAACTGTTTAGAAAGGATTAGGGGGTGTTGTCCTGTTGGAAAAGGTGTCACTGGAGATAGGCTTTGAGGCTTCAAGAGCCCAAACATTTCCAGTTAACCCTTTCTGCCTTGTGCTTGTGAATACAGATGTGAGCACTCTGCTGCTCTGCCCTCATAGACTCTAACTCTGAAATTGTAAACCCTAAATTAAATGCTTTCTTATATGTGACCTAGGTTATGGTGTTTTATTATAGCAACAGAAAAGTAACTAAGACAGATAATGTCAAGTTCCCAGCATTGTAATACCACATGGGAGAGTTTGATAGCCCTGGAACCCTCTGTGCTCTGGTTTCTCCTCATTTAACCTTTTTCTTCATCTCTAAAAACCACTCATCTTTTCATTGTCTCCATAGATTTTCCTTTCTCATACTGCCATCTAATCAGAATCCCATAATACAGAGCCACTTTGGACACATTTGTTTCAATTAGTGCATTTAGCTTTCCTTTGTGTCTGATAGTTTGATAACTCATTCATTTTTAATCTAAAATAGCATTTAGCATCTTTATGTACTAGTCTGTTTATCTTTTAACCAAGGACCTCTGCCTTAGTCATTCCCAAGTTTGGGTAACTATAAATAAAGCTTATCCAAATTTATGTTGCAAAATTTTGTGACATCTAATTGTTCAACTGATTGGGTCAGTGCCAAGAGTGGGACTGTGAGGTACCACAGTTATAGTGTCCACAATTTTCTAAGAAAATCCCTTATGTTTACCCAGGTAATGGCACCATTTTGATACCCCACCAGCAGGGAAGACAGTGGATTATACTCTGTCTAGACTGGACTTTCATCAACAGAAAACAGTATTTTCCTTCTGTTCTGTTGCATTTTTCATGGTGTGCATCTTTTCACAATTCTTTGCTACCTCATGTCTTCATTAAGGTGTTCCTTACAGATTTCAGCATGTCCTTTTATTGATCAGTTCCTTTATATGGCCTTTGCTTTTCAAGAGTTCTTGTACATTTCAGAGAGCAGTTCTTTATTGGGTATTTCTTTTTCAGATATTTTATTAGTTCTTTGAGAGTTTCATACAACTTGCTTTGGTCATATTCATCTTCTCCCCCAAGCTATTCCCCAACCTACCTCTTTTCCCATTCATCTAGCTGTGTTTCCTTTTTTATTTCTTTTTCCAAATCCTTCAAGACCAATTTATGCTTCCCAGATATCCTTGGGTGGGTGGTCTTCCATTGGACCATGGCTGACTGAACTATTTAAGTGTATAGCAGCTATACACTTTTAAATGATCTCTCCCTCTCCCAGAAGGTAACAGCTGTCAATAGCTCCATGGCTAGGGGAGGAGTTGTGTGTCCATCTCCCCTCTCCATGCTACAGTTTGGTCTGTCTTGAGCTTGCACAGGCTTTGTGCATGCCATCACAATCACTGTGAGTTCATATATGTAGCTACCCTGCTGTATCCAGAAGGTAATGATTCCTTGTAGTCATCCACTGTCTCTGGCCTTTACACTTTCCCACAATAATTCCCCAAGGTCTTGGTGTGTGTGTAATATACATACATACATACGGGCGTGCGTGCGTGCGTGCGTGCGTGCGTGCGTGCGTGCGTGTGTGTGTGTGTGTGTGTGTGTGTGTGTGTGTTACCTTCATGGCCGAGCATTCTTCTGTCTCTAATTCTCTGTACCTTTGTGAGTTATGATGTTTGTGTTAATCACCATTTATTACTAATTAAATATTTTCAGATGAGGGGTGAGAGATGCATTTATCTATTAGTATAATTGTAAGTCATTAGGAGTCAGTTTGATACTCTGTCCTATTAGAAGGATAATAGTAGATTCTTCTCCCCTTGGTCTGTGGATTATCCAGCCATGGGTTCTTGGCCCAATAATGGTGCTAGGTAAAGTCACATCTTGTGGAGCTGACCTTAAATTCATTCAGAAAGTGGTCGGTTACTTTCACAATATTCATGCTGCTATTTCATCAATGGGCATGTCTTGTCAGGCAGTTGTTAATGTAGCTGTCAGGGTCCATCTCTGTGTATGACTGGTGATTTCTTTTCTCCTCTCTTAGCTTACAATAGTACCTTCTGGCACTATAAACTAGACAGTTAAGGGTAAAGCCTCCAGGTCTCTACTAGTTCAATTTCATAATGTCCTATTATTCAAGTTTGCGTTGTTTGCAGCAATAGGGTATTAACACCAAGTTCTAGAGAGTAGCCAAGTGCAGTGTCAATAGCCTGTAGTGTCTGGGAGTCTATAGGATCTCAAGGACCATAACTCCAAACGATAGGCCTCATCTGCCACTGGATTTTTATGTCAGCCTCTGATGTCCAGTAGGGGCATCATTTTTGCCCTATTATAGGGTAACTCCTTTGAATCACTCTATCCTCTCTCTCTCTCTCTCTCTCTCTCTCTCTCTCTCTCTCTCTCTCTCTGTGTGTGTGTGTGTGTGTGTGTGTGTGTGTGTGTGTGTATGAGAGAGATAGAGCTTCTGTGGTAGTATGTTTCCTTATATCATTTTCAAAAGTCCTTTAGTGTCATGTATCCCTCCCCATACTCCCTCCTCTACCCTACCCTTAGCTCTGGCACCCACTTTAAATCTTCCTGACCCAATATTCCCTTTTATTCCTTTGTACCAGTGCATTCTATTAGATATGTGTTTTGTAAATATTTTCTTCCAAATATGTGGTTTGTATATTCTCTCTGTATCCCCCTCTTTATCTCACTCTCCCTCAATCTGCCAGTGTTGGGGACTGAACATAGGGCCTCCTGCATTCGAAATAAAAACTCTACCCACTGACCTAGTATCACTGGTTGATTGTTGCTTATTATTTTGAGTCAGGGTTTCACTAAGTTTTCCAGACCACTCTTTCACTCACTGTATAGCTCAGGTTAGTCTTGAACACGTGATCCTTCTACCTCTGCACAGAGTGGCTTTGCTACTATGGGCCTATGCCATCATGCCCAGGCTATTGATTATTTTGATAGTGTTTTCATAGAGTAGAAACAACTGGATTTAGTGAGGTGCAGCTTAATTAATTGCTTCTGTCACAGATTTTGCTCTTGCTATTATATCTAAAATGTCATCACTGCATTCAGGTCATCATGATCACATCCTGTTTTGGATCATATAACATTTAAAAAAAAATGCTTGCATGGTAAAAGAAGTAATCACCAAAGTTAAGAGTCAGACTACAGAATAGAAAACAGACAGACAACAACAAAGAAAAAACCAAGCAGACAAGAGAATAAATAATATCTAGAATATAAAGAACTGTAAAAGTTGATGTAACTGGGGTGTATATGCATGTATGTGCCCATGTATGAGTAAACCAGAGGTCAGCTTCAGTTGTCATGGGAGGAAAGCCACATAAGCCATCCAGCTTTTCTTTGGAGACAGACTCTCCCACTGGCCTAGAGCTTTGCCGCTAGGCTAGGCTGACTGGCCAGAGAGCTCCAGGGAGCCACCTGTCCTCACCTCCCATGGTCTGGATTACAGGCCGATGCTCCCACAGCCTGAATTTTTATAAAAATTCTGGAGACAGAAGTCAGGTCTTAATGATTGCAAACAAGCGCTTTTCAGATTGAGCTGTCTCTCCAGTCTGGCAATGGAATTTTATTTAGTTACAATGAACAAGAAAATCATGACATTTGCAGGAAAATGGATGCAACTGGCATCAAAATTGTGGTAGGCAGAATAAGCCAAATTCAGAAAGACAGATACTGTATTTTCATATGTGGACCTTATATTTAAGAGAATGTATATGTGTATGAGCATGTACATATATGTATGTGTATGGTATGTGTGTATGTACAAGTGTATACATGTGTGTACATGCACATGTTGAAGCAACAAAGGGGATTATGAGAGGGGATAAATAGGGCTTAGGAACAAGGTGGGGGCAAAGAAAGGAGAATGAGAGACCAGCAATATAGGAAAGAGCCTACAGAAAGAGGAAGGGGCACCAAGGTGGTGCAGAGGGTAGTTAGGAGAAGGAACAAATAAGAGGAAAGTGTGTTTGGAAATACCACAGTGAAATTTAGCATGCCAACTCTAAAAATTAATGAAGAATTAAAGTGCTTGAAGATTGCTTTTGTTTTCTGGGGGAAACTTAGCCAAATAAAGCATGCAGAAAATCGTAACTTCAGAAAAAGATTTCTAGGATCACTTATCTTCACGGAAAGAGCAACAAAATTGTTGCCAAATTTCACCAAGATTCGTAGAAATATAAACAGTGCTTTTTAAAGTCTATTTTGAAACAAGGCAGGGTTATTAATTAATGGTAGTGTTATGGTTAGAATAGTATTTTTATTCTGGTTGTAGGGTGTTTTTGTAGACTATTTAGGGTGTTGGGAGAGTCCCCGAGCAGCATGGGACCTCGAGTATTACTAGTTATTTTGTGAGGACTACTGCCCAATAGCTGGTTGGTAAATGCTGACTTTCCTTTGCCAGTGAGTATCATTAGCTCAGAGCTAGGGTTGACTTGCTGGTGACGTTAAAGGCCCTGTGCTTAGCAGATGTGTAAGTTAAGAGTCTTTCTCTCTTGAAGACTGGAGACCTCTAAAATGCTGTGGTGGTTTAAATGAGAAATGTCCCCTGATAGGCTCAGGTATTTGAACACTTGGTCCCCAGTGTAGGGGAAGCTGTAGCCACGCCTTCTTAGGGGCTGGCTACAGGAGTACCTGAGGGCTTGTGAGGGTGTGGTCAGAGTGAGTAGGGGGACTGCATTTCGGTTTCGGTTTCTCTCTTTGCTTCTTGCTGTATAGACTACCACCGGCTGCCTGGTTCGCTCTGTAAGTAAGGCTTTTCCCTATTAAATACCCTTATATTTCTACCTGACTCCGTATTGGTAATTTCCTACTATACCCCAGTTGGTGGTGCAGTTTGGGGAGGTCATGAAACCTTTAGGAGGTGTACCTTTCTGGAGGAAGTGCATGGCTGGGGCTGGCTCAAGGGCGTATAGCCTCCCCCACTTCCTGTTGTCTCTCTCTGCTTTGTGCTTTCTGTTTACTTACTGTTGAAGATCTCTCTCTCTCTCTCTCTCTTTCTCTCTCTCTCTCTCTCTCTCTCTCTCTCTCTCTCTGTGTGTGTGTGTGTGTGTGTGTGTGAGAGAGAGAGAGAGAGAGAGAGAGAGAGACAGAGAGACAGAGAGAGACAGAGAGAGACAAAGAGACAGAGAGAGAGGTGTACTCCTCTGTTCACACAGAGACCAGAAGACCAGAAGAGGACCTCGAGTGTCCTACACAGTCACTCTCCAATTTACTCCTTTGAGATAAGGGCCTTACTGGGCCCTGGACCTGTGCTGATGGCCAGCCAGCACCAGCAATCCTCCAGGCTCTGGCCTCAACAATGCTGGAGTTCCAGCCTTTATGTGAGTGCTGAGAATCCAAATCTAGGCCTCCATGCTTGTGCACCAAGCACAGAGCCATCTCTACAGCCCTTTAACATGTTCTTTTAAAATTAACCATTCCTCCTACTCCCTAAAGAGTCAGTGGCTACTCCCTGTGGCCATAGAGGAACTGACTAGAGCAGGCTGTTTTTGAAGGATTGCAATGTCTGTCTCCACCAACTGTGTCCTGGACTCTGGAGCAGTTCACTGTAGTGAACGGGTGAAAGGATCAGAGGTCAATGTGAGGGTGCTGAGGTTGTGTTTTTAAAACCCTTAGGTGATTTTCTAAAATCAGGGCCTGGAAAAGTCTGTTGAACCTTGATCCAGGGACCATTGTTCTGCTTATTTTCTCCCCTCTGATGGGCTCGCCTCAGAGCTCTTTCATGCATTACTGTAGAATCTTAATGGTGCATAATTAGATGTGTAATGATGTCAAGGCAGAGGCCAGCTATTGGATGCTGGTTATGTGTTACTTAAGGGTCATGACCTCAGTTGCCACCGGCCCTCTTAGCCCTTGCTTCTTTCTACTCCTGATCTCACCAGCTACACTTCTCAACACTTTGTGTGAAACCTCAAACATAGCACTGTCATTAGCACATGACACAAGCCCATAAAGTAGATCCCTCCCCACCCCTTCTCTCTGCTTCTTCTGCTTCTGGATTTTCAAGTTTGATTAGAAAATAAACTGGGAGCTCAGTATATAACTCAGTCCCAGTCTGTGGAAACAAATGGGACCTTTGGCCATTTAATCGAGTCACAGGGGTTAACTGTGCTGGCCATGCAGCATCACACAGCTGCGTGCTCATGTTGCTTCCTGACACTAATTCATTTCCTATGGCAGCACAGTACCTGATAGAAAGCACACACAATGTCCTGGACAAGGCACTGACATAATAGGTAGACCACCTGCCCCTAGATGCTGAGAGGAAAACCTTGACACTATTTGAAGGCGACTTGAGGTATACACGAGCTCCTTTCCTGTAGTGTCCGTCTTTCATCTTCTTGGAGAGTTTTCGAGTTCTGTGGTTTTGTTGTTGAGGAGTGTGTGAAATGAATTCACTTTATTAGGTCCTCCTGCCCCACAGAGATAATTTAGTGACAGAACAGCTGTCAGCCAATTTTTACCCTTTTTTTTTTATTAGAAGTTGCTCTACTTGAATTAACTACGTCCCCCTAGTGCTAATTGACTGTATCAAAATGCTTAAGTTCCATGGGATGGGTGGAACCCACTATTATGTGTGAGGACAAGGAGCACCCATGGAGCATTATCTATGCTCCCAAATAGGTATTAAGCTTGCAGACAGAATGAAAGAGAGAAAGCCCTGCCCCGGCCAGTTAGTGTCTGTTCCAGGGAGCCAGTGATTTGCTTCTGCAAACCCAGCTAACGTGACCGATCTGATCCACAGCTGTGGAAGGGGATGCAAGACTCCTGCTCAGCAACAGCACAAGACTGCAGTTACAGCTGCACAAGGCTGGTGCTGCCTAACTGTCCCAGATAAGCGCTTTCTGAATTAGCACTTTAATCTCGTTAGTGGTCTATAGATGAGAACCCCTCTGGGCTGTCAGATGTTCACAAATAGGGCCATTGCCCAGGAGCCAATAATCTTTAGGAGACCAAAGCCATCTGGCTAAGGAGGACTGAGTTTGTATTAGGGTTTGAGCAGACACACACACACACACACACAAACACACACACACTCACACACACACACACACACACACACACACACACACACACACACACACACGCACGCACACACCATGCTTCACAGAGACTCCTCCTGTTGGGGGGGCATGTACATTGTCTTGAGGCTGTTGCTGCTCCATGCAACCAGGGTTAACCTCTACTTTCCATTATTCCTATCTTCCCCACCACTCCTGTGAAAGACAATTTGGATAAGACATATAGATGGGAATCTTCATGATGGACCAAAACAGGTGTAACACTGGTGCCCATCCTTTCCGATAACCATTGGGGGTGCCTCATTGTATACTGCCTCTAAACAATCCACACAGCCACTCAAGGGGACAATGACCACTGCACCACAGTGCAGGCAGAAGATACATGCATGCTTTACATGGTTGTTGCATCTCCTTTTTGTGTCTAGCCACTTCCAGCTGTCTGTCTTTAGAACAGATACATCATCATGTTTGTAGCACTTTCGATTGGTGTTGCTATTTACTCAATTGCCCTGTTTACAATAATTTGACTGGGATATGGCCTCTCTTCTGTCAGCTCTGCTTGTCCTTGGACTATATGTGCCATCAAATGTGACCTGGCCCAAAGTCATGCCAGGCCCCTAGATAGCAGGGATAAAGGCCTGGAGAACTCTTTCCCATTAAAAGCCATTCTGGTGGCAGAGCTCCTGCAGGAGAGGAAGTGGCCCTTGGTTTCTGTCACTTCTGAGGTCTTCTCAAGTTTACTTCCCTCCTCTTCCATCTCTACATGGTATATCCAGAGGGAGCTCCCAGACAAACAGTCTCTCCTCACACCCCTTCTAGAAGATGTTTCCTGGGAGCCTAGCCTGCCTCACACTAGATAAGAGCAGTGGCTTCTCACTCTGAGAGTTTCTAGCTCAGTCTGATAAGCAGTAGGCACATGACTAGGTGTCAGGTAAAGGGTACTACAAAAGCTGAACAAACCTGGAGCTAGGGGTGGAAGCAGGAGGTGGGCTAGGGTAAGCACAGGGGGCAGGGAGGGGAGTGAGGAAGGAAGAAATGATATTATTTGGGACCATACCAAAGGCAGAAGGAAAGGAGCTTAGAGACACTTGCAAAAGTAGTAAAGACTACACATTAGGAACTGTGTGGGTAGCTAGGAATGGTGGCTCACAACCTTAATCCCAGCACTTGGGGAGGCAGAGGTATGTGGATCTCCATGAGTTCGAGGACAACCTGGGCTTTGTAGAGAGATCTTGTCTACAAAAGCTCAAGTATGTGTGTGTGTGTGTGTGTGAGAGAGAGAGAGAGAGAGAGAGAGAGAGAGAGAGAGAGAGAGAGAGAGAGAGAGAGAGAGAGAGAGAGAGAGACTGTTTGGAGCTGTGTGAGCCATGCTAAAGAGGCTAGAGAGAGCATGGATCTTGTTCTATAGACAGCTGAAAGGGCTGAGGATGGAGCCTGTATTCTAGAGCCATCTCTGTATCCATGCAATGTACAGGCTGCAGACCTCTTTCCCCTAAGCTTCAGGAGACCCTGACCACTTTGTACTTTGCAAAGCACTGGGAAAAACTGAGCCAGGAGAAATTGTGCTGTTTTCAAGGATTCAGGTGGAACATTTCCAAGACAGAGCTTACATTCTGGAAGTGTTGCTGTTGTGATATTTGACAGAAGAAATGAAACAGACATCTAGTTATTAAGGTGGCACATAAGAATAAAAATACTTGTGAAGTGTGTGTAAGAGGAAATGGCCCCTGAGTCTCCTTAATTCTTTTCACTCTCTGGAGAATTAAGCTTTGAAGGCTTGCTACCTGTGTGGACACCATGGTGTGAGCAGGTGTGTGTGTGTGTGTGTGTGTGTGTGTGTGTGTGTGTGTGTGTGTGTGTGTGTTGAAACAGAGGCATGGGAGTGGGAAAGGAGAGAGAAAGAAAAGATTTTTCTTAACTTGACATAAACTAGGATCGTAGAACTTCAATGGGGAAAATGTCTCCATCAGATTGGCCTGTACACAAATCTGTGTGCATTTTCTTGGCCCATGATTGATTTGGGAGGCTCTAGGCTATTGTGGGTAGTATCATCCCAGGGTTGAATAAGAGCCTAAGGAGAAAGTCAGTAAGCAATGTTTCTCTAAGGCCTCTGCTTCAGTTCCTGCCGATTGGTCCCTGCCTTGAGTCCTTCTCTGACTTCCTTCGAGGATGAACAAGGACCTGAGAAGCATGAGCCAAATGAACCATTCCCTATGGATCTCGGGTTAGCTTTGAACTTGTGATTCTCCTGCCTCAACTTCTGCGTCATTGGGATTGCAATCACGAGCCACCTTGCCTGGCATCATTGTATACTCCTTTGTCTGTTTTGGCAGTGCTGGGATGAAACACAGGGTTCCTGGTGTTAGGGTGCAAGGTAAATGCTACCCCTAAGCAACCCCACCAAGACACCCCATCTAGAGAGTTAACAGCTGCACCTTCCCTCCTTGGGGGGCTGGCATGAGAACAAAATGTGTCAATATTTGTGATCCCCTGGATCAGTGTGAGCACACTGCTAACTGTGGCTTCACAAACTAATGTGCAGACATGCTTTCCCTACACCATGGAGATACGGTTAGAACTGTTCCCCACAGGGTCACACACTCCAGCTCTCATGGGCCAAGACACAGGCACAACACTATCTTGTAACAGTTGTAGAGACTGCAAATCATGATAAGGAGAGACTAGTGTATACTCAAAGCTTCTTGGTAGGAGATTTGATGTCTCAAAGGATTGATATATTTTAAATACTGCAAAAATGAAACAAATACACATATTGCACTTACACAAATGGGGGACATTGAGGGGGGATGCAGATCTTGGTCATTAAGCAGGGCAAACGTTCTTATTAGATGCCACCCTGTCACCGTTTATCCACAAAGTTACAGAAGCCTGTTCGTCCACTGAAGCACAGTGCAGGGTGGGGAAGGGTTGGGGAGAAGTACTGTTGTCTTAATTTCAGATAGAATTTATCATAGGAAAATCGGAAAGCTCACATGGTCAGTGAGCTGAGATGGGAAGTGCTGTGTTAGAGTCCACCAAACTCAACAATCATGGTGCTGGAATTCTAGATACTGGCGTCATTGAACCCATGGTTTCATCGTGATAGGGCGATGACAGATGAGTAGATAAGTAAATAGATAGATATAGATGATAGGTAAATGATAGAAAAAGATAGTTGGCAGATAATAAAACAACATATGACAGAGAGGCACATGATAGAGGGATAATAGAGAGAGACATAATCTGTATATATATATATATACATATATCATATATAGTACATATCAGGTATATGGTAGGTAGGTAGATTATAGGTAATAGATTATAGATAGGTAGGTAATAGATAGGTGATGGATCATATAGATAAATGACAGACACCAATATAGACCAAGCTAGACATATATACGTACATACATAGAGATAGACATACCAGATTGTATTGTCTTGCACTTCCTTGAAGGTGCAGGACTATATAGTTCAGAGTGCATTTGCTGGTGTATGTGGCATCTCAACAATGCTCAGCATTCATACTAGCCCCTGTGTCTTCCCAGAGCTTGCTTAGGGCCAGGGCCTTGTCCCCTCTCCTCTCTACCCATAGGACTGTCATGTTTAAACTGACCACTTACACATTCACTTTCATTTCTCTTTGTCTTATTTTCCCCATTCAAAGGATGCAGAAAGCAACACACATCTGAAAGCAAATCTGCTTTCAGATCTGAATAAGACATTTAAAGCACTCACTGTGTGCCTGCATAAAACATGCCGGGGAGTCCTGGCATCGTGCCTCAGTCTCAGTGTGGTTTATGGACTCAAGTGTCTTGCTTAAGGAGGCATCACAGATGATACATGAAAACAGTAAGACAAGATGAGAGGTTACCTAACCTCTAGTGAACTTCTAGTTCAACTTCATATCCAGGAGGGCTGCTATATGTGTGACTGTGTTTGGAGGCTGGGTCACATGTCTTACTTCTATCTATTTAAATCTAACCATTCAGAATATGTCTTCCAACCAGTCTTGCAATTTCAGACCAGAATTGTATTATAGAATAATTATACTTATCTGTAAAAAATTTAATGACAAATTAAAGCAAGATGATAATCCAAGTTGTAATAATTGAACTACAACTTACCTAGCCAAATGCAAATCCATCAAAGGAGATGCTCACCTGCTGAAGAACAGGCATGCTCTATTTTGTAAGCACAGCCTCTGACTGGAACTGGAAGGCCATGTGAGCCTGGACTCCTTTGAACATGGGGGCTGGTGTATGTCTGTGCTCAGGAGCTCTTGCCTTTCTGTACACTCAGAGTTTCTCCACCTGCTGGAGTAAGGGGAGGTCAGGAGACTTTGTTTCTGTCCCAAAGTTCTTGATGTCCAGGCCAGAAGGAATTCTAAGTCAAGCAAATGCTTCCCTGGGGAACAATCGCTTGGTGTTAGCCAGACTGGACACTAGATGTCACTGCGTTGCAACAAAATTCAGGTGATTGGTGCATTTTATGTGGCTGTAAATAAGAGACTCAGCAGGGGGTGGGGGAGGTGAGTATTATACAGAATACACCCCCTGTGGGGTATCTTAGTAGCTTTTTGGGGACAAGGTCCCAAGGCTTGTTGATCATCCAGGATCATTTATGTATGGCCAGTCATACTCAGATACCTATCTTGGCATGGTTTTGCTCTGTGGAGTGAAGAGCAGTACAGAACAAGGCTAAAGGGGGCACACCACGGGCTCCTCTCCTGAGCTCTCTCCAACTCCCAGCCTTCTCATCCCACAAATAAGACTCTGCACCTTGGAGTCCCAGGGGCGTCATAAACCTGTCAATCATGGTGTCTTCTCACAGCTTCCAGAAAGGGACTACTCATCCATTTGTCAGATAGATAGATAGATAGATAGATAGATAGATAGATGATAGATAGATGATAGATCGATCGATAGATAAATAGATATAGATATATAGATATATGTTTGATTTTTATTTTAAAAAACTGCTCTCATTTTCATTCCCTGTTTTCTCAGAATTGAAACCAACCTTGCTGCCTTTTTCACTCAGGAAAAAGGCTGTTCAATTTAATATTCTAAGACCATCACTCTGCTAACTGGTCACTTGAGTTGAAAGTTTCCTCTCTATGTATAAAGAAACAAAAGAGTAAAACATCAATAATAACTATGACATTCAGAATCATGAATGCCACCCCCCTCCAACACACACAAACTGTTGGCCGGCTGTCTAGAGGCCCCTTCTCAACACCTGAGAAGTGAAGCATTACTCTCAATACAGTTTGTCTCTGGCACATTCCCCTACCTTATAGCCCCAAGGTTTTATGGGTAGTGACACCCCCCAGGCTCGGTGTCTTTACTTACTACCTTTTCCTAACTGCCTGGTTTATTGTGCAAAACCCAGCTTTGACTTTCTGCATCTCTGTCTCCATTGTTCATTGCAGCTCCCTGTGAAGTTCTGCACAAGCCACTCAGTTTCCCCTTCTCGAGTCCCTTAAACATCATGGTAAAGGGTTTTATCTCTTCCTCTTTGTTGCCTTCATAGTGTTTTATGCAAAGTAGGAAAACAAACACATAAATGACATTTTCTATAATATAGAATTCTGCCCCACTCTCTAGTTTATTAACTGAGTGGTAAGTTGTCAGATTCAGTTGAGACAACCACTATTGGGTATCTGTCCTATTCCAGAATGGAGTACAAGTTCTTGATGCTGGGTTTCAGATGGATGTCGGTTTATGGTCACAAGAAGCATCATGCCTAGGCTCTGGGGGAGGACATGAGACTACCAGACAAGCTATTGAGACTTAGCTCTAAATCCCTCTCTGTGCTTGGTTTTGTGATCCATGGGATCATTGAGACAGGAAACTCCCATTTCCTTGTCTGAGGCTCCCTGGTCAGTTCTGCTTACAGTGTCACACTGTGAGGCTAGGGGAGATAAGAGGATAGATTTGTCTGCTCTTGTAGGCAGGCAGCATATTGTCCCCCAAAGGACCTGCAGGGGACCACCCTTTCATCCCTGAGGGTCTCCCCATCGCTACAGTCAAGTGCATCATTCTTTCTTCTTGGAAGCCATAGCCTGCCGCATAGTACTCTTCTCTCTGGCTTAGATGCTACTCACGTCCCCATCTCAGGGCCTGGGCTCTAGCTCTCCAAGAACCACATTTTCTTCACCCCATTTTTGTCTAGCATTCCCCACACCTAGGGCTGAGCATTCATTCTTGCTGCTGAAGGATGCCAATGTCTTCAAGCTACCATTCTCTAACATCCACTCTCTCTGTTTAAAAATGAGCAACCAGTATGTTTCTACTTTGCTGTCTGGATTTCATTGATAAAATGAGCTGCATTCCCAAGAGAACTAACTCCAGGTGCTGCTCCTCTGGGGTGCACTGTAAAGACCTGAGAACATTTCAAGGGTGGAGAGGTCTCCTGTGCAGGTCTGAGCATGTGGTCTTCAGCTTAGCAGGGGTGGGTTAACAGTCCTCAGCTCCCCTCTTTCCTCCTGAACATCAACCTTTCAAGGTGAGAGTTGTAAGTAAAGTCTAGAAGTGACAGGTAGCAGGTCCAGGTAGAGAAGGATGGAGACGGATGCTAACTAGGACACTCTGGGGTTGGCTGAGGGTCGGCACGACCTCCATTCTGGTCATACCAGGTGTCTGATGGTTTTGTGAACAGCAATGCTGAGTGCATTTTTTTAAATAGAAAACTGATTATTCACATACACACAGCAAAACCCCCAAATGCAAAGATGGCTTTGGTTTTCATGTAGGAACAGAAGGAAGACTAATCCACCAAGCACGCTGCAAATGTAGACCAGACAATTAAAGATATGACACTGAAAGCTAGCATGTGAGGGCACATCCTACTTGGCCCAGAGTCTGTTCAGTCATTTCCTGGGGACCAGGAACCTGAAGCAGAGGATGGAAATGGAAGCATAGCTGCATTTGCAGTTCATCAGCCTGCCTGCACTGGACCTGGGAACTGGCCTAGATTTGTTAAACTAACACATTTCTAGCGGATGGCATAGAGCTCGCAAGGTAGTTGATATGTAGCTTTTAAATGCTAAGAACTGTAAGTGGAAGCAAGACCATTCTGTGCTCTGTGGTGTACCCTGTGATAGCGAGGAGGGGACTTGAACCCCAGGCTTGCTTTGGGGGTTGCCCAGAGGATGGGGGAAGCGGAGGAGAAAAAGGAGAGTTAACCAGAGACAGGGGGGTCGGTAGGAAGGTTGCAGTAGAGGTTCACACCCCAAGTGACTGATGCTTATGGTCCCAGCCTCACAGGGACAAGGGACTGGGAAGGCAGAGTGTGAAGGCAGAGCAGGTGTCCTACAGAGGACCCACCCTAGCTGTAGGAGGGGAGCAGCCATCTGCCCTTCAGCAGGACAGTCACCACTGGGGCTGAGGCAATCTGAGCGGCTTCCAGCCCCGGCTGGCTCTTGCCATCCCAGCCTCTGGCGGCTCTGCCCTCTCCGGAACTGTCTTACTCCTCTGACTCTAAGGCCTTATTGATTGCTCAAAGTGAACTCTCAGCCCACGGCTTCCTCCACCCCTGGGCAGCTTGCATTTCCTCTGACGTGGTCTGTGTCTTCTCCCTTCCCCCTCAGTGCCCTGGGCTTTTTACATTTCAAATATTTGACAGCTGGGTGAACTTCTGCTTCCGCCCAAAGAAGGACTCTTTGCAGTTCACAATGGCCGGCCAGTGGCGCAGGGGCAACTGTCGCTCCAGCTGTGAGAGAGGCTTTTGCAAACGCTCGGAGAAAGCTGCTGTCCAGCTGTGCGCCTCGCCCTCTGGCAGCGGGCTGCATTTTAATCAGAGGGCTCTCACTCTCTGGGAGAAGGACTCATTTGTAGGACTGAAGCAGATGGCCCCCGCCCCCAGCGCCTCAAGATCCTCAGGCCTTCCGCTCCTGCAGGTGAGGCCTGGTGACGTCAACGCAGGTGTGGACTGGAGGTCCCAGCTCCAATCCAGACACCCAGTGCCAATGTTAACACTGCCTATATTCGGCCCACAGCTTTCTAGAGTGCGCTGTAAGGAACATGACCCTGGACCTCTGATAATGGAAGCTAGAATCCTGTAGATAGTGAAACGATAGCACCAGATTTGATAAGAGGTGGGCCATTCTTCCCAGATGCCCAGAAGTAATCCAGCTTCTTCTTGGACATCTCAGTGCATCCCTAAATCCCCAGAGATATCTGAACACCCCCATCCCTGTGTGTGGAAAACTGCATGAGACCATGAGTGTCCCTGCCTGAGGATATCTTACCCGTTTCCTCAGGGCTGGTCTGCAGGGCCTGAGCTGTCCAGCCTTGCAGTCCAGTTGTCTTCTTTTCGGATAGCTATTGCATTCCTCTGTGGTATCTTGCCTACCTTAAAAGGTGTTCAGTAAATGCCAGGTGCCTTAATTTCACTTAAACCCTGTTTTCATGCAAGGAGTCAGGGCACAAAGGCTTCCCAACTGTGGATGGTGTTGATGGAGCCATGATTGGCGCCAGGTACCCTGCCCCCTCACACCACACCCACTATTGTGCATACTTGTCTGAGATGCACCCTGGTCCCCCTTGCCTGACGGGAATCCCTGTGGAGACTGGACCCTGGTATTGGTATCCTTCATCTCAGGGGACCCTAAATAGTGTAACTTCAGAGCTGTGTGACATGAAAGAGAACTACCATGTTCTGATCATCTGCCCTGACTCCTAGTCACTCATCTGACTTGGCCCTTGTGGCCAAGGAAATATATAACAGAACTTGGTGGTAATAGATCAGTAGGTATATATTAGAACTCGGCTGTAATGGACAAGGAGATACATGTATAATAGAGCTTGGTTGTAACAGACAGTGGGGGAGGTAACATGAAGCAAAGCTCCCACTGATTAGGGGGTTGCTTGCATCGATCTAGTTCCTGGTCTACCTTCACAGTTGACCTCTTCCACACTCTGTGGCCTGGGGTCATATCATAGCTTCCACACAGCTCAGGAAGGCAACCCGAAATTGATGCGAAGTTAAAATGCAGAGAAAACACAAGCTCATTGTCTTGTACCAATGACCACAAACTCATAGTCCTAACCTGCCTGGAGATGTTTAATTTAGAACTAGTAAGGTCTCCTTCCTCTTCTAATTTGAATTAATTGAAACACTTAAAATTGGACTGGTTTAACATTTTAAAGTCCAGATTCCAGCAATTTCCACAGGGTAATAGCCATTCATGCAGATTTTCCTTGTGCTAACCTCCATGCTCACCCTGTTTACTCATTCACAAGTCACTCTGGCTTCTGAAGCCATTGACTTGGCCTAGTTAGCTTCTAGGATCACCACCAGCCCTGCCAGTAGAGCAGCAAACACACAAACACAGCTAGCCCCACTGAGTAGTTACAGGTCCTCCTTTCATTTGGAGGCAATGTCCTGTCATTCATGAGCTCTGTATTCTGATGGAGATTTCAAACACCAAGGCGATTATTACAAAGCTCTGAGGATGGCCAAGCATCAGAAATATCATTAATTATGAGAAAGCCCTATAGGTGTTTCCATAGATATAGAAAGTTACCTTCTGAAATGTTGGATATAGTGAGGGGGATGGTGGAGATTTATGGGCTGGTGGGGGTGTGGGAGGTAAGGTAAGGGAGGTAACACTGATCAACCTTATGTTGCCTGCCACTCCTTGGGGGATTTGGCTTTTCCTGGGAGTGAGATGGTGTTGGGGGAGCAGAGTGTTGTGACATAGAATTACCTGTTGCCTGTGGATGATAAGTGCTGGAAATGATTAAGAAATGGTTTCAATAATCTAGGAGAGAGATGTTTGTGGCTTGGACCAGCAGTGATGCTGAGAAAATAGAACTGGCTTAGGATTCCATTCTGAAGGGGAGCTAAAGTTATTTATGATAGAGGTAGGATGCCATGTCATGTGACTTTATTTTATTGACTGGATGAGTGGAATCTCCAATTATTCGGGTCCTGAAGACTGTGGAAAAGTTCCGAGGAGTAGGGAGAAAATGTTTGGCTTTGCAGATATTGATCTCACATGTGTGTGTCTTCAAGGAGATAGTAGGTTAGCAAGTGTTTCTATGAATGTGTGACAGCCAAGGCCAAGTGTAGGATGGAAACAGGAACCCACATAATTTTCCCTGAGTGGAGACAGAGAAGAGAAACCATGAGAGCACTGGGACTTAGGACACACCAATATTTATATATCTGGGGGATGAGAAAGAGCCAAGATAGCAAGCTAAAGTTAAATACACTCTCATGCTCCACATTAACCATGTTTACATAAATATCCTGAGACACCCTAACTTGTGCACAAGGTAATGAGACTCCCTAACTTGTATACAAGGTAATGTATGCGAGTGTCCATCATTTATTGGCAGGACATCTTCTGCTAGAATACAGTATGATCAAAATGAACCAGATGTCTACTGACATATGACAGGATAACATTTGTCCCAATTAAAAGTTGTAAAATATGACAAAAATGGATGGACTCATGTTGCAAGTATGGTAACTATGAATGCATTTCAAAAATATAATCTTGAGCATGAACAGTAGGATCCTCCATCATGCATTTAATAGGATACCATTTAAATGGACTTTGAAACGGTTCAAAACAATGCCATCTATTGTTATGGGCATGTGCCTGTGTGATGATACCAGTATGACTTGCATGTAGGATGCTGTGCACTCTGGTGTAGAAAATGACTGGGAGTATGTGCTACACAAGATCCCTCTGTTCTTATTGTGAATTCCTGAAATAGTTGATGTTAAATGACATCATTTGTGGGTATGTTTGCACATACATCTTGGCATGTGTGATGGTTTGAACAAGAATGGCCCCATTGGCTTCTTTATTAGAATCCTTAGTCACCAGGGAGTGGAACTCTTTAAAAGGGTTAGAATGGTTGTCCTTGTTGGAGGAAGGGTTTCACCGGGGATGAGCTTTAAGGTTTCAAGAGCCCATGCTAGACTCAGTCAGCCTCTGTTTGCTAATCCAGATGTAGAACTCTCAGCTATATCTCCAGCACCATGTCTGCCTGTGTGCCGCCATGTTCCCTGCCAGGATGATAATGGACTAAACCTCTGAGACTCTAAGCCATCCCCAATTCAATGCGTTCTTTTGTAAGAATTGTCATGGTCATGGTTTCTCTTCACAGCAATAGAACAATAACATAGCATCTTACTGACATAAAGCTTCAAATATTAGCATAAATCCAATGAGGTGTCTTCTCCAAACAGCTGTGTGTGTGTGTGTGTGTGTGTGTGTGTGTGTGTGTGTGTGTGTGTGTGTGTGAGTCCACTTGTATCACAGTGTGTATGTGGGGTGGGGAGGTTATGGGAGTCCATGTCACACTGTGTGTGGGTATGTTTGCACATGTGTATATACATATGGAGGCCCAGGGTTGGCAATGAGTCATCCTGGATTGCTTTTTCATCTTAGTGTATGAGGTAGAGGCTTTCAGTTCATCCCAGAGCAACTAGCTGGATATTCTGTCTAGAGAGCTTGTTCCATGGATCCCATGTCTCTGCCCACAAGGCCTGAAATGTGGGAGGGCTGCTATGGCCACTTGACATACTTGAGTTCTGGAGATTTGAACTCAGGTCCTCCTGAATCTGATGTAAAAGCTTCACCAACCAGGCTATCTCCTGAGATGCTCTTCAGTACATTTTCAAGAGGTAAAGAAAACGAGGAGGCATTGTTTTTACAGTCTAGGAATGAAATATATCTAGATTGTTATGGACTAGAGAAAGTTCTATTCCAAATACCTGCAAATGCCTGACACTGGTTATTAGAATACTTGATTTGAAAGGGTTCTCAAACCATGAGAAAGGTCAAATAGCAAATACTTTAAGCTCTGTAGGCCATGTGATCCTCCCCTCCATGGCAGCTACTCCTCTCTGCCTTTGTAGTAATAAAAGCAGCCACAGACATAAACAAATAGGTGTGACTGTGTGCCCATGAAATTGTAATAAGAAACACAAAGATGGGTCTGGATTGGCTCATGGCCTTTGCATGCCATGTCTAAAGGGCAGATTGGGACTGATACCATTTAGCTCTTTACAAAACCGAAATATGATTTGTCACCTTGGGCCACAGAGAGTTTCTGAAATTAAGGAAGGTTTCCAAATTTTGATTTAATATTTTACTCATACCCCAATGTTTATATGATCCACAGATTTTGATGTCAACATCTTTTGATCATGGCTACATCTTGGTGGAATTTACAAATAGGAATCTTAATTTTAAAAATGAGCAGAAAGTGGCTGCTCAGCTCTAGAAACCATCTAGCAATTACTGGGGAAATTGAAGGGTTGTGAATAGCAGTCATTTCATGATTTCAGTTCTCCTGCGCACAGCCTTATTACAGAATGCACACTCACAAGCTTTCCCAATAGTTGCATTGTCTTCATCACAGCTCTCGGTTTCGGCCCTAACCACTTCATCTTGAGTAGACTCAACCTTTAGGTCTTCCAGCAAACCCAGAAAGAACCATTGCCAGGATGAAAACAATGTGCTCAACCATTTTAGCAAGGACTCAGGAGGAAGACTGAGCTGCTCCTCCTGCCATCTGCTAGTCAGCTTCCAGAAGTCTGTTGAATTCTAAAGTCTCCTGTGTATACACAGGTCCCTGTGAAGTGCCCAATAAGGCAGGCTTGTGACCCCACTACCATGTCCCACTGCAGTTCATCACACTAACCACTGTGCAACTGCACAGGGAAGTTGTCTCTTATGAGTTACAAACCACAGACCCAGGAGAGGTGGTGTCAAAGCACACTGCCTGGGAGTTAGAGTTGACCAGGGCTTTATTCCCTGATCTCATGTGGGCAAATCCAGAAGTGAGGCTTACCGCCATCAGGAGCAATGTGTGAAAATATGAGGAACACTGGGTGCCACAAAGCCAGAATATTAATGGAAGTGTCTAGCAATGCTGCTATGCCTTTGCCTCCAAGGCAGTGAACAACAACCCAGTCTTGGCTACACTGGTGGGAAGACAAACCCACAGCCTGCCCTGAGGCAGCACTAGTTTCCAGGGCTGCTAGGAAAACATTCTTGAAATGGCTTCTGGGAAGGCAGGGCTGCCACAGCGGCCTGAGACCCCCATGGATGTAAATTTGCACTGGGGTAGAGTTGTCCCTGAGCTCCAGTCAATATGGCGGACAGTGGCAGTGTGTGCTTTGTTCAGGTTAGGGCTGTGATGTGCGTTACCAATCAAAGGGTCGGTCACAAGTCACTTCTACTTCTTCAGGGGGTTCAGTTTGTGGGACAGTGGGTCTGAGGATAAAGAGAGATATAATCCATTTGGGAAAAAAGCAATATAAACAAAATAAATTAAATATACCATTATTTCTTCTTTAGAAATTCCATGTCTCAATTCAATTCCAAAGGAACAAGGCAAACCACCAGGAAAGGCCAGTGAGGTGGCACACAACTTAAGCCTAGCCTTTGGGAGGCAGAGGCAGGTGAATCTCTATGAGTTCAAAGTCAGCCTGGTCTACATAAAGAGTTTCAAGCCAGCCAGTGGAACCCTGTCTCAAAACAAACAAGGCAAGAATACACGGATGCATCAGGGACCACTATATTGTTGTGTTCTTAAGAAATAATGCCTTCCTCCATGAGATGATGATCACCAGATATTTCTAATAACAAGAAAACTGCCTCTGAGGTATGAAGTTATCTGGAAAAGTAGGGTTCAAACTCTGAACATCACATGAGTTCAATTTGGCGAAACACCCACACATGAGAAGAAACGCCACAAGGAAAATTCACTACATATTTGTTAGTATCTATTAACTCTGGAGCCACAGAATGAATAACAATGTTTTATTCGTCCTTCTTGGCATCTTCCTGATAACTGGAGGTACACAGACTTAAAATGAAAACTGTATGTCAGGCTAGAAAGAAATAAAGACATTATGCTTATATATTAACGTCATCTAGACCAAAAATAAAAAAGGAGGAGGAGGAAAGAAAGAATGAAGGAAAGAAAGGAAGGAAAGAAAGAAAAAAAGAAAGAAAGAGAGAAAGAAAGGAGAAGAGGAAAAGGCCTGTCATTACTACCAAGTAATTTCTCTTCTCTTTAAGTCCCTTAATTTGTTAAGCTTATTAATTAGCATCTTGGCATTAAAGTCATTTGGTAGCTAAGCATGAAAAGATGTCAGGGTCTAAAACAGGAGGGCTTGGAAAAAGCCAAGGGCCGAGTTCACTGTAGGTCAAACTCACAGTGACCTCTGGCATTGTCCATTCATGGATCAGAACTCACTTGTTCCTTCCTGGGCATGCCTTTACTCTACATGAAGGCCCCCACCTGGATGAAATGCAAATGTTTCTAAGAACCCTCAGAGCCTGGTTAATTCTCTGGTCTCATCATGACAGAAAGAATACCCCGTTAACACCATCCTTGCTCTTAACTGGGACATCTCCCACTCTGAACTGTCAACCCGAGGGGAACCATACTGACATTCTTTAAACTCCCCTAGTTTAAAGCTAGTTCTGAGCTCTCGTTGGCTTCAGAGTTCATCACCTGCCATTTCATTCCCACTGCTTGAAGACCTTTGTCCTTCCAGTTCGCCCTCGTCTTTTTCTGTGTTTTCAGCCACTCTGAGCAAGCTGACCACTCTATCCAACCTAGTATGAACAATTTCTTAGCAGTTACTGAGACCTCGGCCCTCACTATACTGTCAGCACATCCTCCACAGATAGCTCCGGAAATGGCCATTTAAGTGAGCCTAAGAAGTATTAAAGGCAGAATTCTGGAAAATCCAATTTTATGGCTCCCAAATGATTTATTTGCAATTCCTTCCCTAGCACTTTCCATCCAGAAAGTGGTTCAGAGACAAGCACAGATGCAAGGATTGTAGAGTTCAGTCATTCTACATAGTGAAGCCTTGTAACAAATAGTTGGTTCAGAATGCCTTTGCCTGTGATGAACAGGTTCCATTTATAGCTAGAGATACAGGAGCCATCCAGAGAAGTGGTTAGTGGGCACAGAGGCAGCCCTTGGCCCGCTTGGCTGTCTTATTTAGTTTTCAAATAAGTGACTGCTTGTAGCAAGAGGAGGTTGAATCCTGCTTATACTTCAGGTTAGGTTACAGTTCACTATGCCTGGAGATACCTTTAGAAAACAATTAAACCATGTAGGGCAGTAGTTTTAGGCCAAGATAATAGATGTATAACTCTGATAACCCATTCATGCATCTCAACTTGCTGAGAACCAAGGAGGCCAGACAGTTGTATGACAATGTAAAAGCACAGGTTATTTCACAAGTAAGTCTTAAGAAGCCTGGCCTTTCCTACCAAGGTGTCAAACAGACTCCAGAGACAATGGCCTAGGTATAACAGGCCCTTAAGGCAAAGAAATCAGGGAAACAACCTCCTTTGGGAAGGTAAGACTCTAAATCAAAAGGCATCTGGCAGTTCTGGAATGACTGGGCTGTGACTGCAGCTGTCTCCATATGAGGCATCAATACCCAGGCTGAACATACGCCATCCTTCCTAGTCACATTTTAATGCACTACTATGACTTTCTGCTTTTCATGGAAGCTATTGTTTGGCAACTTTATCTGAGAGAATGACTCCATGCATAGCCCAGTTAGGTGCTGAATTCAAGAACGCTCCACCTCTGCCTCCTGAGTTCTGGGAAAGTAAGCTGGTGCCTCTGTACTCAGTTTTAAATAAACTGTTCAATTTATATTATTTTCCATACAAGGACATTTCTTGAAATGATGTGTGTTAAATTACTTCATCTTGGATCTCAGGTGATCAGGTTTCTGGTAAATTCCTGCAGTGTTTATTCCAGACTACTGAAATCTACCCAAATCTCCTCAGAGTGGGAGTCCTGCCTTAGAGTAACTGTGGGAGTCCTAACTTGCATTCTTCTCCTCCGACATGACATCCATCCTTCTCCTGTGGTTGAAAATTGCTGACTATTCCAGGTCAAGGATATGCATCACATCTTACAGGAAGCTTGGATTCCTCAGTCCCCCAAAAAACGTGCAAGATAGTCTACTGTTAAATAGGGAAATTATAACATGAAGAATGAGTTATGCTCATAGCATCTAGGATGGAGTATAATGACAGAGTTAAATTTCTCTCTGGATTTAGGTATCGGTATGAACAGATTAAGAAAAATGTTAGATTGGTTAAAAAATTACTTAGCTGATGGGAATTTTTTGTTGCGTCTCTCTTATTTTAAATTGCTGTTTTCTATGTTTTGATAACTTCCTTTACTGTATGACTCTATCTTTGGGGTATGCAAACCAGCTGCTGGGGCACAGGGAAGTTCACCTGCTTTGTAGTCCTGTGGATTCTGGGGCCTTCAGGCATGCAAATGTCATTTTAGAGCCATGTCTTTACTAAGTCAATGAGGAGGCTACAAGACAGTTTAAGTTGGGCACCCCAGCCCCGAGCACAGAGAAAAGTTATTTGTCACATAGAGTTTGTTTATCGTAGCAAGCAATTCATTATTAAAGAACTGTAGAACCTGGGGGTTTAGTTTTCCAGACAGAGGGGAATGGAAAAAAGAAAACCCAAATTGCTAACGTTTTTGACCAACACAGTGACTGGATCAGATCCCCCAAGGGATTTTGTATTACTGTGTCTAAGCTAGGAGCCATTTAGGCCAGTTCTTGTGGAGTGGGTCATCGGTTGTTTTACCAGCCTGATTTCAGCTGGTAGACAGGGGCAGACCAGCACCCCCCACACTTCCTTCTATGTCCTTTTCTCCGTCCCTGTGTGGGGTAGGGAGAAATTTCAGTCTTGGGTGACTAGAGCTGAGAAACAGTGTGTGTGTGTGTGTGTGTGTGTGTGTGTGTGTGTGTGTGTGTGTGTGTGTGTGTGTGTGTTTACTTCTTGTTGCACCTTCCCCCTTTTGAAGAGTTGCCATGCACTGTTGAAGGTGACCTGACTGTGCCAGTGAAACTGTTCTGTGTGGTTTGTCTTTCCACCCACACATAGCACACTTTGCAGACTTGACAGGGATGGATCAACCCTGTAGAGGAACAAACAAACAAAAAAAATACCCAAAAATACCCCTCCTCCAAAAAATGCCCCACAGTGTGAAACTTTCTGAGAAAGACTGGCCTATTTCTTTAAAGCTGGGGAAAAAATAACAAAAATAGAATTTTCTTGTTTATTCAGATCATATCACTTCTGTTTCTAGAACCACCCAGCTCGGTTGCTACCCAGAGATTTTTAGAAAGTCGGCTGCTTGTGAACGCATGGCTTTTGCTGAGAGTGAGCTGTGTTCTTCATGTCGCCTATTAGAAGGTAAATGCGTAATTACACAGCATGCTCGTGTAAGAGCAATAGGCTGCATAGGAGTATTTATAAAGTGTTGTGTTTACATCAGCGGTACTACACAAGCAACAAATAATAATAACATTGTGGGGAAAATTAGCTCCTTCGATGTATAACATCCAATATGTAGCTCTGTATAATTAATATCCTGCAATTTAATGGGTTATTCATTTTCTTTTTCTTTTTTTCCCTCCCCTTGACTCAGAAGAAAGCAACAGAATTTGTTTAATTTAATACGGCACTTCACAGCAACATAGAGCCAAAATATATCCTGCTGGATTCATCTGATTTTCCACCCTATATATCTGTAGCATGCTCTCTGGGGCTGTTTGTAAATGTTCGAATCCTGTCACTGTCCTCCACGATAACTCTTGTTCTCTCTCTTTACTGATCACTCTATATACTTTTAATTACTGGTTCTCAACAGGGGATTAAGTCTGCCCTGCCCCTATCCCTCCCCCAACCCCACCCCCTGAAAAAAACTGGGAGAGCCTGGAACTACCTTTGACTCTTACAATTGCAGAGGACAGTGTTCTATGGCTTCTCAGTGGTGCAGACAGTCCTCTGTGACTGGAAATCAGTCAGCTCAAAATGTCACCGGTGTGAGGCTGAGATCCAAGCATCAGCTCACTGATCTTCCTATTTTTCTTTTACTGAAAATAGTTTTTCTATAATATCTCCTGATTATGGTTTTCCAGATCCTACTCCTCCTCGTTCCTCCCCACCTCCCCCCTCCAGACCCACCCCCCTTCTGTTTCTCATTAGAAAACAGACTTCTAAGGGACTATAGTATAGAGAAAATATAGAGAGAGTGAAAAAACAACAACAATAAAAAAAACATCACAATGGGACAATACAGACAAGGAAAAGAAGCCAAGCAAAGAAACAAGAAATGGATACAGAGACACACACACACCCATTCACACACTTGGGTATCCCATAAAAACACAAAACCTGAAGCCATATGTATATGCAAAGGGCCTCTAAGGGGAAAAAAGAGAGAGAGAAAAATAAAAATAAAGAGTTAAAATTTAAAAAAGAAAGAAAGAGTCCCAAGATGATGTGTGAGACAAGGAACTTCCCAAGATGCTGCTGAGTTCATTTTCTGTATGCCATGCTGGTCATGCAGCCTGCCCTTAAGAGTAATTTCTCCTCCAGTGAGACTCCCTTGGAGAAAACTAAAATTCCATTTGCAAATGGTTGTCATTTGGAGACAGCTTCTGGGTTAGGGATGGGGGCATGTGTCCACTTCCCCTTTCAGTTCGAGGACCCCATCTGGTGCAGACCCCTGTCATCGCTGTGTGTGCTGCTGCAGTCTCTGTGGATACATACATGCATACATACACACATATCATTGGTCCTGTTGTGTTTACAAAGCCTTTTTCCTTGGTGTCCTCCATCCACTCTGGCTCTTACAGTCTTTATGCCTCCTCTTCTGCAGGGCTCCCTGAGCCCTGTTTAGGACTGACTGTTGCAAGGTCTCTCACTGTCAGCATATTGTTGGGTTATTGGTCTCTGTATTTCCCATCTGCTACACAGGAAGCGTCTCAGATGATAGCTGAAGTTATTGATCTTTGAAACCACCTGCCCCCCACAAGACAGGGATCATCATTATCTTCCTGTATGATATACATGTATACATATATGAGACACATGATATACAAAAGCACACATGCCTGTGCCTGTGTGTATGTGTGTTTGTGTGTGTGGATATATGTGTGTCTGTGTGTATGTATGTGTTTATACATGTGTGTATCTCTGTGTCTATGTCCAAGTACATGTACATACTCATGTGTTGATCTATATATGTGTGTGTATGTACACATTTCTATATATGTCTGTGTATGTACACGTGTGTGTGTGTGTGTGTGTGTGTGTGTGTGTGTGTGTGTGTGTGTGTGCCTGACAGTGGGTGTCTTTGTGCATTTGTGTGAGTGACCATGTTATCCTGAGATTTAAAAACTTCTAAGAAAATTATCATAGGACCCAGTCAGACTCCACATTCTTAGCTCAAGGCAATGCTGTGGAAAATGGTCAAATCCACCTATCCTGCTGTGTGTGTCAAGACTGCAAGACTGACCCTGGGGAAGATGTTTCTGCCTGGTCAGTCCATCTCCTGGATGAGAATACTCACTTCCACCTACTTTAATTTGGATAGTGCATACTGGTTTCCACGCCTCTGCCAACCAGTCAGCTAGCTGGAAAAGTTCCTAAGCCCATCAACCCCACACAAACCCCAAGAACTCTTGGATCCTACAGAGATCTGTTGGGATGTTTGAACAGATCCCCAGGGTCTATTGGATTCAAGGGTCATTTTTTTAAATTGCTACACAAGCTGTGAGTGCTGCTTGGAACTCTTAGTGATGGGACAGCCTGAGGCCAGAGCTGCAGAGGACAGCTCCCCACTGGATATGCTCCCAAGGAGCCATCTGCACAGATGGAAGGGAGACAAGAGCAATTTGGTGTGTGCTCACCCTGCACCCCTCCCCCACAGCACCTCCCATCCTGGTAATGCCCCTCTCTGCCTTTTCTCTAAAGCCTTACATTCCCGGAACACACAGAGAAGGGGTCTCTTCCTCTACACTATTTAGCTGTCACTGTCACCACTTAATAAACACTTAAAAGTCAGTGACTCAGCTTGCAGGTGCCAGTTAGGCCCTGGTGACTGTCAAATGGACTCGTCCCAGCTAATTTTGGTCTTCAGCAGCAATGTTCAGGGTGCCTCGAGGCAGGCATAATGCCAACACAGCCCAACATATTCCAGGACCCAGAAGGCAGGAAAAGTGTTTGCCAAGCACTGGGTCCAGTGGCGTCACATGTGGTGTCCAGGTGTAGGTGAGGTGGGTGATGGACCCAGGAAGACAGTGTGGTAGCTGGTGAGTTCCACTCTGCTCTAAGCAGGTGACAGAACTTCCTTAGCCTCTAGGCAGAGTACCTTGCAGGCGTGTGGCCAGCTGTCTGACAAAACATCCTTCAGGTATCTCCACACCTATGCTGAAGAAAGTGAAGGTCATGCCTGGGCACACGGCATTCTTCAGGCATTGCTCACTTTCGCCACAAACAAGCTAATTGGTCTACTTATTGCATGTACCAAGCGCTGCTTACTTCATACTTACTTAGACACATGGTTAAGGGCCATATTGAGCCATCTCTAATGACATTCAGGAGGCCAGCATGTGGTGGTAGGTATCTGCAAGCATTTTTTGTTTGTTTGTTTTTCTTAACTTATTTATTCTTTGGCATTTGCATACATTTACATAGCATGTTTTTATGAACTTTAAAACACCTATCAAGGGTCATTCTACTGCACTCAAACAACCCTGTTGCCCAGGTACTTGCCATGAGGCAGACACTGTTCAGTTCTGAGGACATTTGAGCATCATCTTCATGTTTAGGATCGTCAGAGGAGGTAGCTACTTGCAAAACGACTTGATTTACAAAATAAGAGAAGATGAGGGTGTCTTCCCTTGCTTAGGACAGGGTATGAGATTTAGAGTCAGGCATGAGGAAATGAGCCAACAACCACTTGTGATTCTAGTCCCTTCAAACCTGATGGGCAGAAGAAGTTTTTCTATGACAGCCATCACTTCCACCTCACCATCCCTTGGTCTCCTTCCATATTTACCATACTGTTGCTTGTTTTTCTTCTGAGCTTAGTTGACAATAACATCTCCCTGGTTCTTCCATTTCTTGAAGTCCTGATGAGGCTTTCCTTTTCCTCTTTAATGCCAGATGAGGTGCCATCTCCTGTAGAAGTCCTTTTGGAGCTTCCTCTCTACTCCCAGGATCAGGGAATCCACTCATAGTAAACATGTGGCTCCCACATTCATTTTTTAAAACCTAATTTTGCATTATAAGAATTAGATTAATGTTACAGAGACCGCTGCATCAGTATAAATGGTTACTAACCATCAGAAGGACATTTGTACACAGGAATAAGGGAAATAAGTGCCAGTTAGGCTTTAGTCCCATCTTTGATAAAATCCTCATAGCTTCCAGGTTCCCAGTGTGTCTTCCCTTCCCCCTCCAGCTCCCTGGAAGGAACCCTTCCTTGCAGTACCCTAGACAGACTCCCACAGAGCCCTTTCTATGCCACAACTCACTGTAGTATGTGCTGTGCTCTCTCTGATGAAGTTTGAGGTCTGAGGAATGGAACCAAATCTTGTTTGTGCAGCATCTCCCATGCAGCAAGGAAAGTTCAGGAAAAAAAAAAAGAACTTCACTAATGTCTGGAAGTACCTGCTAGTCATCTGACCACAAAACCAGTGCCCCTGACCTTCTATGATCAGCTCTCCATGTTGCTCAGGAAGGTGTCAAGAGGCTGGGATAATATACATTCATATAAAACCTTGTTTGACTCAAATGGCACGTCTTGAAACCATCTTGCTTTCTGTACACTCAAACCTTACATGACTCTAACCCAGCTCTTTGGACCAGTCTTCAGGGGACAAGTTTGGCTTTGAACCTGACCTGTCCCTCACTTGGGTGTTGAAAGCCCAGTTGGTAACTAACACTTGGGAAAGTTAGTAATAGGTATGGCCTTCAGGAGGGGCATGATCAGGGCTTCAAAATCCTGATCTCATATCCTACTGAATCATGGACAGCTTGTAGCACATTAGTGAGGCTTTATAGGCTCTCATTCTGCAGTAATTACTGCAACTCATGGCCTTGACTTTTTCAGTGTTTTGTAAGTGATCACCACACCCGTGGTCTTTTTGTCTGCTTTATGAACATTTTATATGTGAGACTGCTCAGAGGGGTAAACTTATTGGTTGCCAAACTTGGTGACCCAAGTTCAATCCTTGTCTTCCTTGTGGTAGGAGAGAACTAACTCATACAAATTATTCTCTGATTTACACACACACACACACACACACACACACACACACACACACACACACACACACGTCAACCAATCAATAAATGTAATGAAACTTTCAAGCTAGATCTCTTCACTGTAGCCAAGTCTAGCAGCATAACATAACGCTTGGGAAGAGTAGATCCATAGGATGAATGAGAACCGGCTATGGTTCTTACCTAGTGACTATCAGGTGCGACCTGGTAACAAAGCCCTCCCTTTGGCTCTGACTCTCTCTGGCTTTGTCCCATTGTCAGAGATTATAAGAATTCCCATTCTCATGAAGTCAGAGCAAAAATGATATATAAAACAGTATGCATGGCCAGTGTGCAATGAAATATAATGTTGAGCTTGTATTTGGTGCTGAAGGATATTATCCTTTTAGTCAACATTTAGTATCAGATAATAAAGTGAAATAAAAATGCTGTTTCCTCTCTCCTGTGGCTGTCAAGAGACTTGGTATGGATGCTTCATCCTCAGTCTCAGTGAATTTGTGAACTGGAATGTTTAGTGTATGAATTTTTCTTTAGTTCTTACAATATCTTTGTTTTTCTTATGCATTTAGATTTTTGAAGTCAGTATTTTATACAAATAATACATTTTTGAAGAATATAAAATATATTCTGTATATATTATTTTGCCTATGGAAACAGAAAATAATGCTACCTGCCATTTGCATCTTATATTTTTTCCAGAACAGAAAAATTAGTACAAATAAGTGAAGATATGCATGTGTATTCATAAGTACAAGCACACAAATATACTCATACAGAATCACATGCTGATAAGTTTGATAGCAGACTTGCCAAAAAACAAAGGCAGCAAACACACAGAACCTTTATATGTAGGGGTTGCCAGCTTCCTTGGTATAAATACTCATGGCTAACTCTAAATTACCAGTAATAAAGCCATGGCTTACACAACTCCCAAAGATGCCTCTCTCAGTTCTCTGTTAAACTGGTGTGAAAAGTAGGAACAAAAGGTAGGAAAGAAGTGAAGTCATCCGAGGTCTAGACGCCTGAGGAAAAATAAAGAATGTACAACAAAGCTCTCACGCCCATATGAAACCAGACTTTTTATATGCTATGGATTCATTCATTTATTCAATATGCTTTTTTATAGTCATAATTGGATACTAGGTACTTGTCATTAGGTTTGAAAGCAATGGATTACAATTTCTTAGACCCAAGGAATAGGAGTCAGAGATGTGAAGGGAGTTAATGGCAATGACCCATATGCTAGTATAGCAGCTGATCACTGCCAACACGGATGGGATGACCATGGAGATTAATGGAGTTTGTGACTCGGGAAAGAGGACTTCAGAGGGCAAAGGTAGCCAAGAGAAGGGCCCCCAGTTGATGCATAAATGCACGGCTTAGTTGGTAGAGTGCTTACCTAGCATGTGCAAGGCCCTGGGTTCAATCCCTGGTACCCCATAAAACAGTTCTTGTCTTACATATTAGTAATCCCAGCATTCAGGGGGCCTGCGGATTGAAGCAAGAAGATCAGGTGTAGTGAGATATCCATCCCACCCACTTCTATAGCACTGACCATGCCAAAATGGTCAGGTAAGGACCTGATGGAGGGTAAGACTAGATCTGGGGTCCCGGACCCCAGACCTCTTTCTTGCTTCTGGCTGGGTCACAGAAGAGCAGCCACTGTGGATTCTTAGGGCAGGAACTTGCCGAGGCCATCTGCTTCTTCTGTAAGTGACTTCTACCAGAAATAAATTATATTTAACCTATGTTAGAGCCTGGTCTGTAAATCACTATCAGTAACTCCACAATCAGGGTCTTAAAGTCATCAATACGGCCAGCCTAGGGTTCATGATATATGGTTTCAAAACAAACAAACAGACAAAGAAAAACATATGTTTAAAGAATGTTTAATCACTTGAAAATAATCTGAGTTTATATTCAATATACAATGATTAGAATTTTCTGTCCAAAGAACATTATTCTTTCAAATGTTTTGTGGAATACATAATTGATTTGTTTTTTTGACATGACCACAATTTTGCTTACAAATGTTTTCCCTGACATAAAATCAACAAATTACATTATAGAATGATTCTGAAAAGCCAAGAGTGATTCTACTTTAGTGTTTATTACAGGACTTTGTAATAACAAAACAATTATAATGTCAAAATGCTCATCAATAGAAGAATGGTAAAAATCTATGGGGTTTGAAATGACACATATAAAAAAGATCAGTATAAAGTATATGGATATGGAATGGTTTTACCGTCATAGTTTTGAGAACAGTTATAAAGAAAAAAAACAGCCTGGGGCTGGAGAGATGGCTCAGTGCTGAAGAGCTTGATTTGTAAGCATGAAGACCTGAGTTTCAATCCCTAGCATTCATGTAAAAGCCACATCTGGTGGAGGGATTCTATAACCCCAGGGCTGATGAGTAGACGGGTAGATCTTGGCAGCTAACTGGTCAACCAGTCTAGCCCAGATGGCAAGATCCAGAGCAAGATGGAGATGTCAACATCTGGTCTTCACACATGCCTCCAAGAATGAATGTAACCTCAGGCACACACTTACACCACACACACACACACACACACACACACACACACACACACACACACACACGAGAGAGAGAGAGAGAGAGAGAGAGAGAGAGAGAGAGAGAGAGAAACTAATGCTCCACTATATATAACTATGGATGTATACATATTATAAATGCATAAAATATAGAAATAACTCATCTCTAGGATGTTTGTATATTTAGAAGAGAGATGATGTCACCTTGTTATGCTTAAAATCCTTAACACGATGTGTATGTTTACCAGGGTGTTCTTTGCATAATTTCTGATATATCAGTCAGAAGAATTAGGATGTGGGAGGCTCACACTTCAACACTATGACAGAAACCAGGTAAATTATTCATATATTTTCCCTGTCTTTTATTTTTTAAAGAGACACATATGGATATAATTGTCATATACACAGAGATTTCCTCATCTCTTTCATCCCACATTTAAATGTATAGTTGCCTAGTTACTATAACTAAGGATAAATTAAAATATATGTAATGGAGAAATAGTGAAAGGATACACAAGCATGAGAACCTGTGTTTGATGCCCAGAACCTACACAATATAAACCAGACACAGTTTTACTTGCTGTATAATTTCAGCCCTTGGGAGGCAAAGGCAGATGGATCTCTCGAGCTCTCAGACTACTTAGTTCAGTATACTAGGCCAATGAGAAACCCAATAAACAAGTTGGGTGGCTCCTAAGGAACTACCTGAGGTTGACCTCCATATGCACTCACACACATTTGCATATGTACCAGCAAAACCTTGTACCTATAGGAACACCACACCTGAATGCACACATATGCAATATGTGTAACTGCTTTCTTTGAAGATACTTATTGTGCCTTTTGTTTTAATAATGGAAATCTTTGCACATAGTTTGATCCCCAAACTAAAACTCAAAGAATTGCAAAAACATAGTAGTTTTCTTGTTTATTTTGCTTTTTGTCTTTCTTCAAGAGCCATGCATTGTTGACCAGCAACATTACAGTAAAATGGGAAGACATGAAATTGAAGACAAGCCAGAGAGAGGCAGTCAGCATCCGCTATGCATCTGCTGCCTAACTCTGTTAGTGGCCACAGGGCACCTGAGGACTTGCCCAGTGCTTGGGCCAGTGTAATTGGTGTCCAATGGCTGTGAACTAAATTAAACTGAAGATAAACAGGAGATGCGTGAGCGAGTTCCAGCTAAAAAGTAACAGGCGATGGATGCCTCAGCAGCCCAGGTGGCAGCCGACCAGGAATCTGGTGTTTTGTTGACAGCAGCTCTGCTCCCACAGGCACCTTTGGGTGGACAGACAGGCTCAGTAATTGGAGACGTGCATCTGGCCGTGGCTTTAATGCACCCAGGCGTGAAGGTCTTAGCTTCTCCAGGGCAAGTCACAGACAGCATGTGCATCTGAACACCGGGGGAGGCTGTCCATAAGCATAGCACCAGTGTACTTGCTGTTTCTGAATGAATCCATGCATCTATCTTCTTTTAAAAGATTTGTTTTATCATCTTATTGTATGCCTATGTGCATAGGCCTGAGTGTGTGCACACCGTATATTGGCAGGTGCCTTCAGAAGCCAGAAAAAAGCATAGATCCTCTGGAGTTGGAGATACTGGTGGCTGTGACTTGATGTGAGTGCTGGAATCTGATTCCAGGTATTCTACAAGAGCAGCACATGTTCATCTCTTGACTGTGAGACATCACTCTAGCCACCCATGTATTTTACTGTCCACTGGCCAGTAGCTCCTCCCCTAGTCCACCACTTGTTCTACTTCGAAATAATTCAAGCATCGCAGGAGGTGCTGTCCAGTACTGACAGCAGGACATGGCACACCTGCAGCATCTCCCATCTCCCGTCTCTGTGCGTGGTTCATTCTGTATCACAACAACCTTAGCAGTAAGACACAGAAGAGCTCCGATCCACCAGGAGCTCCTTTAGAGTCACACATCCTAATCTGGATTCCCATCCCTGCACAATCTCCAACCCTGGGCCCAGGAAAAACTTATCTGTTTTTGCATCCATAAGCATTGTTATCTTAATAATTCTAAGTAATTAGAATTTTAGCATATATGGTTGTGATGGGCAGTACTGACTGTCAACTTGAATTTAGAATCTTGGCACATCTGTGAGGGGGTTACTTGGATGAGGTTAACTGAGATGAGAACACTCAGTCTGAAGGTGAACACCACCACTTCATGGGCTGGGAACTCAGAATGAATATAAACAAGAAAGTGGCCTGATTGCCAGCATGCCTGTCTCTCTGCCTCCTGACTAAACATGCCGTGTGGCCAGCTACATTGTGTTGCTGCTGTGATGTAGCCATGATTATAAACACTTCACGTCTCAGGCTGCCTCTTGCCAGGTACTTGGTCACAGCAACAGGCGATACAGTAGCTGAGGGTTTGTTATTGGTATTCACAGAACCTTTGAGATCCACCAAAGTCAGTCCACATTTGTGTAGCTTTTTTGTTATTGATGTGTAAGTTTACATGTTGTGTAGCATAGTAATCAACAAACAAACCAAGGCTGTCCTGTAACACACACACACACACACACACACACACACACACACACACTACATGTAATACACACAAAACACAATACACACCTACACATGTATATACATACGCAAACACTCACACATAAAAACATATGTGTGTATGTGCACACACACCACACATACAGAAACAGACCAATATTTTAAAAATAAGACGAATGTGTGTTTTCCTTATTTTTTGCAGGCCAGTGTATGTGTGGTATACACGAGTACCTGGAGAGGTGGATGGCTACCTGGGTCTTCCTCCATCACCCTGCACTTGAATTACTGGGGTAAATTCTCTGTGACTCTGGAGTTCCCAGACTCAGCTAGCCTAGCTGGGCAGCTTGCTCTGGGAAGCCCCTGTCTCTGTCTCCAAAGTGTTGGAATCAAGGGATAGGATGCCACTTGCAACACTTTTCCATGGGCCTGGGGATCTGAATTCTGATTTACTCTGTCATCTTCCCAGCCTGTTCTTAGAACTCTTTAGTGGTCATTAGAACTTAGACTCTCCCGGGGGTGATTTGAGATGAATCCCTGTGGTTGGCTTTGTGTCTGGCTCCCAGTCCACATGCTGTCAGCTCTGGGTTTGATTGTCCTTTCTGTCCTCTCATCCTGAGTGATGATTTCTTGAGCAAAACAGCAAAGTTCCAACTGTCTCCAACCTCAGTTCTCATTTCAGGAAGGAAGTATATGAAAGTGGGGGAAAAAAGTAAAATCTTTTTTTTAAAGGAGGTGGCATTCATTCCAGGAAAGCAAACTTTCATAGAAATCCCCAGCTGACTTCTGCATTCATTGTCTCTGCCATGATAGCGTCATGGCAGCAAGCCTCCAGGGCAGATTTTATAAGTGCCATTTTGCGTTCTTTTGTCTCACCATATGACCACCCAGGCGGGGGGGGGGATGGGGGGCAAGAAGAGGAGAGTGATTTGGGCTAGAGACCAAATGATACTTGCTACACCACGTTAGACCTCCTTGATGTCTGTGATGGTTAAAAATGACTGTCAATTTGACAAGATCTAGACTCACCAGGAAAACACATCTTTGGGAATGCCTGTGAGGGTTTATTTAGATTAGGTTAACTGAGATGGAAGAACTGTCTGTGGATGACAATGATTGTAGCCCTCAGAAGACTAGTTGCCAGTGTCTGGCCCTCAATGTGTTTTAGGACTCTGCTTTGGCACACTGGGGCCCATGAATCTCTCTGTGTGTCATCTCACCTGCTCCTTGGATAGACTTGTTAACATCCTTCACTTATTCCTGGGGTTTACCCTACTGTCTACATTACCTTTCTGTGTCATCCCTCAAGACAAATGTCATAATTTATACCTGTAGCTTGATGCTATATTTTGTGTCCAGGAAGCTACCCTTTGGTTTCAGGAGTGAATACTATCCCCATGGGTAACTCGATGTCTCCGGGATTGCTTGTATGTGCTCACAAACATACCAGATGAATTCTGTTTTTATCAAAACTCCACACACTATGGTCTCTCTTTTGCACACACTGTACCCCACCTTCTCACAGTAGCTTATGCATAGAAAGGCAGCCTCAAATCAGACGCCTTCGGCCTGGACTCCACTTGAGCAATTGAGTGTTCTGTGGCTGTGGCCAATAACCTCTCTGTGTTATATATGTTTCCTTTTGTCAGTGTGTGGCTTTTGTGAACCTTTTTTTTTAATAGGAGGGAGGAAGTTTCTCAACTTAGCATAGCAAAACCCATCTTCTAAAGAGCCTATAAATAACCCTGAATTCCTGGTGCTGCCTCAAAATGTGGCTCTTCTGAGCTGCAATGTCCGCTCTTTCTCTGAAACTGGAGTCGTCATTCAAAAATAGTTTCACTCAATTTAACTGCCTATTGAGCCCTCTAAATTACAGATATTAAGCCCTTGGTTTCAAAACAAACTTAATGAACAGTTCTGACAATCTATAAGCAAGGCCACTGGAAATTCATGGGCCAGATGGAATCACAGATTACACCATTTTCCTACTGGCCTGCAATTTTCGGCACCTGGATCGACATTCCAGGGATACATATTATGTCTGGTGCAGTAATTCCTGATAACCGAATTTGTGCATTAGAAAGCTCAGTGCCAGCAGAGAAATGCCTTTTAACTCCACTGGTAGTGCCTTGAAATGTCAGGGCAGAACTCAGCCTGACAATGTTGGTGGCAAGGTACTATAAGGGGCTCTCTATTCACAGGGACTTAATTGGGTGTGTTTTTATTAGTCCTTGTCATTGAGGACTTTGCAAGTGGGAATTCTTTGAGAGAAGAAGCAGAAACAAGGCATTAGGTAGGGGCAGCCACCACAATGGCATGGAAAGTTCTGGTTCCTTCAGAGGTATGAGATAAGGAAGAGGAGGGTGTGTGAATTAATAAAGAAGGAAAAGAAAGAGTATGGACATTGAGCTGTTACCCTAGGGACTTCTCAATTGTTCATAGAGGAAGAACTTGTTAACTCGTAATTTACTTTAAATATTCTACTGTCTGCTTTTTGCATGTGTGATGCTGGAAGCATCCTTACCACATATCCTTCAGTGTGGGGACAAAAGGAATTCAGGGATGCAAGGAATTGGGGATCAGGGGAAGGTGAACTGGTTCCCTCATTCAACCTACCCAGCCAGGCGTGCGTCTCCAGGGCTGTGTTCAAACACATCTTCTCTACATGCCCCCCAGCATTTATATTTGTCATATCATTCTTTACATATTTTCCCCATCTGTCTTCCTGAGTGTGGAGAAAAAGGTTATTCTACTTGAGGAAGTTTAGCAGATTCACCTCCATGTCCCTTGTGCCCATGGGGAGCCCCAAACAAGAAAACCTTGAGATGTTTTGGTTGACAGACTACATGCTCCAATTTCCCTTGGGAAGTTGAGTGATTTCCTCCTATGATAATCGAAAGTATCTGACAGGTAGGTTTCTATTTAAAGAAAAAGAGTCGCCAAGCAATAAGGTCAAACACAGCTTCAGGTACTGAGATATATGAAAGGTGAGACTCACCTCGGTAGTGAGCATTGACCGAGTCCTCCTGGCTGAGTCCTCCCTCCTGAATTGCTGTCTTTTGCAAATGTTGTCTCCCCCACTGCTTTCTGCTCCCTCATCACAGACACCAGGCAGACTTAATCCAGAGAGACCTCAAGAGGCTGTGTCCTGGAGACCTAAGGGCAAAAACACCTTTGATGTTAAGCAAAGAAAGTCCTATCTGCCTTAAATATCCTGCTCAGAACTCTAGGAAATACTGTTGCCACATGGTTACATATTAGTTGATAGGAGGTTCCTAGAGAGTTGATAGTCCAGCTATTTGGCTTTGTAGGTAAACTTCATTTGGGCACAATAAGTCAGCAATGGAATGCTGCTTGTCACCACAGATTAGTGTCATGTTGTTCAACTCCAGATCTCTGCAACCCTAACACACTGAACACTATGAATAGATGACTTATGGGGTTACATTTATATTTCAAGTGTCTGTCAGGAATCAGATTATATCCAGTAAGCCCCCAAATAGTGAAAAGCCAATCTGTGTCACAAGGAGGATAGGTATTTCTTTACTTTGTGCTGTAAAATAAACTTTACATAGTTTATTTTAAATTCATTGCTGGATGGAGGTCTTCTAGGTAGAGATGTGCTGATGATACCTAAGTTATCATCACTGCTGTGTCTTAGTTATTAAGTGAACTTGGGTTTAAGTGACTCTTGTGTTCTTGTTGAGGCACACACAAAGGTTTGGGTGGCAGAAAGTCAAGCATGCCCTGGAGGGATGTTCAGCAAATGCTCTGCCTTCCTCTCATGGATCTTGACTCCTGGCTGTTAAGTAGAGGTTGATGATCAGATCTTACCTACAAAACTGTAAGAAAGGCTCACGCATGCCTGCAATGATTTAGCATGTGGATCCTGAGAAAGGAATGAAAGAGAGCCTGTGGTGATAAACCCCAGGAAAAGGTAGGGATTGATTCTTCAGGAATTACCTTCTGTGGATATGCAATCACCACATTACAGATTTCCTAGAGGGGGAAGAACGGATACCCAGAGAAATGCCAGCCATTCTGATCTCATAGCTAATAAACCAGGATACCATCAGACTTCAATCCAAGTTTTCATAATCCCAGGCACAGATCCTTGCACCAGCCACCAGGATGTACAGATAGAAGCCTAAGATGGTAGCACAGACTTCCAGAAGGCAAAACCATTGCTTTAGCATTTACCCCCATGAACCAACTAATTTTTAGAAATATTTAGAATATTTGTCTGCTTGTTTGATGTGTATGTGTGTGGGTACATAGGTGGAGATCAGAGGGCAGCCTGTATGAGTCACTTCTCTCCTTCCACCATGTTTGTTCTGGGGGATTGAATTCAGGTCATCAGGCTTGGAGGCAGGGGCCTTCACCCCCTGAGCCATCCTGCCAGCCCCCAACTGATCTTTGTTTAATGAAAGTTCAGAAGGAATTCTCACCATCAGCAGGCTATGTTGCTTTGGTATCTGTGGTAGACTTGTTCTGGGACCTGTATAGAAGCCCCGATCTGCAGGTGCTCAAATATACAAGATGATTCAGTATGTGCATGGCAGCTGTGTACATCCTCTCACTCACGTAGGTTCCATAATCTCTACCTGACTTTTCAGTATCTAATGCACTATGAATTTTGTGGGATAGGTCCTCTTGCTGGGCTGTTCAGGATCAAGGAGAACAAAACCTAATTCAATATATACTCCTCCTCCTCCTCCTCCTCCTCCTCCTCCTCCTCCTCCTCCTCCTCCTCTTCTTCTTCTTCTTCTTCTTCTTCTTCTTCTTCTCCTCCTCCTCCTCCTCCTTCTCCTCCTCCTCTTCTCCTTTCTCCTCCTCTTCATCTCATCCTCTTTATAGAAGTTGTTTGAATCCTTGGACCCAGAAATAAAGGTCACAAAGATCAACTGCACACATAGGATCTTGTCATTTCCAACAATAACAAGCGGCAGATCACTTTTTCTTATCTCAGGTCTAAACTTGGGCAGTGACTGTTTGGATCACCATGCCAACTTAACCCAAGCCTACAGCTGTTCATTGCAGCCTCGCCAATAAGACACATCAGAGAAGATGCAGGGAAGCAGGCTGCATACATCACACTGGTTATCTAAAGGGATCTTCCCTTGTTCTCCCAACTCCTGCTCAGTCCTGTTTTTTTCTTTACCTTCAAGTAGGTCACGCACAGAGAGGTTAGCCCTTCAGGTCTGTTGTACCTGCAACAGTGATGATTGTGTTGTGGAGCTGGTAGATCTGCTCTTGGGTTGATCAAGCAATGGCTTCCTCAGGAGCACAAGGAAACTAGGATGCATGCTTTAGCAACTGAAAGCAGTGCTTTAGAATGTGGCTTTAGGGGCCCATTTAAAAATACAATTCAGGCAGTAGCAGAAGCCTTTAAAAATGTTGGCAGCTGTCCTTTTGCTACCTTTCAAGTAGAGGACAAAGTGGATTCAAAGACAATTGAAATCCACAGGATGGTTCTGCTACCTTCATGTTCCCTGGCACATTGATTTATTTGAAAAGTGTGTTATTTCAATTGAAACTTTGCATTGATTTTTATTAGTTGCTGTTGCAGTGTCACACCTTCAGCCTCAGAAGAATCACTTCAGACTATCCTTTCTTTTATGCACTTTTTATTCACACTTTCACTCATCCATTATTTATTTAGAACCCACTGTTTATAGACCGTGGAATGAAGGCTTCAGTGGGAAACATGAAAATATCACAGGCTAGCCCATTTTGAATTTGCATCACAGGAACTCATTTTGCATTTCAAATCTCATAACGCTGTCCAGGGGATTGGCCCTGGGAGATCATTTCTCTTGGGCTAGGACTTGGTGAGGAAGGACAAAGCAGTCATTGTTCTCTCTAGCTTCCCCCAGTGACATTTTACCAGGCTCTGAATTCCAAATCTCTTTCCCTTTTTCCTGATTCTCCTATTTTTATGACAGTAATGAGGAGTTCAAATGCCCAGCAAAGCACTGATGGGCTCAGTGCTCACTCTGTCTGGAGATGAGCTTGGAAGATTTATGGTTTGGGGAGGTTTTTGTGATACTCAAGTGGAGAAGCTGGCTCAAAGCACTTAATATAGTAAGAGGAGAGAATTGCTAGGGCCTCTCTCTTTCAGCAGGATTCCCGCTGACCTAAGGGAAACAGCCTGGAAGCAGTCGCTGCTGACCTGTGTGTTTAGGGCTATCACAGCACCCCTCGGGCCCATTACTTCTGTCTTTGATGAGATGCTCTTTCCAAAACTCACAGAGAGTGACATCTGCAGGGACTTTGTCCCTGGACAAACTTGACTGGGTACAGTGTTTATCGGAATCCACACATGTCCTTCACACCATTAAGAGCAAACGGAATATAAGACTTCACATTGAGTGTGTTTTCTCCTACACCTTAACTGTTTTAAATCTAGGAAACCTTCCTGGATGGTGCTAAGCAGACCATTCTTAACTATGAAAGGCATTACAAAAATATATCATATATTGTTAAGGTAAAAATATGTAAATAAATAAAGCTTAGGACCAGCTTTGTGTTTGCGATGCAACTCACTGTAAAGTGGGGGTGATTCTCGAGGTCGGGGGAAAGAAGTGAGATGTTTCAGTCACAGGTAGACATGGGGTGCAGTTTCCAAAGGTGATTTTTTTGCCAGGATCTTACTATATACCAGGCATTAGAGCAATGAAAAATTACAACAGGAGTAGAAACAAAACCTTTGTTTATAGGTATTGAAGTAGCCTTTCCCTGTGTTTGATCCATATTTACATGTGTCTGGACTTAATTATGACTGACATTTCCATGAAGGTAGTTAACAGTAAAGGTAGGATCAAAGTCCATAAAGACAGCACATGAAGCCAGTGATAGCAAGAATCGACTAAGGCATAGAAACAAGCATGGAGGCTGAGTAACCTGTCAGCCTGGCCAACACTGAAACACCCTTAGTTCAGCAGAATAACTCATTGCACTTTATGAGGGGACACCATCATTTCTAGACCCAAAGCTCTGAGATAAGTTATGTAAAACCATTGTATATGTGACATTTTCAATATGATACAAAACTTGGTTATATTAAAATGTTAGGGGGGATTCAGGACTCAACAGTTTAGAGCATTTGCTATTCTAGCAGAGGACCAGGTTTAGTTCCCAGCAACTATGCAGTGGCTCACAGTTTCTCATGACTTAATACTAGGTCAAGAAAGAGATCTGCTGTCCCTCTCCCGGCCTCTGTGGGCACCAAGCATGCATATAGTGTACATATAGACATGTAGGCAAAACAATTATACCCATAAAATAAAAATAAATAAAATCTTAAAATGTGGACACATTTTATGGTTCTATTTTTGTTTCTTTTCACATTGGTACTCAGTGACAGTCTTAATTCTGTAACGAAGACCCAGTGTGGCCATGGATAGAGCTGGAGAGACTTGTCCCAGAAGTGTAGATATTTCCTAATCCGACTGATGTTACTGGAAAAGCTTGGGGAACCTTATGAGTAGATACACACAGTTCTTAGCTCACTCCTTTCCGGCCCCAGTTGTCTTCAAAGCAGTGTGACAAGAAGCCATACCTGCTGGCTCAAGTGACTGTCACCCTGGAAGGCAAAGGTCAAGTATTTTGTGTTATTGACTGAAAGATGATCAATGTGTTTCACCAAGCTTTGAGAAGATTAATCTGCCATTTCTGTGGAAAACAAGAGGTTCCGACAGTCCCTCCTGATAAAATATTTCCTTGGGTCTGAGGTGAGGTGTCTGCCTGGCTTCTCTAGAAATGGGGTTTCAAGCTGGACAGCACAAACCAGTGTGAGTGGGCAGGCTACTGGGAACACGGAAGTGCTGAAGGAAGTCAAAGAGAACCCAGCAGAAAGCAGTGTGGAAGAGTGAACCAAGACCAAACTGGAGTTTGTCCAGCTTGACCTGAAACAGACCCAAAGGATAAAGCAAATTCAAATGAAAGCATGTGCGGGCCTTTAATGAAAACTCCACCTCAGTAAGTCAAAGATACAAGAGCTTGCAAAGACTATCTGTCAAATTCCACAGCAAACATGAAAATGAGCCGAGAAGACCAGTATGGTGATTATCTGCCAGGCTGGGAGGTCTGTGTGTTACAGTTGTGAAATCCAAACCCACAGGGTAAGCATCTGTAAGCACTTCTTACAGATCCTGCTACAGGCTCAGAGAGCAGAATTGCTTAAATGAAAAACAACTGCGGCAGATAAGATAATTTCCATAAGTTGCAGGATATAGGGAACATAGAATCAGTTTCTTTCCAAAATCAGTTACAGAATTAAGTAGAAAAGTAACAAATGAGGCTTATTAGCATAGTAAAATAACTTTGAAGTAGATCGTGTCAAATACAACCGTAAATATGTAAATCTCACACAAAGCCAACTATATTGCTCAGAAAGACACAAAGAAAACAATTAAGAATGGTGAGTTTTATTCCAAATTAAAATATCAATGCTCCCAAATAAATAATTAAGTCTAATAAAATGTCTTTTACAAATTAGGGCATATTTGGAAACTGTACAAATTGAATGTAAATTTATATGGAAGAATAAACGTGTGAACATTGCCAAGGACAATGTGAAACTTATGCATAATGGAGGTGGATGTATCCTATCAAAATTAGAATATTCTAAGGAGCTCCTATTGTAACAGAACATTCCCCTTATAAGAACACAACAGAGAAGCATGTCAAGAAGAGTGTCAAGAACTGACAGGAGGCACTGCACAGCACAGTCGTTATTGCAAACCGGAGGGTGTACACAAGGAAAGAATTTTTATCTCCACAAGCTTATTAAGAAAATCAATACTTGTGGGAAAAGGAAACTGATGTACGTGTGCTCCCCCGTCTCACAAACCCACATAAATTCCCCCAAATAAAACTTCCAGGACACTGTGAGATGAAGAAAACTTAAAGCAACTGGCAAATGATGATCAATTAAGTCAGACACCATGGACACTTCAGTAAAATTCTGCAGGAAAGATAATCTTCACACTGGTGACAGTTTTGCTTTAATATCATTAATGTATATATGTTATACATTATATATTATAATGTATATTTTAAATGTGTAATGTATATTATAAATGAAGATCACTTAAGTTACAAGCACAACTGGGAAGATCTGAGAAGGCAGCAAGAAAGAAACCAAGGTTGGCAGGCAGCAAACTGGAAACCTCCCATTCAAGGTCATCATTTACCCTGAAAGTGGCAAATGCTAACATGATCACCATCATTTTATGAGGAGCTGACATCTCTAGGCATGGAGAGGTATTCTTGTTGCAATCTTCATATTCACACATCCCCCCTTGTTGATATGAAGAAAACTCTTCAATAATGACTTGGATCTCCTACAGCTTCTTAGGCAATCCTCCTTTATAATCCACCTGCAAAAGTCCCAAAACGCTCCTGGGATCCAAGTCTCTGCCTACTCTGTGGCTACTTTTTCCTAGGAGACTTTGGAGGTGACACAGGCAGCATATATATGCACATATATGCATGCGTGTCAGCATACACACAGACACAAGAATGGGTGTGTGTGTGTGTGTGTGTGTGTGTGTGTGTGTGTGTGTGTGTGTGTGTGTGTGAGTATACACACAGGGCATACATGTACACATATATGCATGCATGCCAATACACACAACAAATGCAGGCATACACATGCACATGTATGCATTCATGTTCAGTCAGTGTATACATACACACATGCAGGCAAACACATATACATATATGCATGCACATCAGTGTACACACACACACACACACACACACCAAAGAATCCCATTTTTAGTTTTTTCTCTAACTCCCCATCTTTCTGGTCCATTGACTTCAGTGTCCTGATACAATGTAACTGTAGGACACACCAGCCAGTCGAAGATGGCTGGCTCCACACTGAGAGGAAATCAGATGGGCAGTCCTGAGTTGTCTACAAAAAAAAGATGATTTGTTGCCTAGATCGAACCAGATGAGGTTACTGCATGAATAACTCATGTTCACTAGGAAAAGCATAGGGCACCTAGGTGCATGATAGGCTGACCTTTAAAATCATTGGCTGGCTGTTTTCCCACCCTGCGGTTTTTTGCTTTAAAAGATGCTTACTGTGGGACAATAAACAAGTTCCTGCTTAACTAGATTCCTTGCTGCATCTGAATGTTACCCTTCCTTGGGCACAGCTCAGACTTCTGTGGTTGAACTAAGACCCCGCAGTAACCTCATCAGCATTTCTCCATTCTTCCCATCACTTACAGTCTCTCTTCCTTTCCTGGAGTCACACAGCTACCCTTACACCAACTCCATTGACATGGTCTTCAGAGACTATTGAGTTTATTGTGTGCCCCTGGCTGAGTTCAGAGATTGCATTTTCCTAAGTAATCTTATCTGTGTTCCCCATATGAACTAGTGTGCAACACTAAACACACACACACACACACACACACACACACACACACACACACACACACACACCTGAGAGTTCAAAATAGAGAAAACAGGATCCAAGCATGGACGGAGTCTCTTTGTATGTCAAAAAAGATTGACACTTAAACTTTCCATGTTTTTGGTTCTACCTAATAGATAATAGATTTTCTCTCTCTCTCTCTCTCTCTCTCTCTCTCTCTCTCTCTCTCTCTCTCTCTCTCCTGCTTCAGTCAATTGTCTTTTTTCTTGATTGATCTGGCGTAATCTTCCGCAGATTCTTAGAGTTTTCTGAGCTTCTCTCTTTATTAGATGGGTTTTGGAACTATAGGTTCCCCCAACTCCCTCCTCTTTGCTGTACTACTGGCCACTATGAGGGACGAGGTATACGTGTTGGTGTCATGATTCACAATCACAGATAGCCCAGGACGCTCAGTGCTCTGTCTGTGGGTGGCAGCATCATGCCCTCTCTTGGCAACTTCTGTTGGGCTTGAAGGCTGCCTGTCCTCTCTCTTCTGTGACTTTTTTTGATGTATCTTTTCCAGTCCTTGGTGATTCTGCAGACTTCGTTGTATCCATTCAACAATTACCTGGTTTGGTGTAAGCTAGCACACAAATCCCGAAGAACAATAACTTTGTACCTTCCCAGAGGTCTGATGTCACCACGGAGATGCCAAAGGGAGTTCCTATATACCCTCCTCTGCAGGTGAAGAGACTGAGGTCAGAGAGGACATGTGACTCATGCAGGTCACTTAGTTAGCCCTTAAGGATTTATTATGCACTATTAGCAACCAGCGGGATGGTTCTTGTAATCAAATCCCTTCTTCATCTGTATTAAAGGAATAAAGCATATAAAAATCAAAACACACACCACCCTCTGCATTAACATTTAAAAAACATTTTCAATGAATGATTCTGGACAGCAGTACTGTCATTTGCCAGTAGACTACAGCGGACCCAACCAGTAGCAATAAACCATTTGACCTTTCACTTCATCAGAACCCTTAGCAACGCCCACACCAGTGTCTGCTCCAGAAGACAAACCTCCTCTTCCTACCGTTTCAGAGTTAGGGAGTCAACATACAGAGCACAGTGGGTGACAATTGTGTTACAGACAGAATCGCAGATTTCAGATCTGGGAGGAAACAAAAGTTGCCTATTTTTAAAGCATGAATTCCAACCGCTCAAAATCCTGTCATGTCCAGGATTTAATTAATGGTCTCTCTGAAGGTGTTAATGAGGATACAAAATTCTGGGGTAGCCTTGATTGGCTTCCTAATAATATTTAGTGCCTATTTCAAGAGAAGTGTCAGGTTATTAAAGGGGACAGCCTTCTGTTATGCATAATCCCAGAAATGTGTTTCCATCAACTCACCCCTAACAAATAACAACATGTTGTAGTAAGGGTGTCTGAGTTCCTCAGTGTATGAATTTACTTGCTGGTGTAATAAAGTGCCGCACTATAACCCTCACAAGCAATTGGCAAGTGCTACTCCACCCCTCTGGCTGGGTTGGTTTTTCCCAATAGCTCCAGGCACACTATTCCTGGCCTCCCTCATTGCAGTGGGCAGGATGTTTCTCTTCCAGTAGAAGAGCCACACCAGGCTCTGTCTCTACTTTCTACGTGTTCTCCTGTCACCCACTCTATGTCTCCTCATAAGACACCAGTCAGACTGGGTGAAGCAACAGACCTGCCCTTGTGAGACCTTATCTTAGGCAATTGTACCTGTAGCACCAGTTCCTGAATAAGATCATGGTCTGAGACAATGAGGGAAGGGCTTCAGAGTGTGAACACAGATGGGATGGTACTCAGTTCCAGATACCCTTTACACTAGAAATGAAGCCACCTCTAGAGTCTGGGTCCTTTACCATCTCTGACTCTCTAAGTAGACTTCCCTTTTCAAATTCATCCCAATTTCTTCCTGCTCATTGCAGTAAAGGAAACCGAGGGCCCCTCTGAAGTGGACTTTCTTAGCTTTTCTTCCAAGTTTCCCAGTAAGCCACAGACTAATATGGTCACATAGTTTCCTGTCCATTCATTTCATTAGTGCATTGTGTGCTCATGTCATTGCTCACCATTAATCATTTAGTTGCAAAGGTCGCTTGCCACTTGCCAGTGGCAAATACTGTCTACTAAATTTCCTGGGCTTTACAGTGTGTTCAGTAGGATGTGAGCTTTATAGTTCTAGTCCCCAGGAGAAAAATGTTGCTGTCCTGTAGGCACACGGTAGGTTTTGGGTATTCGATGAAGGGGGTTGGGAAGCAGAAGAGGGCGAAGGGATGGCAAAGAATGTATGCACAGTTTCTGAGGCTGGTGCTAAAGAAGTTACTGGACATATGTTCCTTGGAACATTCTGCATCTCATTTGTGAAGGTGGCTGTTGCAGATGAACAGGGATATATTTAGCAGGAAGAACCAACCCCTGCACGAGAAGCATCTGTGTGCAGCAAGTAGATGCTAAGATAATCCGTAGAGCGGCTGTACCACACCTTTGGCCTGTCGGAGGACATTAGGATGCTAGCTGACTCTGTGACATTTCTATCTCATTGGCAAACTCTCCTGAGGCATCTGTGTAAGACTGCTCACATGTCCTAAACCACTAAGCTCTAGGCAGTATTATCATGGACTTAAGTCACTGTGACTCCAGCCAAGTCCCGAGGACTTATCCCTCCCTGTTCCCACGGTCTTACTCTGTTACCACAAATTGTTGCAATTATGATTCTTCACCCTTTAAGTATTGGTAATTATAGGGGCATTCCCCTATATTACTCAATGTTCTAGAAGAAGTTCATAAGAATATGAACTTACAGGCAGATGTCTCTTGAGAGGACAGAGCTGTGTAAGGGCATGGGCTGTGTCTTGCTCACTTTGTTACAGTCAGCAATAAAACCACATTTGTCATGCAGTGACCTTATAACAACAACAACAAAAAGTGTTGGAGAAATTATTAGATTGGCGAATGCTTGGATGCAAGAATGGATGAAGGAATAAAGCTATGATTCAATCTTTCAAGGAAGGTGTTTCTAGATTTGAAGGCCTTCTGATGAAGGACACACATATCTGACCTTTGTATGAAGACAGAGATTTATCATGTGAGCCTCTATAAAGCCCCAAGAAAAAGATGCATTGGGTTTAAAAAAAACAATAGTCTTTAAAGCTTGTAGACTGGGGAAGACACTTTGATAACTACACATCTGATAGAGGAATGCTATTTAGAATATTTAATAAACTTAAAATTTAAGTACCAAGAAATCTAAGTAGTCAATAAGTAAGTTAGTGAAATGTACTTTGCTCAAATGTTGAAATATAAAATCCCCAAAGCATGACAAATATTCATTATTACAGTCACCAGAGAAACACAAAACTAGATGGAGAATTCATCTCAACCAAGTTAAAATGACTGTCACTAAGAAAATTAAAAACAAAATGCTGTTGAGGATGAGAAGAAAAGGGAGCCCTCATGCATTGCTGATGGTAACGGAAACTACTCCAGCCACCAGGAAATCACTCTGTAGGTTCTTCAAAAACTAAAACAAAACAGAACAAAAACCATGTAAAATAGGTCTACCAGATGACCTAGCTACAGTGCTCTTGGGCATTTATCCAAAGATCCCATGTCTGATCACATTTGAATGTCAATGCTTGTTGTATCTCTATTCATGATAGCCAAGTTACAGAACTAACCTTCATGGCCAAAACCAGAGGAATGGACCAAAGAAATGCAGTGTACATGCACAGTGGAATTTTATTCAGTAACTGTAGAGTAAAACTGTCTTAGGGAAACTAAGGGGGCTAATAGGAGGGAAAAGGAATGAAAAAAGAGAGGGATGGGCCGGAAGGGAGAGTGTTCAATGTACACTATACACTTGAATGAAAATATCTTCATGAAAACCAGTACTATGTGCAAGGAATGTCTACCAATAACATGGTAATAGTCTTTAGATTTCTGGTCTTTCATTTTGGTACTAAGTGTATCTGGAATGTCTACCAAGAAAGAGAGGTAAGAAGAGGAGTGTGAAGGGAGACTAGGAGAAGGGATGCGCTAATGAAGGGATAGCAAGAACATGCAAGAAAGAAATCAACAGAAAGATAGAAAGATAGAAAGATACAGGGAGCAGGCATAGGCTCAGGACTTTAGGACAACATGGTGGTCCTGTTAATTCTTTGGTTTATACTATTGAGGTTAGAGGGTATCTCCATAGGAAATGGAGTATGGTCTCGCTGTTACTACAGGAAATTTTCCTACTGGCAGACAGTAGTGTCTCAGTAGATACCAAAATAAAGCAGTCCATGACTCGTGTCTTACTCTAGAACAACATATTCACAAGATTTGTGGAGTTGTGAAATTTTGGTCTTAATACAAAAATATAACCTGCAGTCTCCAAAGAATAAGTGTTACTTTATCCAACAGCTGAATATTTAAGGTGGAGCAGGCAGATGTGTTTGGTCCTGAGCTAGCAAGTGCTAGCCAAGGCTGTTTAAATCAGCCTTGCTGGTAAAGTATGTATTTTCTGGGTACCCAAGTCCCCAGGGAGACTTTATCGGGAGCTGTTCCTCATAGGGTGTGGACAAGGTTCTCTCTGAGCTCCTTACACTGGGACAGTCTCTCCTCTTCCAGCCAGTTCACATAATTCTCACTCCTCCCTGACTATATCACAGAGACTTCTCATTTAACACAAATATGGTGCAATTCAAAAGCTACGAAACAAACTTTAATCCACCTTAATCTGTAAAAGTAAACCAAGGACTTCAATCATTATTTAGCTTTGCTTACTTCTTTTTTGAATGTTTGAGTATTTTACCTTTATGTCTGTGTACTGTGTGTGTGCATTGCCCGTAGAGGTCAGACAAGGCCATAAATCCCCTGGTAGTGGAGTTACAGAGTTCTTCACCTTGTGGGTGCCGCTAACCAAACTGGGATCCTTTGGAAGAGCGGACAATACTCTTCACTGCTGAGTCATCTTTCCAAAAACAACAACAAAAAAAGATAGATAGATAGATAGATAGATAGATAGATAGATAGATAGATAGATGGTAGATGATAGATATAGGTAGATGATAGGCATATTGATAGATGATAGACAGGCAGGCAGGCAGACAGACAGACAGACAGACAGACAGACGGACAAACAGATGTAAAAGGTCTTGACCACAGCACATAGAGTGAAGATATGTTGTACGCAGAAAGCTAGCAGATACTGAAAGGTTTAGGCGTTATGCTGGCCTGCCCAGGTTACCTGGCAGAATGCGCTCAGGCAGTGCTTTGGTCAGCCCAGGGTTCCATGGATACTAGTCTACAGGCAGGGGTAAAGGACCCCTTTAAAAGACAGACCCCTGCCCACTCACACTTTCTTACCCTCTTACCTTCCTCTTCCTCTTTGCTCTCTGCTCCTTCTCTTACAGTCTTCGTCTCTTCTCATCTCTTCCACTCTCGCTCTCCCCCCTCCACCGGGAATAAACCCTATGGTTAATGTATCTCTCGTGTTTGGGTCACATCTAGCTCTTTTCCTTTAAACTTAAACAAAAGGACAACAGGTACACAGTGCTGTAGAAACCTGAGGCTCTGGTGCCCATGAAGAGTAATTTTGCCTCTCCTATTGTCATGGCCTTGGACAACTTTGATGTAGAAATGGATCTATTTGGTTTCACTCAAGACATCATGAAAGAAAAGAAGGCTGTTCAGTATGATGGCAAAGTGTTGACTGCAAAGTTTATATGTATTGTATGTACATATGTTTGTATGTGTATGTGCATATGTATGTTTGTATGTGTGTATGTTTGCATATATAGTCACAATTTACACAAGCAATTACTGTGCTTCATTCTAAGCCCCAGAGAAGCATGACGAACATAGTTGAGCACATTAAATCTGAAGATGATGTTACTTATCTTTTCAGGATTCCATATTCTTTTGTCTCTGCAAACAGTAAAAGCCAACTTTTGATTATGTGCTATAGAGTCAGCTAAGTTATGCCTCTACTGGAGAGTTCCATCATTTATCTGGAATGCAATTTTGACCCCTTCCTGTTTATTTACATATCCTGCTTGTCAGGGTCTGATTGTCTGCATTTGTTCCTTTTCTTTGCTCGCCCCCTCTGCATGGATACTGCTTTTAGTTTATTTCCATTTTTCTCCAGTGTTATCACAGCATAGTTACCAGAGCTGCTCTTGACTGGCTTTACCTTCAGAAGGACAAAGGAAATCTTTGCACCTCTGATGGTTTAGTTCCACCTTCCTCCAGCCATGTCAGGATTTTATGTTATTTTTGTCCCAAATACAACTTTCTCAGAGTTTCAGTCATGTTTGTTTTTTTTTTTTTTTTTTTGCTTCACATAGTTCTCACTTTTTTTTGCCTTTCATTCTTGATTCAAAGTCTTCTCATTAGTAATAAACTTTCTCTCTTGCTAAAATGCATTCTTTTGGGTTTCTTTAATAAAATGATAACTTATCAATTTTTTAATTGAAAATCCCATTTGGTTTTTGAGTTGTTAATAATAAGATTCATTTGAAATAGCACTCTTCATATTTTCACATTGCACTCTGCTCTTAGTAGTTTTTGTTTGTATGATTTCACTACCTAGGTATTTTTTATCTCATCCCATTTTAAAGACACATTCTCTAGTATTTATGTGTGGCTGGTAGACAACTATCAGTCTAAACTGCTGTTCCTAGCAGCTGAATTGTCCGTTTCCTCATTGTTTTCAGAGTGATGAGTAAGCTCTTCTCTTTAATCTTTTGCATTTGCTTAGCACGTACATTTTATAGAAGCTCCCCCTTTCTTCTAGTTCTTCCTTGCTTGTGTTAGACTCTTGCCTTTGGAGAATTACAGAGAGATTTGAGTCTGAAAACATTTCGTCCTTATCAATTGTGACATTGCCTCTCCCCACTCATTCTGTTATCAGCTTTTCTGGGATGTGGCAATACAGCTATCCATCAAGAATGCTTTTATCTCTGTTTTCTCCTTTTGTCACACACTGCTAAACTTGACACAATTCCTGCATATCTGCCTTCACACCAGTTAGCTCCCTTTCTGTGCACAAACATCAAACCTCTTTCTCCAGTCTGCATTTCACTTAGTGGGCTCTGTGCTCTTTCTGTCTGATTGATTCCAGCACAGCTTTGTTATTTCTCTTGAAGCCTTAGATTTGTTAGTTCTATTATGCTGGTGTTCATGTTTCTCTCTGAGCAGGGTACACACTTGAGGAAGGGGTTGTCTTTGATTCCATCTGATCACTATGTATTCTTTGTTATGTTGGCATTGTTTTTAAGTTGTTGGGGTTTGTTTATTTATTTATTTATTTATTTTTGGTTTTTGGGTTTTTTTGTTGTTGTTGTTGTTTTCTGGTGGAGTCAAATGCTGGCACTGAATTTGCTGAACAGTTAAAGATGACCCTGAACTCTGATCTTCTATTCCGGATCTCCTGAGTGCTGGGACTACAGGCAGGTGCCAAAATGCTTGGTTTTATGAACTGTTGGGGAACGAACTCAGTTCCTATCTTGATATGTTAGAATTAAGATTCCCAGATTGCTGTTTTTCAGAATTCACAAATAACAATGTATCTGGCCAGTGTTCACACATTCTGATGGAATCTCTCACTGGCTCCCAGAGGTGAGGTGGATCATTGTCTAGTCAGTTATGTCTGTGGACTACAATTATCTTTTTACTTTTCCGTATTTCAGGGTTTATTTACTGCTGATTCCCATGGCTTCCAGAATCACTAGCTTTCCTGGCTCACAGCATCAGTCCATATGGTACATGGATGGCATCTAGCACCATATATTAATGCTGTCTGAATCAATGCCAATAGACTTTTGATCTTGAGCCTGAAAATGTTTGTAGTTACTTGCAAACTCACCTATACAGTCATACATTACAGAATGAATGCTTAGGGAATTCACAAGGGCAGAGTTTCAGTCTATGCTGGGCCTCACTGTTGCACAATGTATGCTCACACCACACCCCCATCCTGCTGTTACAGGTAACCCCAGGAGATGGCCACTCAGACCCAATTTATAGCCAACTGAACGTCTGGGACTACAGGTATTCAGGACCTCATCATAGGTCTGAGCTTTTAGACCAAGGGACTTTTAAAGGCAAACCCACATGGCATTTCAGCAGCTGCAGGGGCAGGTTTGTGCAAGCACATGTCTGGGGGTCAGAGGACACCTTGCAAGAGTCATTTCTCTGCTTCCTCCATGTGAATCCTGGGGATCAAACTCAATCCTCAGCCTCAGCCTTAGGCACCTTTACCCACTGAGCCATCTCAGTGCCTCCCACCCCTGCATATTTAGTATTTATTTATATTGTGCTTACTGTGTTGGAGTTACCATGTGGCCTCTCTCTGTTTCCCAAATCTTCACTGATAATTTAAGTTATCAGGTATCTAGTCATAGATAGCAGGAGCGTAGGGCAGAAAAAAAAAGCATATAGAAGAAATGGATGCATGTAAACAAAAAACAAAATTTTTAAGTCTTGTGAGAGAACAAAGAACAGAAAACTGTTGTATAACATCAAGTCATTAAAGATGGACATACATCATATGGTCAAGACTAGTTCACAACAAACTTTCCAGTTCAAACAGCCACCTCACAGTCTTATGTATTGCTGACTCACTACAGCGCCCTGTCACTGGTTCCTCTATGTTGGATCCCTGATGCTGCTTGGTTACACTCAATAAGAACTATGAAATGAATCTCATTCCATGTTTGCATTGTTGACAAAACCCATCTCATTCAAAATTCAGATCTCAGAGTTTCATTTCCCAGCTGAGTATCTGTTGGCAATCCATCATTGCTTCTGGAGTCCTCTCTCTGGCCTTTTCCTGTGGGCACCTGTATCTCAGAACTCTCTCTGATTCCCTCTTGGCCCCAATGTTTCCTTTACAGCCCAAATTTTCACCAGGTGTAAGTGTATATACTTACATAGCACAGCCCCAGATGTTATTCTAGGATAACATCTTAATTCTAAGATCTATAATCTGAATCACATCCTCAATACTTTCCTTTTATCATGTAACAACACCTCAGCTACAGGTATCTGGCATTGATGTCATCAGAGCTATTGTACTGAACCATGGCTGTGTGCTAGTAGGAAAGTCAAGTCTGGCACATGGTTTCTAATGTGCTCCCACTGTCTGTATCCCATGCTTCCAGCAGCATGAATGTGGGTGGCAGAACTCACTCTCCAGCAGGGCAAATGATGTATTTTTATCTGGACGTTTAGTAGACATTCTCTCTCCTTCTATCCATGTGTGACCTTGAGCAAAGCTTGGATGAGCAATGAGTCTCAGTCATTTTCACAGAATAGGAGTAAATAAAAGCCTACTTCATGGTTATCTTTTATTTCTATAACCAAAGTAAAATTGTACTTTAGTTGTAAGAAAAGCCCTAAAATGTGCTCCATGATATTACTGATACAAATGAAACCGCTGATACCTAACAGTTACTGAACCATTAGGCTGAAGGTCAGTGCTAAGTCGCTGCATGTTCTAGAATATATGTCCTGCTAAGGTGGAGATTTGTTGACAATCTTGCTTGCTGCTTGTGCTCACTCCATCATTTTCCTACGGCTGCATGGCCCAGAAAACTGACTTCCTTGGACTGTATTAACAAGATTACCTACCCTCACTGTGACTTCTCCCTAAGATTCAGCCAGTGGAAAAGGTCAACAAGAGGTTGAAGGGGAAGAAGGAAGAGATGCAGGATTTTTCACTTACTTTGTTCATTGCCTGCTGGGATGCAGTTTAGTGATGGTGAAGATATTACTACTGAGGCTGTAGATTCTCTGTGTGGTCCTATTCCATGAATCTCTGCAGGTTCTTACTGCTGACGAGAAGGATAGCCATCCTTTGACATTTCATGGTCATGAGACAGTTGTACAGTGTGGACACTAAATACATATATTGACTCTCCTCTAACCATCTCCCACTTTTTCACTATTCTAAGACTATAATAACTATTTTTCCAGAAAATAACATTTAAGGAATAGAAAAACTAAACTAAACTAAAACCGTCTGTCTGCTAATCAACTTCTACTTGGTAATTCTCAAATAATTTTAATTTCCATGTAGGCACCAATAAATAAATACAACATGACTACCCAAGAGCTAAACATTTAGTCAGCTGAGATACTGCATTTTGTACATGGGACATCTTATGTTGGATAAGGTAGATAAATTGTGAGTAGATCCTTTGGAAAATACTTGGTCTTTTTACTTATTTTTTTCTTGTCCTATGTATGGAATGGCTAAATTGGTTTGTTCTGAGTTTACAGATGTGTAAAAGTTCATAAATAATTCACACAATAGGACAATTGAGAATAATTTGGAATCTATTACATCAAGCACTATTGTTTGTTATAAATATCTACATGACATTGAAACTCTATTTTTTTCCTACGACCAAACACTAGAATTATTATTGGTAATTAAGTCAGGGCCTCACTGAAGTTTGCTCAGACAATACATGTAAAATAGGAATTTCATGAAAACCAGTATTCTCAATGGCAGCTGGGAATTTCTTGCCTCACAATACAGTTTCTTCAGGGAAGACCAAGAGGAATTGACTCTGAGACTTGGACACCTGCTGTTCTCCCTGAACCCCAACTTTGTTCTCATATTTCCATGGAATTACCCTATTCTTGTTTCTCACTGTGTATCGAGAGCCTCTGTTGTGTGGTTCCACACTGTATTGATGATGAGAGGAAGGTGTTACTGACTGTCCTTATTGCAATGACCAAATACCTAGCAAGAAGTAACAGCAGAGTTCACCTAGGCCTATAGTTCAGGGCATAGAGTCCCCCATGGCAGGTAATACGTGGCAAAAGGAGGAGCTCATAGCTCTGTCGGTGGAGTTTTGCTTACACCTAGGACAATCAGGGAGCAGGAAGGAGATAAATGCTTGTGCTCTCCTGGCTTCCTCCCTCTTATTTGGTCAACAATCTTAGTCCATGAGTTGGTTCTATCCACATTCACTATGAGTCTTTCCTCCTCACTTTAACCTCTGGTAGACTGGCCATAGCCATGTCTCTTAGGTGATGCCAAACTCAACTGAGGATGAAGATCAATCATAGCAGCATTGTTTGTTTATTTGTCTTTTTTTCTCTTTTCTTCCTTGAGCTCCTCAAGTGGAAGAGCAGTGTCAATTTGCACATCTTTACTTTAGGTTTCTGGTCTAGTGAACCTTTCATTGGCTTTCAGAAGAATCACACTACTTAAAAGCATTGGGGACCTTCAGGTATGAGCAGAAATTAGGAAAGGAAATCAGGGCTATGACATCAGATGTGCTATGGCAAGATAAACTGAACAAAGAACAAAGTTAAGTTTAGAAGGAGGGTAGAAAACTATGGATAGTATTTATTATCCAGCATTTATAATTTAATGTAATATTTTCTCAGACTCATTGTTCAACAATTGGTGTGGGTAACAGTCTTTGAAAAACACCAGTGTTCTCCAAGCTAACTATTGTTGGCACATAGAAAAGGCAACTGGACCTGTGGCAGGGTCTCTTCAATACCTGACTTGAATTCAAGCAAGATCACTAACCGTAACAGAGCAGTGATGAAGAATGCTACATCAGGGTTATTATGCAAAGTATGAACTCCACGAAAACATGGAAGATATTATGATCATTCCTACATGCTCAGGCCTTTGTAAATAACCATGAGACAATTCTGATATCAATAAGAAATTAATATTTTGATCAATTATAAGCTATCATATATTTTGCACACAATCCTACAAACCACAAAAATTCAGAATTGACAAATATCTGGTTAACAAACATCTGAAGTACAGGTGATTGTGAACTGCTAATATGGTTCCTAGGAATGGAACTTGGGCCTCCAGAAAAGGAACAATCCCTCTTCAACACTGAGCCATCTCTCTAACCCTTACAAACAAAAAAGATGTTTTGTTTAACCACATGGCTATGATTCACACGCAGTCCTTTTTTTTTTTTCTTCATAAGACGGGGTCTCTCTATATAGCACTAGCTGTCCTGGAACTCACTATGTAGACCAGACTGACCTCTAACAAACAGAGCTCCACCTACTTCTCCCTTCCCAGTGGTTGTACACACAATTCTTAATATAAGCCTTAATCCCTTTGCTCAAGACCTGCTCATTGCTTTCTTTTCTTTCTGTTTTATTTTTCTGCATGTTTAAGGAATTAAACACATTAAACTACAACAAAAGCAAAACTTCAGGTTGCTTGTTGTAATTCTTGTTAAATATATCTTCCACCAGCAAACATATTCAATATGTTACTCAGTCACTCATACGATATTAGTGTGTTCCAGCTTAGTAATTTTATGGCACCATCCAGAGGTTAAATTTATTGCTCAATTCCTGTTAAGTATTTGAAGAGCTTATGCTCTATAGCAGCTAAGTCCTAATAAAGGCATTTGAGGAAGAATTTGAATGTTCTTTCAAACCCAGACATGACTTTAAGCCCAACACCTTGTGACTCATGCAAGAGTTGAGTTAGCTACATGAAATTTTTTTATATTTTACAGCTACACCAACCACTTGGATTTTTGTCAAAAGTAAACTCTGGACTCAGACTTTACAAGATTGTCATTTGTGTATAGACAGTTGTCTCTGTCATAACTGCCTTGAGGTTGTAATTCTTGATGTATGTGAAGACGGAATAGCTCACCAGGTGTCAGCTCATGCCAAACTTCTCAAAAGTAGGGTATGGATAGTAATCATGTGCCACTTTCTGTTGACCAGCCTGATGCTGTTGGGTGACAAAAATGTCAAGCAAAAACAGATGCTCAGCTCCGTCTTCCACATATATCACGACTGGATGGCATAGAAATGAATATTTGTTTTGTCTAACCTAGATATGATGGATTGAATGTGTAAAGAAATCCTCAGGCAGGGCTGGGGAGATGATTAACCCCAGGGGTTAAGGGCTCAAACTGCTCTTCGGAGGCCCAGAGTTTGATTACCAGCGCCCATGTGAGCAGTTGAGAACTGCCTATAACTCCAGCTCCAGGGGTCCCAGTCCCCTCTCTGGCTTCCACAGGCACTGCACTCATGTGCACACACCCACACATGGAAGTCCATGGGGGATATGGTCAAACAGTAGCTGTGTTATTTGCTCCAGCTTCTGACTTGGTGACATCTGTGAGTGACTGCAAACTCTGAGTGTCACAGTGTACACCTGTGTCTCTTCTTTGTGAGACCGAATAATAAGCCCCAGTCATAGATGCAGTGGAGCTTATAGGGCCAGTGGGGTCACTAGAGGCAACAATGCTGAAGAAATAGATTCCATGAACTCTGCAACAGAAGACAGACAGAGATCTGAGCACATGCCATCTTTCTGTCTACCACACCCTTCTAAAAAGTGAACACTTATTGGTACAGCTAGCCTTCATTTGGGAGTTATATCTTCTGGACTGACAGTAGTATGGGAAAAAGAAATCTCCAAGACTATCTGAGAAATCCTTGTGAGAAAGTGCAGATTAGAGAAAATTGTCCAGGATTGAATAATAACAGAAGAAACAACACAGAAAGAGGAAACAAGACCGAGATGTCAAGAATGGAGATGCAGGAGGTGGGGAGATGGCTCGATGTTGAACAGCACTTGGTCCACTTCCAGAGGACCAGGTTTGGTTGCTATCACCTATGCTGGAGAGTTCACAAATACCTGTAACTCCAATGCAGGGAATCCAATGTCCTTGTCTATAGTCACCTGAATTCCAATCACAGCATCACATTCTTTCTCTCTCTCTCCCTCTCTCTCTCTCTCTCTCTCTCTCTCTCTCTCTCTCTCTCTCTCTCCCTCTCTCTCTCCCTCTCTTTCTCTCTCTCTCTCACACACACAAAAATACAAAAAATCTTCAAAAATAAAAAGCTATGAAGAACTAAGCATTGGTTATTGGTTTAATGTAGACAATAGGAATGTGAGAAGAATCATAGATGACCATGACTTTAGTCAAAGTGACAGGATGGGTGTCTTAGTCAGTAGACAAAGGAGTGTTTTCAAGCCTGGGAAAAGAATGAAGCATCAGGATGTCCATGTGAACATGCAAGATGAGAGCTCAGGAGAGAGGCTGGTGCTGAAGATATAGTTTGATGACTTAACAGTATGATTTAAAATAATTGTTTAATTAATTTAAAAAATGCTCAAGTCCCAACACCCTGCTGGCAATGAGAGCACCTCAAATTAGAGTGCATTCTCTTCCTGCCTGAGTTTGCTTTGGGGGCCAAGCTTTCTAGTTATTCTCTAGATTTACAAATTCTAACTTCATTAAAAAGTGATGCTTTTATAGTTTAGAACATGACTGAGGAACTCACCTTTTTAAAGCCCACACCCTAGAGAGCTTTTGAGGATGAAAAGTCAGGAGAAATTGTGGTGAGCAAACCTGAGGTTTATGAAAGCATTTGGTGGGGGCAGCAAGGCAGGTAGATATAGGACAATTGTGTGTGGGCCTGTGACAAGCAGGGGGTGACTCAGCTTCAGACTGAGTGTCACAGCCACAGATGTTACTTTTGGCATCCCTGGGCATCACTTTGCATTTTGAGGTGAGTTTTCAGTGGGTGACATAGGAAGTATCTGGGAACTTTCTGTAAGTAACACTCAGTCTCTGGATACAAGGGACCAAACCTGAACATGGATGGATGTCTGGTTTTAGGACCAGGCCAAAAAAGAGATGTTTGCCTCGTTTATAAGCTAGAGTGAGGTTTGGCCCAAGTTTCTGATACAGGGAGTTCTGTCTTTACACCTTGCCTGGTGTTCAGGGGGCAGTGTGTAGAATGTGTAGAATAAGAATGCTATATACAGTGTGTGAGGAAGGAGGCAGGAGGCCATGACTGTGGGGCTGCCTTCCAGTACTGACCTTGTCACACAACAATTGGCTTGCTGTTTATATTGGGACATTATAAAGAGGATGGTAGGTTGGGTCCAGATATGATTGAAAAGGGAAATAAGAATAAAGCATGGAAGAGTTTAAAGCAAGGAAAAGAAGCAGAAAGATTACCCAGTGGCCAAAGAAAGTACCCAGTGACTGGAGAGATGACTCAGGTGCTGGAGACAGTAGTGTCCAGTGACTAGAGAGATGACTCAGGTGCTGGAGACAGTAGTGCCCAGTGACTGGAGAGATGTCTCAGGTGCTGGAGACAGTACCCAGTGATTGGAGAAAGTGGTCAGTAAGTGTTGTTAGTGATTCAGATGGTACTCTGTGGCTGACTTCATGAATCCCGCTAATAACAAGAGAAGGGAGAATGAAGTCATGATGGCTTTGAGCTGAGAACTTTGGGTAATAGTATAATCAATAGCAAAACGCTCAGAAGAACATGGCTTTTCGTGGTCAAATGCCTATAAATCTGTGAAATATTACTTAAAAAGCATCAACTATTATACTGTAATAGTATTTTAAAATGCCGACTTCCTAACCACGAGGCCCAAAGAGAGATGTTTCATTACAACCAACCTTCCAGAGCATACAAAGTTGAGCATCACGATCCCTGAAAATCAGTTTAAAGGGTGTTACTCAAATTGCTAGTTTGATGCATATTTAGAATGGCTAGGGGCTCGAAAGTGCTCATGGAGGGCAGAAATTCTCTATTTTATTTTGTTTTACCTGTCAGTTCATGACAGCAAGGAGCAGGCTTCATACAGAAGCACCCTCATATTCAGGGTGGCAGGGAGGAGGAGAGGTACCCTCATCAAATCATTGCGTGGACTTAAGTGTGGAGGACTTCAGAGTCCCCTCTGTCCCTGTTCTAGGGACAGTGAACATAGCAAGTCCTATCTTCTAGACTCTTAGAAAATCTCTCAATTGGCCTTGGCGAGTCTTTGACAAAAATGGCAAATGCTTTCCTTCTATATGACTGAATTCCTGGAGCTTAGACCTGAGCTACCTGGAGAGCTGCACAAAGCTTCATTTGCAGTAAAACATGAGACTCTGGTGTGTTGTTCAGAAGGCTTCCTAAACACTCCAAGTCCAGACCTGAGTTCTGCAAAGCTGCCTTGACTGACAGCCTCAGAGTAGAGCCACAGTAATCACAGATGCCCACCAACCTGCTTCAGTGAGAGTCCTGCAGTCAAGCTCATCCCCACTCTCAGATACAAGGCAAGCATAATATTAAGGAGAAATTATTTTAAATCTCTTGACTGAGAAACACCCAGAAAGGAAAAAAAAACACCATGCAAAAGCAATATTTTAATGCCAGGACTGTTCCGAGAAGAGGAGAGTGGGCCACGGCTGGGTATTTTTAACTCTGTGTAGTAGTTATTAAAAAGCACTCGGCTGGCTTGCAGTGTGGATTCTTCTCCAGTTTGGGGAAGAACTTAGGAACTGGTGCCAAGGAAAGACCTCAGTTCATTCGGCCAGTGCTGCTTCATCCTGACCTTGGTGTGTGGATGTAATGTGGGGAATGAGAGTAGGAACTGTGTTTGGTTGGCCTGTGGTCTAAGGCACTGGGGAGCAGGGCAGACAGGGACTGCTTTGTGAATGTTTTAATTTGAGCCATATTCCTTTGGATTCTATCCATTGTGTTTTTATTTCACCAAATTATAATTTATTACAGTGACAATATGAGTTGTCATATTTTTTGCTTTTAGTCATTGAAAACAAGAAAGCTGACAGAGAGTCGGTCGGCTTTCTCCAGAGTCAGGATTTAGTCTTCAGTGCCCTCATTTTAGCTTCCATCTTCTATAGAATTTCTTAAAGTTGTGAAAGGTCAGTGAGGAATTTTTATAGAGTTGAAAAGCTGTCAGAGTCATGCCCTCAGAAGCTCCGGCATGGGTAGGGATGTGTACACTGAGCTTGCTCTCCTGTGGGGTGGAACAGAGTGATCAGGAGTCTCAAAGCTTGTGGACTCTGAGGTCCTACCACCAAAGACGGTTTGGTGAAAGGAATGGCAGGGGTCCCACCAGACTCGCAGAGGAGTCTTCAGGCCTTTACTCCACTGAGGCACCATCTGAGAGGCCCCTCTCTGTATTCATAGTCACTGGCCAGTGCCTCTCTGACTCTGGCCTAGTCTTTTGTGGTATCCCTTGTTCCTCGCCAACACCTGGGACAATCCATTAAAAGAGGATTTAGTTGTGTTTACTGCCATCTCTCAGCACACAGAGATTGAGTTCTCTATCTTTGTCTTGCCCTCATCTCTTGAGAGTGTCACCTGGCAGCTTTCTCTGCATGGGCTCTTCTCCATGTGTCTCTTCCCTGGTTCCTCAAACTACTGTCTTCCACTCTTTATTCCTTTTCCCCCATGGTTTCCTATTCTTTTTTTTTTTTTTTTTTTTTTTTTTTTTTTTTTTTGGTTTTTGGTTTTTCAAGACAGGGTTTCTCTGTGTATCTTTGGAACCTATCCTGGCACTTGCTCTGGAGACCAGGCTGGCTTTGAACTCACAGAGATCTGCCTGCCTCTGCCTCCTGAGTGCTGGGATTAAAGGCGTGTGCCACCAACGCCTGGCATGGTTTCCCATTCTTGTTTCACCATATCTAAACAATCTTTTATCCATGTGCAAATTGCTATTTATCCTTCAAGACCAAACAGTCAGGATGCAGGCCTGGCCTCTCTGCACCTCCCTTTGACACCACAAGCCCAGTTAGCTTTGTGCACTGTCTCTTGTACTTTACCTGGGAGCTGCATCATGTAGTAGCTGAGAAACCCATGCCTGAGTCCTACCTCAGCACCGAGATAGTCATGTGATCCTAGGAGCTCAACTCTCCCCCTGTCCTGCTTACCTATACAGGTTGAATGCTCTCTATCTAAACTGCTTGGGACCATCAATGTTGTAGACATGGGACTATTTATGGGTTTGGAATATTTGCATGTCTTGGGGAAGGGATCCATTGTGAATACAGTATTCATTTATGCTTCATACACATCTTATACATAGATCTTGAAGGTAATTATATCCATGATTTTTAAAAATTTTGCCCATGGAATAGTTTTTGTGGTGTGAAGTGTTCTATTTGTGGTGTTGTGTTAGCACTCAGGAAATCTCGAATAGTGGAGCATTTTTCATTTGAGGGAATAGAAAGGGCCAGACTATAGTAGTAACTACATAACCAATATGTGCCTTAGTGCCCAGCTTAAAATAAGTTCCCAGTAACCAGAACTCAAATGGCCTTGCTTTATAACACTTTGTTATGTCCACATCTCCCTCCCTGCTATGTGGCACATTTCCTGAGGAAGACAAATATGCTTTACTTGTGTCTTCATCTCCATTGTCCAATCCACATGTCATGGGGCTGTTTGTAAAGTTGGTGTTTGAGTTGTAGATAAAGAATAAGATGCCTAGTTACGTTTGAATTTCAGATAAATAAAGAATAATTTTAAGCATAAGTATCTTCAAATATTATGTGATACACGTTTACTAAAATAAATGTTTTTATATATCTGAAATCCAAATTTAATTGGCTGCCTTGTATTTTTATTTGCTAAATATAGCAACCACAGTTGATACACTTCAGCAAAATTGTTTCCCGTGTCAACATTTTTTTCTTTGCTGGTTAGGAGTGATGAGTCTCATGATGACTTTGAGTAGTTACTTGGGGCATTGTTGCGATGCTGCCTCTCCTATCATGACATGATGACCCCAGCATCACCAAGCACTCAATGGAGGTTGCACCATGATGAAACCAAGACAAATAAGCAAATCAGGAAAGGAGTGTGTGTCACTGTTACAATTCCCTGGGTTAATCATAGGAACCAATAACAAGGTAGACGAGCAGGGGGCAATGTTCTTGGAAGATTTGACTCCACAAGGCACCAGCCATCACTGGCCCATTCTCCTCCCAAACAGTACACAACTCAAAAAGCAAGGTACATCTGTTATTCAGTCATGACACAGACACAACCCAGTCATAACCTACTCTGTGTCGCTGACTTCTGGAACCTGATGATGCAGAAGTGGGTCAGAAAGAAGGTGTCTAGGGAAACTGGCAACTTGAGGAGGGAATAAGAAAGGTAGACATGGCAGCCTACTCATCAAGATCAAGGGTACCACACATTGCTAGAGTTATTGGATAAGAAGTGGCTGGCATGTAGAGGCCCAGGAAGAGGGAGGAGCCGGGACCTATTCATTGAAAATCCCATTACACATATGTAATAGGTGCACGATAGTATTACAAAGGGCAGTGAAGCCACGAGAGATGTCTTCTTCCTCCCATTGTTTTTCCTTTCCTACCTTCAACCCTCTGCTATCTCTTCCCAGCCCCTCGCTTGGTTTTTCTTTTGGTTTCAAGCCAGCTGAGGAAACAAAACAGACCAAGTCTGATTAGGTCTTTGTGGGATAAAGTTCGGGAGGTGCATTATTTCCTGTTCCTTCTGAATCATAACAACACAGATTTAGTGGCCCAACACAACATACATTTATCCATGAACTTTTGAAAGTCAGAAGTCTGAAATCAATTAAAAATTAGTTAGCTTGATAGTTGTTATGTAATTAAATATAAAGTAAACCTGTGGGCCTCAATGGTGGTCAATATTGACAGTCAGCTTGGTAGGTTCTAGAGTCACCCAGGAGTCAAATCTCTGGGTAAGTCTGTGAATAAGTTTCTAGATTGGATTAACCATAGAAGGAAGACACAATGGAAATGTGAGTAGCTCCATTCGTGAACCACGAAAGTGAGCCAAGCACCACCATCCGTCTCTTGGATTCCCAGATGCAGATGCAATGTGACCAGCTGCCTCACTCTGCTTTCCCAGCCATGATGAAATATATCCTCAACCACAAGCCAACACAGACTCTTCCTTATGTTGCGTTTGTCAGGTGTTTTGTAGCAGCAACAAGGAAAATAATGAATGTAGGCTCCAGCTGGGTCTTGGCAGGATATTCTCATGGAAGCTCCAGGAAAACTGTTTCTGTATCTTGCCATGTCTGTCAGCTGCAGCATCCATTGGTTTCTGGTCTTGTCACTCCAGTTGCTGACCATCCTGCCATCCTTGTGGAAGTCTATGTGTTCTCAACAATACCCTAGAGAGTTCAGGCCACTCTTCCAAACGCAAATCCCTTGATCGCACTGGAAAGGTCCTTTCAATGTGCATGCTGCCTTCAGATGTGCTGGGAAGTAGGCATGAGCATCTTTGCGAGTGGCCCTTATCAATTAACCACAGATACTAAGAATCCTGAAGAAGAGTAAAGTCATAATATTGAGATGCCAACCTGAGATCGGCTTTGCCCCTGTGGAAATGGTGGCCTCCTAGTCCCATCCATTGCTCTCTGGAAACCTTAGCTGGAGTCTGCCCTGCAACCTCTGCAGCTTCATAGTGGCCTCCTGTGGCATCAACACCCACGTTAACCCTTTCCTCATTGAGAGTACATGTGTGCTCTGTGTCTACTGTACACCACCATTTCAAAAGGACTGGGTCTAACAGCTCACAAACCAAATCTTTGCTGGATGCCAGTAGTCCCATAAGTGAGGGAGGCACTTTCCTGTAGGACCCTTCCTGAACTGTGCAAAGCTCACAGCCCTTCTGTAAATATGGTGCTTCATTTTTCTGCAACTTTTAACAACCTTCCCGCAACACTACTGGGAATACTGCAATACAAAGCACTTAGTTATCTCTTTGGAAAGTGACCTGATGGTAATTTAATTGCCAAGGATGCCAACTTCTGTACAGCCAGCCACCAACCTTGCCCAGGCACCCCTCCCTCACACAGCGAGACCCCCAAGTGATAGGGATATTTGTAGTGATAAAGGGACGCTCGCTGCAGCTGTGTTTCAGACTCTCTCTTCCCTCCTCTCACTTCCCCTCTTCAGATGTTGACCATGATGTCACCCTCACAGCTTGAGGAGTGGCTAAGAGAAAACCCACCGCAACTCTATTCAAGCTAGGTGCCATCTCCAAGAAGAGCTGCGAGCCCAGATTTCCCACTTGAGAGAATGTGGCATCTGGCGAGCACGAAAATTTGATGGTTCTATCTGAGAGTCAAGAATTCCATTGTTAGGTTTTGTGTAGCTTGAACTACAGAGCCTCCATCCTCTCATAGGTGCAATGATCCTGAGGAACAGAATTTCTGTATGGTCCTGCGGGGAAGGATGACAATGAAATATAAAAGGCAGTCAGGCACCCAGGAATGTGAACCTGTAACCCCAGCACAGGAGGGGCTGAGGCAGGTGAATCTTGTATGTTCCAGACCCATCTGGGATGTACAGGAATTACCATCCTAAGAACTAAGAAATCCTCTATAAAATTGTGTGTATGCATGTTAATAAATAATATGTATATAATATATATTATATATCAAGTATGTATATATATGTACACAGTTTATGTGTGTATATAGTGGTAGAAATAAAAGAAAAATTGCCTACAGAATGCAATCTTGTTTCTAAAATGGATGCTCTTTTTAGTCACATGATCCTTGAAAATATGTGTGGATGTTCTTATTTATATTTTTCTGTGCTCATACTGTGTGATACTGTGTGATCATTGTACCGTACATATGTACCCTAGGCCATGCAGAGAACCTGGACTGTGGTGTTTGCAAACACAAGGTAGAAGAATGACAAGATGAAGCCCCAGTGGTCCATTTTAAACTCCATCCCACTCCTGAGTCCCTTAAGTGAGATACTGGTACCCTGTCTCAGTTCTCCCAGCCTGTGATGTGTGGATGGTAATGCTGACTTCACAAGATGGCTGGGAACTAAGACTCAAAAATCAGATAACATGGAGAGCATCCAAAACCATTCAGCAGCCTGTGCACGAACTTAATACGGGCTGATTCTGTTTATCTTCAGAGTTCAAGGACACAGGGAATGATATTCGTTTTTCTCTTCCTGAATAACAAATTGGCACAAACATAGTGGCTTAAAATAACACTCACTTGCTAGTTGACATCTCTACAGGTCAGAGGTTCTGAAAGACTGGGCACTCAGGTTAATTTGAAGTGGAAATAAAAGCATCAGATGGACAAGTGTCTGTGCATTATTCTGGTGTTTATTGCTGTGACAAAATACTAGAAGAAAACACTTTAAAGGAGTTAAGTTTTATCTTGGACAATTGTTCCAGAAGTTTTAGTCATGATAGGTTCATTTCTGTGGACCCATGGTGAGAATAAAGGTAATGGCAATGGAAAAGCATCCTCAGGTCCATTAGATAGATGTAGCTCGGTCTTTAACCCAGGAGCCTTCAGGATCACTTTAGATTCAAGGCATAGCACACTGTGAATTTGACCAATGAATTCTGCAACCTTGAAAAGAGTTCATTGCTAACATGCTTTCCCTAGATAACAGAGCTAGACAATCATCTCACCTACTGCATGAGATTCCCACAGAAGAGATGAGAGCTGAGTGTTTTGTAAGCCATACTGTCTTTGCTTAACCATGTTTGTCTGTGCACAGCACTTCCAGACTTAGATTGCACAGAAATCCTCTTTTTATGCCTCTCATTTTGTGACAAGATACCTAACAAAAGCTACTGAAGGAAGAAAGGGAGGAGGGAGGGAGGGAAGAAGGAAGGAAGGAAGGAAGGAAGGAAGGAAGGAAGGAAGGAAGGAAGGAAGGGATGATTTTGGTTTGCAGCTCTAAAGCATACAGTCCATCATGGTGGTGAAGGTAGGGCAGCAGGTGCAGAAGCAGCTGATCAAATTCCCCTCCCCCATAGTCAGAAGACAAAGAGAGATGAAAATGCTTATGCTTGGCTTCCTTCACATGGGATTGGTTAGGAGACCTGCCTCCTAGCCAATCCATGTGCTGTTAAGTTAACAAGGGGCACTAACCATCAAATTCAACTACATCTCATCCTCTCTGAAATTTCAAAATTGCTGGCATTGGGTACATTGTTGAGTTCAACTGCATTGTTGCCATTACTTAATATTGATTATGGAAAATGCTGAACAGGTATGACATCAATACACAATTATCTATGACCATTCGAAACTCATAGGGACTCGGTGTGTACATGCATCACACGTGTAAATAGGTGACAAATTTCGTCTTGAGAGGGTTGAGAACAAGTCGAACATAGAACAGTGCTAAAGGGTTTGCTTGATTAAGTACCTTGGTAATGGTGGCATGCCAAATGTTGTTTGCCTTGCAACTCATTGGTCAGCAGAAGGATGCCAGGTGGGCTATACCTTAGCAGCAATAAATGCACATGAAAAATGTTCCCTTATCCTCATTCCTTACACAGTACCACACACTGGTAATATTGGATGTGTTTCTCAATGTATTTATGAAAACTGCAGATTCTAGAGGAATTACCAGCCAGGACTTCACTCTATTTTTTTTTCCTTTTTGCCTTTTAGGGACTCAAGGTAGGGATGAATCAAGGACAACAAAGATGTACAGCAGAAAAACAAAATAAGAGTGGGTTTAGAAACCAGACAGAACTAATTTTGGATTTAGCCCTGTTCATTTGGCAATGGTATTTCTTTCCTTTATTTATTTATTCATGGAAAAAATATGTCTCCTATGCCTATCCACAGCACTCCTAAGTGGGGTTGATTCAAAGCCTGATACCTTGACTGTATTCAGGTTAAGTAGTACCAGTTAAAGTAATAGTTGATACGCCCAGTGAATGCAATAGAAACCTTAATAATGATAGTGATTTCTGTGTGTTCATGATCCTGAGTGCAGATATCTGTGTGTGTGTGTGTGTGTGTGTGTGTGTGTGTGTGTGTGTGTGTGTGTGTGTGTGTGTATGTGTGTGCATGAGAGAGAGAGAGAGAGAGAGAGAGAGAGAGAGAGAGAGAGAGAGAGAGAGAGAGAGAGAGAGAGAGAGAATGTATGTGCCTGTGGAAGCCAGAAGTCAATCTCAGGTATACCATTCCTTCAAGCTCTACAAATTGTTTTTTGAGACATGGCTGCCTAACAGGATTGAGGGCTGTCTGGCAAGTCCACAGGACTCACCTGTCTCCACATCCCCAGTGCTGGGATTACAGGTGCTTGTCACCACCACACCAGGTTTTTCTCTGTGTATTAGTGTATTAGAGATTGCCAGTACTTCCCTGGCAACAGCTTCACTGGCTAAGCAATATATCTGATTTTGAAATACTGATTTTGAATACATCTACTAACTCATGTGGTTCTTAGCCTAAAGTCTAATCCAGGTCTTGAAAAATCAAGTGTCACCCTCGTGTCCCCCTTGAAGCCATACTAGTGCCTGTCTAGATTTAGATCCAAAGAAGACCAATTACCACACTGATGATATCACCTGCTTTTTATTTTATATTAATCATTGAGACAGGACTCTGGCACCACCAAAAGAGGGCAGTGACTGTAGACCTCTGCCGTGGCACTTCCACCATGGAGCTGAGGGTTGGCCTCCACTACTACAGGCTAAGGATAGACCACTACTAAAGGCTGAGGCTAGACCTCTACTACAGGGCTAAAGATATACTACTACTACAGGCCTGAGGATAGACTACTACTACAGAAGTGATGGGAAATGTTGGCTGTACTGAAGAACTTAGGTTATCTGTTCCTCTTACTTGGCTCCAAACCTCTGTTGCCCTTGTTCTTAGGGTGCAGCGAACCCTAGAATCCCACTGGCCTCTAGCCCTCTTCTTTCCAGTCAGTGTGAAGCCATCATCTTTGCAGACAAACTTTTTTAAAACAAGTTTAAAAATGTACTTTGTAAAACTAGAACACAGAATCTTTTAAAAAGATTGTTATTTTCCCCCTTAAGCATCTTCCAGAAACAGCCAGCAAGGAGAGACACATCCCCCTACACAAAACCCACACAAGAATATCAAAATCTGTTTGATAATGAATTTGAATTTTTTTTAAAAAAATCCATACGCTAAAATCGTTCTTATTTTTAATTTTTCCCTCTTTTTTCAAATTCATGGACATAATGTTTCTTATTGCAACTCAGAAACATCTCAAAATAGCTGCCAGAATTTTACAAATAAACATAAAGCCAAGACTTCTGCAGAATAAAAATAGCCCTCACTTCTGCTCGAAAGGTTGGTTGCCCTTCTCAATCTTTGGTGGGGCTGGGACTGCACAGGCATCGCAGGCACTCTGCCACTCGGAGATGAGACCAGTTCTCCTCTCTGGAAATACTCAGACAGCATTCTGTGCCTTGCATCTGATATATAAATGTAATCATTATTTTAAGTAAGGATGGAAATTCGAGTATAAAGTTGAACAACTACAGAGACGGTCGATTCAGTCACAGAGTAATTCAGGCAGGGTTTATACCACGCCATGATTTTTGTTCCCAAAATTTACTGTGGTAAATATTAATTTTTTAAAGTGCTGAGGAATAATGATTACCCCATCTGTTTAAATTGTGGCTATTGTTAAATAAGGGCAAAAGATGACTTAATTTCTTCAATTCAGCTGTGGTATCAGTCTTCCCTCAGCTCTGAGGTAGAGGTGTAGCTTCAGCACTATGATAGAGTTCTATCTTCAGGTCCATGGTGGAGGTCTACCCTCAGCACTGCAGTGGAGGAAGTTTACTCCTAGTACCAAGATAAAGGTCTACTTTCACCGCCCTCTTCTTGGTGATACTGGAGTCCTGTCTCGCTGATTAATCTAGAATAAAAAGCAGGTGATATCATCAGCCTATTATTGAACCTGAGTCCTGGAATCTCCATTTTGATTGCAATTACTTTCTCTACAATAGAGAAAATCATTGCTCTTTATGTCACAGAATGGGTAGAATACCCTAGATTTGATTTGAGCAGAATCATTGAAACATGAATATCACCTGTGTTTAAATTAATAGCATTTTGCATGATCAAGTAAATCGTTTTTTGGTACTTACACCTTACAAAATAAAAAGCAGAAAATTGAATCTCTGCTTTCCTTGTGATTTACTGTGAGGATTTAAAAGACAACAACGTGGCATCTGCCTGTCTTCTCCTGTTTCCCTTCTACTGCCACACAAGTTGAATTTTTTGTGTCATTTGAACTCTGCCAAGTGTGCCCACCTTGGACCTTGAGACACATTGTTTGTTTGTTTGTTTGTTTTCTTTTTCCAGACAGGGTTTCTGTGTGACTTTGGAGGCTATCCTGGAACTAGCTCTTGTAGACCAGGCTGGTCTCGAACTCACAGAGATCCACCTGTCTCTGCCTCCCAAGTGCTGGGATTAAAGACATTCGCCACCACTGCCTTGCTCAAGACACATTTTACTGATGTATCTTCTACCATGAGGTTTGTGGGGGACAACTTTTCATGGTTCTTTGTGTTTCTTCCCATTTTATGACTGAGGTGTGGACTATGGAGTTTCAGACCATTATCTCAAGGATATGTGTACAGTAAACAACCTTGGTCAATGGGGACAGCATCTCTCTCTCTGGAGAAAAATGCATGCTCACTCTCCATTGTAAAATGTTCATATGGCTTCTGCAAGAAGTCACTCTATAAAGGCAGGCGTGGTACTGTTGAAGCCACTCACCTCTCTGGGTGTTGCTATATGAGGGTTCGCGCTTCAACAACTTACCTGACATGCTAACATTCTAGTACAGCCTTCCTTTGTGACTCAGGAGCATCTTGTTTACACACACACACACACACACACACACACACACACACACACACACACACTTACACTTATTTACGTGTTTGTCCAATTGCTTTTATAGCATCAATAAAACTGTTGCTGACTAAACCTGTTAGTTTATAAGAAGACAAAATCTCACATCCCCCCTTCTTCACAGTGTTTGTTGCAAACTAGAATACTCACAGAGCTGCAACTTTCTGCAAGTGTACAGAAGAAAGCCTGGTAGGTTTTGCTTTACAAATGAAGTCCATCTACTGAAGACTGCAGCTGGCCTGGCCCCAACTGTTTTAGTGAGAAGTAGCAACTATGCCTCCTAGAGCTTACTCACCACTGAGAGCGTGGGTGACAGCATTAAGGTGCATGTTCTGTATTCCTTCTGTTCCTGTGATAAATGCCACCACCAAAAGCAACTCAGGGAATGAGAGTTTAGCTTATGCTTCTATGTCAGATTCCACCACTGGAGGAAATTGGGCTAGAACTCAAGTAGGAAGTGAAGTAGAAACCATAGAGGAACACATCACTGCCTTGTTCTCTAGATTGCTCAGATAGCTTTCTTCTATGGCCCAGACCTATCTAGCCATGGATGGTGCCACCCACAGTGGGCTGGGTCCTCCCACAACAATAATCAGCCAAGACCATTTATCACAGACATGACCACAGGACAATCTGATAAAGGCAATTCCTTAATTGATCTTCTTCTAGGTTGTTTCACCTTCATGAAACAAAACACCACACACACACACACACACACACACACACACACACATACACACACACACACACCACACAACACACACACACACCATCATCATCATCATCATCATCATCACTACCATATTACTACCACCACCACAATAATAACAACTAACTAAATCCCCCAAAAGAATGAAGTCAAGAAGACATCAATGACTTGTACTTTCCCCAAGTATACTTAGCTTCCCCCAAAAACAGTCAGTGTGGTGGTGCAGCTCTTCAACTGCTGGATGTCCTCAAAGTTGCCATCTCCTCCATCTTGACTAGCAAAAGAATTACAAATAATGAAGAGTTACCCTACCCTGGTTTCTGCCTGGCAGAGCATCTGTATAAAACTTACCTTTTTCCTGTCCTATTCCTTGAGACACTACTCAGCAATTGGAAGAAAAACATTTGCCACATTTATCTTTCTGGCAGTGTGAGCAAACAAGACACTTCACCCTGATTTCCATCATTCATTGGGTCTAAAGAAAATCATTAGGCCCAACTATTGAATCCATACCAGACAGCTTGATATAAGTCTTACTTAGGACTTCCCAGTAACCTCAGGTGTACTGCTGGGTGTCTCTCATGTAACAGTGAGTGCTTTGTTGTAGAAGTGAGGGGTGGGGCCAAGGCAGGGCAATTCTCCCTAGAGAATGGTGTCTATCCATCTTGGGAACAAGGCTGCTGGAGAATATCTTACAGGACCATGTGTACAGGGAACACCGAAGGGCAATGCTGAGAAAGCCAGGTCAAGCTATCTGTCTGTCAGAGATGGAGATTCTATGCATTTGGAGTTTCTGACCTGTGACACAGCCTCCTGAATATGCTCAGCTCACTCTCATCTTCTGGGGAATTCAGGCTTGGTGAATTTCGTAGAAATGTTTATCATTTGACATTGCTAGCATTATGAGTAAGAAATAAGCTTTCTCAATCCCTATCTCTGGACACATTTTCCTTATTCTACTACGCAGGGACATCTCTTCATCATCTCAATACCTCTTCATTATCTCAGTTTCTTCCGAGATGTTGACTTTGGGACTGGTGAGATGGCTCAGCATGTGAAGTCAACCTGAGTTGTAAAGGCAGAAGAAGAGAACCAACTTCATAAAATTGTCATCTGACCTTCACACGTGTACCATGGAACACATACATCCTAGCATCACACACAAATACACATACACACATATGCATACACACAGAGACAGTATATAAAATTACAAAAAAAACCTCCTTAAAGACAATAACATCTCACCTTCAAGTTTCTTTTCTCGGCAAGTTTCCCTTCTTTTCCACATAGTCTGTTATTTGCTCACACTTAGCTTTGCACTTACTGTCTATCTCCTAGTAACTTTGGAACCCTCTAAGTCCATCCTGTTTCCATGCTTTGAGTGGTTCACAGCATTAAACAGTCATCCAGGGAAAGGCTTTGGAAAGTGCTGAACTTTCTTTAAAAAACCATGGATAACCATAAATCAAAGATTGTAATGCTCTCCCAGTTTTGTATGGATGAATCCTAAAAGAAATATGAACATAGTTTTGCTGAAGATAGTTGCATATTTGTGTTCTATAACCCAAAACAGGCCACAGAAGGGTGAAGTTTTTAGGGAGGTAGATTTAGTCGAAATACAGAACATTTTTGATACCACAAAATGTTTAAACAACTGTTAGCGACCCCTTCACAAAGGGAAACTATAATCCCATAATGTGATCCTCCACTCTGCAAATCAATATCCACATATGAAACTAACTCGAGTTTTACATCACTGTAACTTGCACTGGAAAAATACATAAATCTTCACGGCAGTTACAATCCCTTATTGACAAAATGACTTTCTGGGCTACAATGATGTAGTATAATGAGAAGCAGAGGTCTGGATCATTTTGGTGGAACGAGTGGATAGAGCCACAGATCACAGCACCAAGCTAAACTAAACAAAACAAAGTATTTGATCAAAATCAGTTTTATGAAAGGCATATGCAACTCACAGTCAATAGCGGGATTAAATCCAAGAGACCAACATGTGGCTCGAGTTTGGATGAAAATCACTCTCATTTGATTGGCTCAGTATTTAATTGGTTTTGTTTCATTTTGATATTCATAGCAATTGTTGTGTGATATTTTGAAGGGCAAAAAAGCACAGTGAAGATTACAGTGAGCTTACATGTTATGGGTAATAGCAAACATTTTTGAAAAGATTAAGTTCAAGATTGCTATATATTCAGAAAAAAAATGAAGACAGTGATAGAGTACAAAGGGTTACTACAAGAAACATCACAAAAAATAAAAATTAAAAGGAATATGATGATCAGGTTTCTATTTTCTTAGCTCTGTCATGTCACTGTGTTATGTTTTGATTCGATTTTGATTGCCAGACATTATTTCTTAGAGTAGCTTTAGCTTTATAGAAAAAAATGAATCAGTAAAATGTTATTCCTCTTCTCACAGTGTTGTGATTTGAGTGTGAGATGTCCCCATAATCTCACGTGTGAACACTTGGTCCCCAGATGGGGATACCACTGGGAAGATTGAACCTTTAAGGGGTGGGGCCTTGCTGAAGGAAATGGGTCCCTTGGGGAGGGTCTCGAGGTTTTGCAGCCTGACCTCACTTCCTGTCTCTTTTTCCAGATTGCTATGTAATGTGACCAGCCCACTTTCTGCTTCTGCCTCCACCACTACCCACCCCTCCCATTGCCTTCTATATCATGAAGGATTGCGTTCCCCCAAAACTGTAAGTCAACAAGCCTTTAAGTTTTCCTGTCAGTATTTTATCATATGACTGGGAAAAGAAACTGAACACAGCTTCCATATCATTAGCATCCTGCAGAGGTGTACTAGCCTAGTCAAACAGAATGAATTTATCCACCACATTATTGTTAGCTAATGCCCAGGCTGCCATTAAGGGCCTTGTTTTATAGGGCATGGCTTTGTCTTCCAAAGTCCACTTGACATGTCTTTCTACAGCACAGTAGAAACAGAATCTGCACCTGCAGTGAGAAGTCCTGCCTCCCAAGAGTGCCTCCTCTGCTTCACCCCTCAGTGACTGACAACTCTTTTATTTATTTATTTTTTTGTCTTGTACATGCCATGGTCTTTTTTTTTTTTTTGAGAAACTACATAATGATGTTTTGTTGTTGTTGTTGTTGTTGTTTTTGCAGAGGTTTTATTTGAATTAGAAACAAGATTGTTTTACATGACAACCCCAGTCCCCTTCTCCCGCCTGTCCTCCCCTACCACCCACCCCCCCCACTAAGACCCTACCTATCACATATCCTTTCTGCTCCCCTTGGATGGTGAGGCCTTCCATACGGTGTCATCAGAGTCTATCGTATCCTTTGGGATAGGGCCTAGACCCACCCTCATGTGTCTTTGCTCAGGGAGTATTCCTCTATGTGGAATGGGCTCCCAAAGTCTACACCTATGTTAGGGGATAAGTACTGAACTACTACAGGAGGTCCCATAGATGTCCAAGGTTTCCTCACTGAAACCCATGTTCCTGGGGTCTGAATCAGTCCCATGCTGGTATCCCAGATCTACAAAGATGACACCAGCTAACAATCTAAGCAACAGAGGAGAGACTACTTTAAATGCCCTCCCCTGATAATGAGATTGATGACTGACTTATATGCTACCCGATAGCCCTCATCCCGCAGCTGGTGGAAGTAGAAGCAGACACCCACAACTAACCACTGAACTGAACTGGAATCCAGATGCAGAGAAGAACGAGTAAATAGCAAAGGGGTCCAGACCAGGCTGGTGAAACCCACAGAAACAGCTGACCTGAACATCAGGGAGCTCTTGCTCCCCAGACAACTCTTTTTATTGCTTCTGGTTTTGCTTTTCCAGAATGTACTATAGTTGGAATCATAGAGTATATTGTCTTTTCAGAAAGACCTCTCTTCCATATCAAAATGTATTGAAAGTTCCTTGATATCTTTTATGGATCTTAACATTCTTAGCAATGTTATTCTGCATTTTCATGAAGTCTGCCACCTCTTTTTGTTTGGCATCACACTCTTGGCGTTATATCTAAGAATCTACTGACAAATCCAAGGTTAGGGAGAATGACTCCTACATTGTTTTTTATTTTATTTTATTTTTCCTTAAATGGTCTATGAACTTTGCTCTATATTGATAACATGGATCCATCCTGAGTCAATTTTATATGTGATGGAAGGTCAAACTTTATTCTCTGCAAGTGGAATTTTAATTTCAGGACTATTTGCAACAACAAACAAACAATTCTCTCTTCCCCATAAATAGATCTGGTCCCTTTATCAAAAATCAATTAGTTAGAGCCATGTGAGCTATTTATAGGCTCTCAGTCTGTGTGTCTGTCCTTAGGCTGGTAGCCTACAGTCTGGATTACTGTATTTTTGTGGTAAATCTGGAGGTTTGGAAGTAAGACTCCTCTGACTCCATTTTCTGTTTTAAAATGATATGGGTTTTGGTAGTCTTTTGCTATTGTATATGAAATCAACATATTTCTTTTAGATTATGTTTATGATAAATTCTTTGAGATAGACTGTGCATAATTTTACATGTATTTGAATATTTTAAGTTCAGTATAGGTTTTGATTAAACAGCTCTCTACACTTTTACATAGTTTAAGGGAAAGTCTACTTCTACACTTGTCTTTTGGATTCTTGAGATCTTTAATTTAAAGTGAAACTTGACAGTTTTCTGCTTTGCATTTCATTCAATTAATCAAAAATTAATAGAGCCATTTAAGTCCAGGAGAGAAATTAGGGATAAATGGCCATTTCTCTTGTTTCAGATTTCTCACTCTGCAATGATGAGGATTCTCTAATAATATCACCATAGCTGGCATATATCTGCCTTTGGGTGTTTGGATTTGCTAGAGAGTATGTTGAATATTGAGTTACTTGGGTAGTATTTGTATTTTACAATGTGAATCCTTCCTTCCAATCCACAAACATGGTTGTCTTTAAAATTCTTTAGATCTTTCTTAGCTTATGTCATCAGCATTTTAAAATAGTTTCAATGTACAAGACTTTTGCCATCTTGGTTCAATTTATTTCTACCTTTTTTTATTCTCTTTATAGTCTATAGCAAATAAAACTGTTGTTATTTTTTGTAATCCAGCTGTTCTTTCCTGGCATATTGAAATGAAATGATGTTTGTAGGTTTGTACCTTGCAAATTTTCTATATAAATCCATTATTATGCTTTCTTTATTATAAATTTTTGTGGTTTATGACTATAGTGTGCTCTGTCACAAGAGGTATTTGTGCTTCACTTTTTTTCTGGTGTAAACACCATGCATTTGTGTTACCTGCCTAATTATTCTGATTAGTATTTCTCATTCCATCCTGGACAGCAATAGAAAAGCCCAACCCTTATCCTGCTTGAATATGGAGGAAGACGTTATTTATGCAAGATAAAAAATAAATACCCTGGATTATGTTAAGAAAGTCCCTGTTTGAAAATAAAAACTAAACAAAAAATACCTCTCAGATATCAGGACTGGGAGTGTAGCTCAGTGGTACAACACTGACTTTAACATCAAAATCCTGGGTTTGATTCCAAACTAGGCAAAACCCTTGAGACATCATTAGGGTTCCTGGGTGTGCAACGAGTTCAAAAGCAGAAGCTTTTGCCTTTGGAATCTTGGTCTCTGGTTTCTTTTTCTACTCCAGGCATCCCAACACTTTTTTCCTGGTGCATCAGTTGGAGTTCATAAGGTGAATTTCCCATGGTGCAGTGGGGCAACATGTAGCCAATAGACAATCTGCTAAAGTTCCCCAGACCACATGCCCATAGCTGTAACATGGTTTCAAAAGTCGAATAAGAAGCAATTAAATTTCCTTGACTAATTCCTGCTCTATCCTTTCTGTGTAAGTGAGAAATTTCAGAGCTGACAGAAATGAAATGGTGATAATGACCTGTGTGGTGTGCACACAGCTCTCACTCGTCCTTCCTAGAGATGCTAAATCCTCTTTGTTCTGCTCCTCCCATGCCTTTGTGGGTTCTTACTAGTCAAGATGCTGTTGAGCTGATGTCTTTAGAATGTGAAAAGGGAATGGGACAAGGACAGGAGTGTGCCAGAGCTTGATTCTGCATTAGCATCCCAGGTTCTCCCTGCCCCCTAATTTTACGACTTTATTTACTGAGTATTAGAGTGAAAGAGTAATCAAAATCAAATTGTATGGCTTGCACCTGCAAGGGCCTGGAAGTGATTTATGGCATGGACAGGCTCAGGCTGTTCTTTTGGATGTGCCCGGTGCCTGGGCAATCATCGCCTCAGCTGGGCTCCATCAGGTAGCCAGCAGGTGCATCAGACCTGGGGTGCTCTAGTAACAGTTCGACAGGCAGACTCTCTTCATCCCAGGGCTAAAAGTGACATTGCCTTCTTTGGCATAAACATTTAGAAGCTACTATTGTTTCTAGTTTTTTTTCTTTTTTTTAATATTTCTTTACTTAGGTGTGTGTGTGTGTGTGTGTGTGTGTGTGTGTGTGTGTGTGAGTGAGTATGCACACGCGCGTGTGCACACTCATGCGCACGCATAGCAGCATACATGTAGAGGTCAGAGAACAGTTGTCAGGATTTAGTTACATCCTTCATTGTGTACATGCCAGGTTTCGAACTCAGGTTGTCAGTCTTGACAGTGCTGACCTAAGTGGCTCTTCTGTCTTCATCATTAAGATTACAACTTCACATTTATTTCAGACTGTGTACTTAACTACTTTTCTAAGCAGAAAAGGAGTTGTGTAAAGTATTATATTAGGATTTTCTTTCTCACTGTGGCCATTCTTTGGGACTAGAAACAACATAGGTACCTAGGAAGGACAGGTTTGCTTGAGCTGAGTCTCCTAGGAGATATGGTCTGTGAGAGCAGGAGCGGCTTGGTGGTAGGTGATGGGGGATGTCCTTCTGTATATATGTTTCTCTTATTGGTTGATGAATAAAATACTGTTGGGCCAATAAAGGCAGGAAGATAGGCAGGACTAGGAGACGAGGAGAATTCTGGGAAAGGTAGGCAGAGAGAGGCACAGAAAGAGGGCACCACGGAAGGACCGGGAGGATAGGTTGTCCAGGGCATTCTCCAGTAAGCCAAGACCACATGGGAATACTTAGATTAATAGAAATGGGTTAATAATTAAAACAGAGATAGCCAATAAGAAACCCTAGCCATTGGCCAACAGTTTTATAATTAATATATGTCTTTGTGTGTTTATTTAGGGCTAATGAAGCAGTGGGACCTGGAGGGATAAGAAACCTTCAGCAATAGGCAGGTGCTTGGGGGAGCTGGTCACGTGGCATCTGCAGGCAGGAAGCAGAGAGAGGTGAATCCTGGTGCTCAGTTTGCTTTGTCTTTATTGGCCCAAAACCCCAGCCCTTAAATGGTGCTGCTGGAGCTTTCTTCCCAGTTGATTCAATGTCCCCGGTGATTTGCTTCCTAGGCGGTTCTGCACCCTGACAAGGTGACAGTATTAACCATCACATTCAGCTGCAGTGACAGCCTCCTGTATCAGCTTTCTTTCTCTCCCAAGTTCAAATCTGAGGCAGAGATATGAAATGATTGCACATCTCTTGTTTGTCCAAAGCAACGGTAGGATGTGATGAGAGTGGTCCTCACTGCTACCACCATCATTTTCCTCTTATTCACAGGAGTTGTTATGTATCATTCACCTTATGAAAGGCCTGGGGAAGGTAGTCTCTTAAATGTAATTTTTAACACGAGCCATGTAGTTTTGAATGTCAAAGTGTTCCACAAATTAAAACTCCCTGGTGTGTAATTGCTTCTATTCTGTCAAAGCTTTTATCACAGCAAGGAGGACATGCAGGAAGATGCTGCCAGGAGCAAAACGCATGGAGAAAGCAAGGCATGGTGTGGGTCAAGCCTAATTTGTTAAAACAAAGGGATAGATTTGATCTGAAGGTTGAAAAAATAGAGATTTTTGCAAAGTATCTCTTTTAGATAGAGATGTGGGTATTAGAAAGATCCTGAATGGTCAGATGTAGACATAGCTGGAAATTGCAAGAAAGACTGGTATGTTTTTAGTGTGAGAAAAAAAAAGAGAGAAAAGAGCCCCAGAGCTGAGATGGCCACAGGTGAAGTCATTTGCATTGACAATGTCTTGTCAGCACCTTGACACAAGCCAGAGTCATCTGAAAGGAAGCAATGAGAAAATGTCTCCATAAGATGCAGCTGGAGGACATTTTCTTAATTAGTGAGGGATGGGGAGAGACTCTAGCCAGTGTGGATAGTGTTATCCCTGGGCTGGTGATCCTGGATTCCATAAAAAAGCAGGCTGAGCAAGCCATGAGGAGCAAGACAGTAAGCAGTGTCCCTCCATGGTCTCTGCATCAGCTCCTGCCTTGTTTGCATTCCTGTCCTGCCTTCCTTTAGTGATGGTCTATGATATGTACGTGTAAGCCAAATAAACCCTTTCCTCCCCTAGTTGCTTTGGTCATGGTGTTTCACCACAGCAATAGAAACCATAAGACAGAGATGTATGTGATTTTCTTAAGCAGCAGGTAGGGCACCTATGTCTAGCACTAACTGATCCCAGTGAGTGTAAAAGGACCATTTGTCCATGGGGTAGATGTGGAGAAGCTGGAAGTTTGTAAACTGCTGGTGTCACTGGGCACGTACAGTGATGTAGCCACCATGGAAAACACAAGGGTGGTTCCTCAGAAGCAAACAATCAACCAACAACAGCAAAAAAACTAAATCTAGAATTACTACATGGTCAAGAAATGTACTTTGGAATATCTGCAAAAACATTAGAAAGCAAAGTAGGGAAGAATTGCATGTGCACCCACATCATAGTGGCAGCCTGTACTACAGATGGACAAGTGGGTATGTGCAGTACTGTGTACACATTCTTGGGGTATGATTTGGTCTTATGTAGAGTGCACACATGATATAGGACATAATTCATTCATATATGCCATATATCACGGAGATGGTTCTTTCTTATGGTGTACAAATACTATGGAGCATGATTTGGTCTTGCATACAGTGTACATGGATGATGGAGCATGGTTTCTTCTCAAATGTAGTATGTACATATGATGGGACATTGTTTATTCTTATATACAATACATACACACACACACACACACACACACACACACACACACACACACACACAGTGGGACATGATTCAGTCTTACAATTGATAAATTCTGACCTGTGGTGAGCAGGATGGACCTCAGAGATGTAATATGAATGAAGAAATCAATGAATCACAAAGAAAAGAAATATAAACAAAGAAAGCTGGTCACAAAAGTGAGAAACTGCATGTTCCCACTCTGTGTGGCATCACAGTAGTCAGATTCATGTGGAGAGAAGTTAGACAGATTGAGGCATGAAATGAACGGTGGTTATTTGATAGGAGCAGGGTGTAGGTGGATGACGATGACTGGATATCCACAAGAATATCATTAATGCCATCGAGAGGACACTTCTTTGGTAAGGAAGGTCATTTTTATTGTAAGTGTGTTTTACCTCATCCTCATGAAAATATTATCTGCAGATCTTCAGAACACTTCCACAGAGTATAATGGGCAGCCTGAGAAGTGCAGACAGAAGGTTCAAGGGTGGCTGGGCCAGTCAGGACCTTTGACGAGATTGGTCTCTATAGAGTTGGCAAAGGAAGCAGACATTTGTGAATACATTTTAATTAGAGAGAGTACAAGGTAAAGGATCTGTTATGTTTGTGTGTGTGTGTGTGCATGGGCGCGAGCCTGTGCGTGCGTGCGTGTGTGCAAGCGCATGTGCTATGTGTGTTGAAATATTGATAAGGAGAAGGAGATAACACTGAGCAAAGATGAGGGAGATATGAATAAAGAGGCATGGTCTTATACTAGCTCTGTTAAGATCTGGTCCAATGTCTTAGTTAGGGTTACTATTGCTTTGATGAAACACCATGGCCAGAAGCAAGCTGTGGAGGAATGTGGCTTATTCTTCCACATCATAGTCCATCATTGAAAGAAGTCAGGACAGGAATTCAAGCAAGGCAACTCACATGAAATGGTAGAAGTGATTCTATTTTTAATAGGTCCACCTATATGTCAACAAGATCATATACAAAGTTAAATAACAAGTTGTCATGAAAATTTAAAATTACACATTCCCCCACAACCCAAAATATATGATGAAAACCAGAAACACAATAATATAAATATGGACAATACATAACAAAAGACTACTCACAGTGACAAATGAAGCCCTCAATAGATGTGAAACCATGCCTGTGTGACAAGCCTAAAATCACAGTGCATTTATAATAAATATTTGTCTGATCACTAGATAATAATTTAAGTAAATTTAAGTAAGGCATTGCTCCTCAAACCTTAAAAACACCAAGGATTTGTGCACATGCAGAACAGTAGTTCACTATTCAGGAGAGACCCTAACACTATATTAAAATTATTTATAGCTATTAATTCTACTTATAGAAATGTGTCACAAATAGAGGGCTGGGGAAATGGCTCAGTGGTAATGATGTTTGCTGTGGAGGTTGAGGATCTGAGTCTGATCATGGGACCCACATGGTAGGGCAGATCTGGTTCCTGCAAGTTGTCTTTTGTCCTCCATGTATATGCTGTGAGCCATGTGTGCCCAATACACAAACAAAAGAATATACCCTAGAGTAAAAAAATCTAGCTGGATAGGCAAATACTTACAAATTTATGCATTTGGTCACCAATCTCATAAATACTGTGTTATTTGGAATCATCATTAATCTTGGGATAGATAACCTGTACGTATTTCATCACAAAGAGACTCACTGTTCCTAACACTATTTAATTGAGATTTGCCTCATGGTTATCCACTTTAAAAGTAATTAATACAGGAGGCTTGAGAGATGGGTTACTGGTAAAGAGTACATGCTGCTTTTGCCGAGGACCTGAGACAGTGTTTAGCACCCATGTGAGATGTGAGATGGCTCACAGCTGCCTGTAATGCTGGCTCTATATCTGATGCCATTAGCTTCCTTGGGCACTGCACACAACATACAACACACACACACACACACACACACACACACACACACACACACACACACACACACACACACACCACACACACACCACACATAAAAATAAAAGTAAAGTAAATTATGTGTATTGGAGCTGTTAGAACCATGACATTAGATGACAATGACTGATTTACTCATTTACTCAAATCTTTCTTCTTAATTTTTCTGCCAGTTGCATCAGGGTCCCCGAGTTTTATGAAAACTGGGTGGAGAAGTTAAGTTCCATCTTCAGTCTTTTAAGTGAAGGGTGTGTGTGTGTGTGTGTGTGTGTGTGTGTGTGTGTGTGTGTGTTTGTAGCACACAAGAGGCTGCTGGTAGTTCTCTCCAGTGTGGTGCCAGACACCCAGTTTACAATAGCTAGACTAGAAAATTACAACAATTGCTTATCAAGGATTCATGAGGGGACTTCCAGCATGGATGACTGTCATTTCCTCTTCTCTTCTTCCCTCTGAATTCCCCATTCTCCTTTCTTTCCTTCACCCTCGTCTTTCTTTCTCTTCTCTGTCTGTTTTCTTTGGGGGTAGGGGCATTTAGAGCTCTGTATTTCTCTAAAATCTAAGGTAACCAAAAACCAAACAGGATGATTTCTCTTTTAAAGGAAGGCTGACACAACAGATGTCTCTTTGAATGACACAACAGGTCAATAAAAGGCTGTGGTGTCTGAAGCAGGGAGGGTGAAGACTACACAGGGGACTAGGGTGAGATTTTCCTGTGAATGGGATGTGAACACCAAATAATAATATATCCAGCAGAGAACATTTTTATACCTTTGCACGTGGAGACCACAGACCCGGAGACTCCAGGGAGGCCACAGGCAGTGCGGTGAAAGAGGTCAGGGGATATTTGGGAAAATTAGCCAAGATGGATGAACTCTGTGTTTGATCCTGTATAAGCAATTTCAAGAAAAACGGTGGCCCGATCAAATCCGCATTTGTAACCCTAACATGCTAACAACAGCCGGTTAAACACTTGTTAGTTGGATACGTAATCATTTGGAGAGCATCCACCATGGGCAGAGTGCCTGCATGGGGTCCATTTTCATGCTCCTCATAGAGCCAAAAAGATCATGTCCACATCCACCATACCTGTGTAGTTCTGCTACTTCCTCACGTGATTTAACATGTCAAGATGAGCGACAATCAAGAGACAGAGTTGAGGAAGGCATGGTTCCTTCTCTCTATAATACCCTATGCTAATAAGACAAGAAGATATTCAATTGGTTAGCAATAGGGATTCATATATACAGTAATAAATTTTGTTTGGTGGAGGTGAACCAAATAGTCCTGGGAATGAAGTCCAGGAAAGGAAAACAAGCTAAAGCGGGATTGGAAGTCAACATTGGCTCTGCAAGGGCAGCGATGGGATGCAAGCTGTCTCCTCCATGCTCAAAGTCACTATTCGCTTGCTAGCTTTGGTGTTTTCTCTGGGCACTTGGAATTGTGCCAGCATTTCCTGTGTGCTGTGCACTGTGGTGAAACCAATAGGCTAGTTCTATGAAGTAAGTAAAAATGTCCTAAATTCAGCAAGAAAGAAAATAAATCCCAGAAAATTTAGTTTATGATTGTCTTAGTTGGGGTTTCTGTTGCTGTGATGAAACACCATGACCAACAGTTGTTAGCAACACAAGGATATATAAGATATAGATGGTCTCAGATGGGGAGATGGTTTAGTGAGGAAAGCACTTGGCAGGCAAGGGTGAAGACTTGGGTTCAAATCCTCAGAGCCCCTGCAAAGCCAGGGATAATAGTACATGCTTATAATCCCAGTGCACATATGGAGAAACAGGAGAATTGCTGGAGATTCACATATCAGCTATCCAACATGGTGGTGAAAAAGGTTTACTGCCTCAAATAAGGTGCATGGTGAGAACTGACACCTGAGATTGTACTCAGACCTTCAAGTGTGCACTCACACTGTACACGAGAACATGCAAGTAAGCACATGTGTAATCTGACATCCTGCACACACATACACAGAGACACACAGACACAACATAACAGAGAGAGGGGGAGAGAGAGAGGAAGGGGAAGTAAGAGTGGGGAGAGAGGGAGAGAGAGATAGAGGAAGGGGTAGAGAAAGGAAGGGAGAAAGATAGAGGGGGAAGGGAGGCAGAGAGGGAGAGAGAAAGAGAGAGAGCAAAAGAGCACACTGGTCTCACACTCCACCTGACTCCTATCACTGGCTGTGGGGTCACTGCAGAGGCAAAGGTCAAAGGTTACAGAGATTCTCTGAGGCCTGAAGGGAGCTCCTTGCTCAGATTTTTGAATGTGAAGAAAACAATCCAAGAGAAATTACATTCAAGCTAACAACTGAGGGAGAAGATGAGATAAGTCAGGGAAGAAGTGGGGAGAGGGGGACCCTGTGGGTCACCTGCAGGCCTTTATTAAGAAAGTCAGAATGTATCTCTTTGATGGACACATTCCTGAGAGCTTCCAGAGGCTGGGCCATGCAGTGTGTGTGTGTGTGTGTGTGTGTGTGTGTGTGTGTGTGTGTGTGTGTGACCAGTGCTGTGCAGTCAGGCTTTCAGGCTGTGTGAATGAGAGTTCAGACTATCTGTGGTAAAGAACTCTATCATGATTTATCACATCAGGGCCTGCTTGCTCTCTTACCACACTTTCTGAAATGTCTTTTCAAGAGGGAAAGTACAGCTGATTGCGGAGGTGTGTGTTTGTAACTTAGTGACAGAGAAAGGGGTCGGGCAAACACAGTTGAAACAGATAGTCTGGGCTTTCACTGTGTTCTCTGAACCACTTTTAATAAACTTTCCTGATACTCAGTCAAAGGATGTGGTCTCCATCAAAAGTTCTTTTTAGTAACCAAATCAACAAGAGGAGAAAAACACACCTACGCAGTCCCACGTGCAGCCGACCTGTGGTGGGGGGTTGCAGGGTGCAGGCTGCCTGCAGTCCCAGGTGCAGCCGACCTGTGGCAGGGGTGGGAGGGTGCAGGGTGCAGGCTGCCTACCTCTGCTCTTTACAGCTCCAGGTGTGGCAGGGGTGAGAGGCTCACTCAGACCACCAGCTCCAGTTTCTCTTCATGTAAAATCACAGGTGTGTGTGTGTGTGTGTGTGTGTGTGTGTGTGTGTGTCTGTATGTGTGTGTGTGTGCGCACTCAGATGGACTTTCACGATGGGCCCTCTCTTGTTATTGTTGGTCTCTGGCTTATTTTTAAATGACAGTTTTCTTGCCATATTTGAGATTTGCTTTCAAGATTAACTGAAAATATCATTCATAGAAGTATTGAGCACTTGGTATCCAGACTAAAGGTCTAGTAGGTGAACATCAAGGGTCTATGTACCAGCTTGATGCTAAACACAAGGGCACATGGGTACTAAGTACCTGTTCCTAGGTTCTTCTCCTCTATGCTAACAACTGCAACTCTGATGGTACTTGGAGAATCTGCTCTGCTTCTGTGAGTTCTTGCATGAACACAAGCATGCACATGCACGGGTTTTTAAACGCCACAGCCTCTCTGGGAGGTACATGCCGTGTGGTGTGATGTTTTAACAGTGATAGGTAGCTGGGTATTAGAGTGCTGGACTATAGAAGTGAAGCATCCCCTTCAGACTTCCATGCTGCAAACTTTACTTCTTATCCAGTGGTGGAAGGAAGTAGTGAGGGCTTCAAGGTGGGGTCTAGGAGAGGGTCTTTTGGTCTTTCATTACCTCTCTCCTGTATCTCAGCCCTCATATTCGCAGCATCCTGTCGTGGTGTACTGTCCCTATCACCATAGCCCGGAGCAACAGCTCCAACAATCATGGGACTGAAACTAGGAGCCAAAGCCAACTTTTCCCCATCTCATAACATGTGTTACCTCAGGTATCTTGTTGCAGTATCAGAAAGCTGACCATTCTACAAAAGTGTGGGCACTTGTATTAAGGTCAGACTTTGGATCCAGATCTCTCCATCTAAGCTCAACACAGACCCCAGAGGCCACAGTCATCTTTAAATGGTAAGAAACAGTCATCTTTAAATGGTGAGAAACATCCCCTGTCCACACAGAGGTCAGCCTGACTACTAGATTAATCTCTTCATTCTGTGTCTGGTCCACTCAGTGGACCAGCAAGGAACCACTCATTGTCCCTCAGAATAATTCTTATGGTATTATCACATACAGATGCACACTGGGGTCCATAACCATGACATCAGCCATTCTGGAGGTATGGCAAAACCACTGTGTTCCTTACATACCCTTCTGTAGAAAAGTTATTTTTCTGTGTCTTTAATAATATACATCTGAGACAACTGATTTATAAAGAAGGGTTTGCCTATGTTCTGCTTTCAGTCCTGCTGGTATTGGCCATGTTGCTTTGGGTGTAGTGACAAGAAGTAGACACACTGCAGACCAGGGTGGCTGAATCTGAGGTTCTACTGAAACATAAGAAGCTAGAAAGGGACTATGAGAAGGAAAAGAGGTTCTGAGGAAAGTGGAACGGAGGGTAGCAATACAATATGAAAGAAGAAACAAGACACAACTAAGGTGGAGGAGGCTAGAAGAAGGGGGCAGAAGTGAGGGGGAGGAGAATATCAATAGCAGGTTTTGTTTGAAAATGCCATATTGAAACCAAGTATTTTGTATGATAACTGAAAATCAAACAAAATCCCCATAGGAAACATGAGTCAGCCCCCCGCCCCAGTGTCTGGAAAGATTCCCTTCTACAGAAATGAGGTGGGACTGATAATCTTCCAGGGAACCCAGGTTCAGTTCCAAGAATCCCTGTCAGGTGGCTCTCAACCACCAGCTCCAGGAAGTCTTAATGGACATAAGAATGAGCAAACAAGGTTACATCAGAGACAGGAGGCTGGGGCAGGCAGTTGGAGGACCCCTCACAGTACACAGGACAGTTAGAGAGTCTCCTTTAGCTGTAGAAGGAAGCAGGTCCCTCCTTCTGTCTTCTGCTTTCCTGTCACACGGGGAAAACCAGGACTGCAACCCCATTTCTCCCATAGAAATGTTAAAATAAATACATCTATCTACCTAGACAAGGGAGAATATATCTGTAATTTCCGTACTTGCAAGGCTGAGGCAAGAAAGTTGTCAGTTCAAGGCCAGCATGGGCTCCATAGACAGACTGTCTCAACAAACAACCAAAACTTGCAGAGAAACCTAATAAATATATTGTGCCAGTGTCCCAGGAGCATCTGCCTGATGAGGGGGCACTGTGGGATGGAGCACTTTTAGCCTCCTTTCATCATTAGGGCCATTGTGCAAAATCAAGCTGCCATTGATGGACAAGTACTCAGTTGGCAAAGAAGTAGAATTCTTAGAACCTTAGACCAAGGACTAGAGGTGTCAAGGACAGTTTGGGATGGTGGTGATGTGACCCTTGACACAAAGCAGGGGGTATGTGTTGATAGTCTATGTCTGTATTGTTAACAGGGATATTCGAGCTAGAGCAAAAAGGACCCCAAATGCCGTGTGAAATAGTGTGGAATTCAACAACTGCATCCAATGGGCTTCTTCTGGGGTGATATTCTCTCTGGAAATGAGGGCAGCCATGTGTCAGTCTACTGAAATGCATGTTCTAGTGTTTCCTAGAAGGAAGGAAAGGGCTGGATCAGAAAGTGATTTTTCTATTCCTGTTGCAGCCAAGGTAAAACCCGAGTTTTTGTTCTTCCAAGTAATATTGTTCATCTATTTGATTGTTTGTAGACTATTATAAACATTTTGGTAAGAATAGAAAGTAAAATAACCAAACACCTCTGTATCAATCCACCGGTCAATTTGAAACCTGTGCTACATTCCTTCACTTTCTCTGTGTGAACACACACACATTCCTCAGCCTCTTGCTCCTTGAGTATTGCCCAGATCCTGCTCCACTGACACTTCCCTGGAAGTCATCACTGTTGTGCATTTGGTGTGTGCTCCTAGGTGAGTGTTTAAAATGGTTCCTATTTATCATGATAAAATTTTTAAATGTATTTTTTTTAGGTTTGAAAATGTTTTAGAAATGACATCACACTGCATATGTATTTTCTTCCACTCTTATTTTTGTTAAAAAGACATGTTTGAGCAAGGTTTATGCTATCGATTCCTACAGCAGAATTTCATCAATTTAAACTGTTGACTAGCATATGATCTCGATATTTCATTTATCCATCCACTGAGGGATGTTGTTTGTTTTTTGGAGGGGGAGACTACAAGGAAAATCACAATGGTGTGGGACATGCAGTCAAGGTAAGTGAGCAAGGGCTGGGGATGTAACTCACCTGGGAAAGTGTTTACCCAGAATGCATAGTGCCCTAGCTTTGTTCCAGCCCTGCATATACCAGTCATGATGGCCCACTCTTGAACCCTAGTTCCGCTGGACGGTGGAAACAAGAAGTCCAGAAGTTTAGTGTCTTTTCGACTACACTGTAAATTCAAAGTCAACCTGGGATGCATGAGACTGTGTCTCAAAAACTCATTAGTAAACTAGAAGGGCCATCCACGTGTGGCAGGGTGTTCCCAAGACCAGAGTAGTTACCTGCTGCTGGAATGGCTGAGTCATCTTGCCCGTGATGTGATTGGTCAATTGCTTGCACTTTTCTCTAAAGTTCTCTGTGAAGTGGTTTTCTCAAATATCCCCAGTGCTGGGAAAACCAGCTTGTTGTAGAATGTTGCACCTGCACACGCGCACACACACACACACACACACACACACACACACACACACACACACACACACACACACACAGAGAGAGAGAGAGGAGAGACGAGAGAGAGAGAGAGAGAGAGAGAGAGAGAGAGAGAGGGACAGGCGCACACACACCCTTTGAATGAAATGACTAAATATATTGGATATATATATTGGATATATATATATATATATATATATATATATATATATATATATGTAATGTGTGTGTGCAGGTGTATGTATAGTTTGTGGAGGACATGGACTAATAACCTCAAGGATCTTCTCAGTTACTTTCCACATTGTTTTATGAGACAGCTGCTCATTTCCTCCTGGAGCTCAACGCCTGGTAGCCCGGCAGATCACTGAGCCCTAGGGATACACTTGTCTCTACCTCCCCAGCAATAAGATTATAAATACACACACCCAACCCTGACATTTTTTCATGATTTCTTGAGTGTGTAGAAGGCATGTGACTACCTTAGCCACCTCCACAGCCCCTTGCAGGTTTATTCTCAAGACTGGTGTTTATTTCTGCACTTGGTAAGTAGTTAATTGAGTACAAAATTACTGGTTTAATCTGTATGGGATCCATTCCTTCCCATTTCCATCATCTCTGCTGTGGTTGACATTAGCTGTCTTAGAGAGGTCTATGATTAGACTATTAGCTGATATTTTCTGAACTTGAGAACTGGCCACGGTGGGCGTCAAAGTACACACAGACCCTCTCCTCACTGGTCATCATTGTTGTTATCATCATTGTATGCTCATTTATCATCTTACTGACTTCGCAGGCATCTCTGCAAAGGTAAAATGTCTACATAGTGATAAGGACAGGGGTATTTAAGAGCCCATGAATTCCACAGTAAGTAAGTGACTTTCTGTGTGTACCTATCTCCGTCTAGTGGTTTTAATGCAGGCTGTTACTCCCACTTGTTAGTGGGAAAAGTTGTATGGGGGTGAGAGGTTCAATAACTTGTTCAATGTCAGGTAGAATAAGTATGGCTGCATCTGACTCCAAAATCACATTTTTGGCTGAAGAAACTCTTTCCATGAACTAAAAATAAACTCCTTTAGGCAAATACCAGGAGTACCGAGTTCCATAGCTCATCCTGCATGTCGCAGAGTGGAGGACAGCGAGGAGACCTAAGCATTGATATTCTTATTTTCACACTTTTCAGGGTTTTTTGTTAATTCAAAAAAACATTTTCTATGCAACAAAGAATTTTTTAAAAAATTACTAACAAATAAATGCCAATGAGATGGCACAGCTTGGAGTCTTTAAGTCTAGAGAGATGGTACTACAGCAGTCACAAGGGCTGTGGTCCAGCATCCTACTCTGCATATGTCCCTGATTCTAGGGAGCACTCAATTTGGATCCCAAAGAGAAGTGGTATTGGCCATCCATTCTCTCTGAAAGGTGACAGTAGACCAGATGTCTTGACAGACCAGAAGTTTCTGGAGGCAGAAACCCACTCACAGACTCTCAATGAGAGAAACATACAGTTACCATAACAGCAGGGGTTGGGGGGATTGTGTATGTCTGCCATAATTTATATAGTTCTTAGTTTGTGGTAATATGAGCTAATCGTCTTCAAAAATTCATATGAAATTCAGAGCTTTGCTACGATGTGGGGCCATTTATAAGGAAGTGTTCAGTTATTTCCTCAACTTATAGAAAAATATGATAAACTCAGTTCCAGAGTTGAAATTCACAGACTCTTTTTATTTAGATAAATTGCATTAGGTTTTTTCTCATTACTTTGACCAGAAGTGACTTAAGGATGTAGTAGGAACTTCATCATTACTTATCAGAGAAAGCCTGTCTCTCTATTCTCTTCAACCAGGAGGATGTAGACAACCTGGTGGTTGGTCTACCAGGGTACATTCTTTAAAAAAATACCCTCCCACTCCCAGAAGGTATCAATTTCAATTGCTTGGGGTGAGACTTCTTGCTCACCTCCCCTCTTCATGCTGGAGTTTTCTCTGACTACAGATCTCATGCATTCTGCCACATGCTATTTCATGTGTGCAGCAGCCCTGTAGTATCTGGAAATCACCCACAGCCTCTGTCTCTTACACTCTGCCTTCCTCATCTTCCACAATGATTCCTGAGTCTTGGAGGAGGGGGTATGACAGAGATATACCATTCTTTACTCACTGTTTCTTAACACATTGTTCTCCAGCATAGGGAGCAGGTTCCCCAAAGCCAGCGAAATGCCAGGGACAGATCCTGCTCTCACTACTAGGAGTCTTACAAAGAGACCAAGCTACACAACTGTCACACACATGCAGAGGGCCTAGGTTGGTCCCATACAGGTTTCCTAACTGTTGTTTCAGAGTCAATGAGCTCCCAGGAGCTTATAGGAACAATTTCCCACACTCCATTATCTAATCATTTCAAAATAGAAAAAGATATAAAACTACTTTTAAAAAGATGTAATGGAAGGTTAAAAACAAATCCCGTCATGTTTTTTTGAAAACCATGTGTGCTCATCAAAATATCATCTATTGAGGCTATTTCTTAGAAATAAAAAAGAAATTTCTATTTTTTATTTTTATTTTTTTTTATTTTTTTTTCGAGACAGCGTTTCTCTGTATTGTTTTGGAGCCTGACCTAGATCTCGCTCTGTAGACCAGGCTGGCCTCAAACTCACAGAGGTCCGACTGCCTCTGCCTCTCTGGTGCTGGGATTAAAGGTGCATGCCACCACTGCCCAACAAAAAAAATTTCTAAAACAAAACAAACTCCCCCCAAAACATTGTTCTCTCCTACTTCTATAATTTCCTACTGTCCACAGGACACTGAGATTATTTTACTATTTTCAGACATTTTTTTCTCCTATTTGTGCTTCAGTTTGTATAACTTCTACTACCTGAATCTCAAGAACTTTAATATTTACTTCCCTTGTATTTAGTTTGAAATGAAGAACCTATGGAACAATTTTCATTTTAGATAACTTTCAGGATTTGGTGGCCCATGATATTTTATCATACAGCTTTAATTATTAAAATGATTATGTTCATTTGTTGTCCTCTAAATCTTTTAACACACATGTACTAAAACAGTTTTACAGTCTTGATTAGACAGTCTCATGGAAACTGATTAGACCAACTCTTTCCCTTGGCTAATTAAAAGAAAAAAAAAGGTGTGTGTCATGAACTCAAGAGTGGCACTAGGTGATGTTAATATCATTGAGCATTGGATGCCTGTGTTTTTCCTGAAAGGCTGCTTGTCTCTGTTTAATGAGACATTGAGACAGATGAGGTGTGTGTGTGTGTGTGTGTGTGTGTGTGTGTGTGTGTGTGTGTGTGTTTTTAAATATCATTCTTGTTTTGAACTTAATTTTATGTTTTCTTAGAGAAGATTAAAAAAAATATCCTATCACTTTACTCAAGGGATGACTGAGCTCTTTCCATATGATGTATCTATTTCAGTCTCTACTGGATGCTCCAGCTATTCAGTCAGGTCATTTTGACTATGGTTGGTTGGATGTTCAACCGAGTATGGGCTCTGGGAATGGAGCAGCTAAGCTGTTGTCTTTTGCTGTGCCCAAACTTTATATGTAAAGAGCTGACTTCAGCAGCAGACTTGATTGGGGCCACACACACAAACACACACGTGCAGGCACTAATGCATGTACTCTCACATGCACATGTGAGTGGACACATGCATGCACACACATATAAACACACTTGCATACATACATGTAAAAATAGGCACACTCACACATACACACTCACACACAGGCACACATGTATACACACACAAACACATGCACATATACATGTTAGTGGATACATGCATGTACACACACATAAACACATATGCATGAACATGAGAACATGAGAGTGGACACATGCATGTGCACACAAATAAACACACTTGCATACATATATGTACAACAGGCACACACACATACAAACACACACAGACATGTACACACACATGCACATACACACGCACAAATGGATTTATTTGCAGCACTTTTGTCAGAATAGCTGTTAACTCTTCAAAATTCATTCTGGAATTACTTTCATGTAAAATCACCACACTTATGACCTCTGTATCCTAGATGAAGACTTGCTACCTCTGACTGATTCTGTCTCTGTAAAACAAAGACAACAACAACAAAAAGCTTAGGCCGCTCTAAGAAGAAAATCAGATTAATCCTAAGACTAGGCTTATTTGTGTTTCTCACCCTGAGCATCATGGTTAGTTACAAACGATTGGCCAATATCTGAATTGCACCTGTTTTGTCTGTTTTTCCATTTGTTTTGGTGAAGTGTAAAAACACAGTTCCTGTTACATTGCTTCAGTTGTCAGCATCAAAGTTCCCACATCTTTTATTTTAATGCCCCTTTAAAATTGTTTTAGACAAATAGATTATTCACATTCAAGTTAAATTTTAAGCCTGTTTGGTACTTCCAATGAGAATAAGTCATCCAACATGGCTGTAAAATACTACAGATCCTTCACACTCTGGTAGGGGCATTTTTCTATCTTGCCAATTTTTCTGTGTTGCCCTCAAGAAGTTTCTTTTTTGTTGTTGTTGTTCTCGATCTAACAAATACTTATTAGATCTATTCCCATTCCAACAATACTATTATTTTATTTTTGCATTTTGCAGTGGATGAAATTGGATTGGTATAAGCAAAGATGGAACAACACCATGAAAGCCAAGTACTGTTCT